>NC_064269.1:36103125-36461250 GCF_003254725.2 Canis lupus dingo | reverse complement strand
AAAGAACATGTGAGGACGTAGTAAGAAGGTGGCCAGCTAAAAGCCAAGGAGAGAGTCACCATGAGAAACAAAACCTGCCAATACCTCGATCTTGGACTTGCAGTCTTCAGAAACAAAAGAAATTAATTTCTGTTGCTTAAGTCATTAAATTCATGGTACTTTGCTATGGCAGCCCTAGCAAACTCATACAGCCCCTTTATCATTGTGCAACAGTCCTCCTTGTTCTTGGAAGTGTCTTGTTTCTTCTTGTCTTTTTATATACCTCGTACTTGATTGTTGAAAGCTGTCTAGTATAGTGGAGACTGGCTTAAATAGTTTTGTGCATAGAAATGAGTAGAGTTCCTTCTCATAGGTCATTCATGTGGGGTTTAAGTCAATAGTTATGGGGGTGAGTTTGTGATTTATTGTTGCTCTGGGTACCCGCAAAGCTTCCACAGGTTTCAAATTCCTGTTATGATATCTTGTGTTTGATGGGGTTTGTTTGCTTGTTTGTCAGAAAGACGTCTCCTTGACCTGGGCGTTTAGGTTCCCCTTCACATCATGCCTCAGAGAAGACCTTTTTACACAGTGTTCTTCCTCTGTTCCTCACTCAGCAGTGTTCTTCTTGACTTCTTGTTTGAAACTTGTTAGCTTGACAGTGAAAGGCAGCAGAGGCAATGGTCTTCTTGATCTGATTATGCCTCGGTCTTAGGCAGCCACTCATCTCTGTGTCTTCTCCATGAGCTTTCTCCCTTCTGCTGCCCCTACCCTGCGTATAGTTGTGGTCCCATTGTGCGTTCTTACCCCTCCCACAGGAGTATCTCTTGCCCGAAATCCTCTTTTGCACCTGCAGTGATGCTTGATCAGGTCCCTAAGGACACTTGTCCTTCCCACCAACACACATGAAAGCTGTTGTCCTGTAGCTCAGAGAGGGGACAAGGATTTAGGTGGAATTCCTTGCTTCTTCCGTGTCATTGCTATTTTCTTCTCCCAGGTTTGCACCACAATGGACACTTTCTCTTGGTTCTTTCCAATCTTGGGAACCAGTGGCATTTACAGGAAAAAAAAGAAGAAAGAAAAGAAAAGGGAATAAAAGAGCCTTCAATGGATTGTAGAATTCCCCAATTTCTGCAGAGCCCAGGAGCTTCACACTATTTTGCCAACTTACACTCAGACTTCACTCATTTTTCAAATACTCTGACTGAACTCCTCTTTCTAATGTCTGGTAGCTGATTTGTGTGTTCTAAGTAAGTGAGGATATGTCTTCTCTCTCCCACAGGTACCTGTTTCAACATGGATTTTGGCACTGCAAACTCAATTCTTCAATGGATTTGAAACAAGTTGGCAATTTAAAGTTAACTTGGTTATTTCTCATTGTAAAAGTTGTAGCAACATTTCTTCAAGATCTTTGCATGACAGAGTGAAAGCTATAAACCTTCTTGCTTTTTTCTATTTTATTGTTGTTGTTGTTTTTTGTTGTTGTGGTTTGTTTACCTCTTTTTCTCATTCTCTTCTTCTTCCTCCCTCCTCCTCTTTCTTTCTCTCTCTCTTTCTTTCTTTCTTTCTTTCTTTCTTTCTTTCTTTCTTTCTTCTTTCTTTCTTTCTTTCTTTCTTTCTTTCTTTCTTTCTTTCTTTCTTTCTTTCTTTCTTTCTTTCTTCTTCTTTTTGCCATATGATGATACATGGCAATTCTATATACACTAATAATTATTTTTAAAATTTTACTCTTATTTGAGAGCTGGAAAAGTATTGGCTAGAAAATTATTGTCTGTTTCTTGGAGTAATTATTCTTTTATAATATATATTTTATTTGACTTTTACTTGTCTTTTTTGGAGAAGTTTGGAAGTGGAAATATGTATGCATACTTCCTATGTTGATTGCTTTCAGATTCTTATTTATCCATGAAAGGGAACAATTACATCTGGCCCATATATTTGCTTAGGAATAATGTGAGAGAGGTCATCTGAACAGGAAGAAGACCACTGTTTCTTTTTTTTAAGATTTTATTTATTCATGAGATACATAGAGAAAGAGGCAGAGACACAAACAGAGGGAGAAGCAGACTCCTCCCAAGGAGTCCAAGGTGGGACCCAATCCCTAACCCCAGGATCAAGTCCTAGGCCAAAGGCAGATGCTCAACCGCTGAGCCATCCAGGCATCCCAAGACCACTGTTTCTGAACTTAGGGTTGCTGAATTCTACCCCTGAAAGTAATAATATACTATATGTTGACTGAACTGAATTTAAATAAAAAGTAAAAAAAAATCGTCTCAGTCTGCTAGTCACCCCAATCTGGTTTATCAATGGCCTAGAAGATATGTCTTTTCTGCATTTCAGCATCCTTCCCTTTGATGGTGAGCAGGAAATAGATGAGCTTCTGATTGAAATCTTTCGTTGCACAGTTTCTCCATGCAATGATTTCTTATTTATCCCTTTCAGAGAAGCTTTCTAGTTGATACCCGCTTCCTCTTTCTCGTCTTAAAATTGATCTCTTGGAGAAGAAAGCAGATCTCTTTTCAGCTCTTTATGTATCCTGGATTGGGCTCATATTTGAATCAATTTGAACTGCATCTGATAGGCAGTCTTACAGTTTGAGATTGGCAGTTATACTGGTTAGGGTGAGAAGATAATTTACTTCTGTTTTTGTTTGTCTTCTTGTGGCGGATTCCTGTGAAACTCAGAATAGGTTTTTTTTTTTTTTCTTTCTTTTTCTCTTCAGAAGTTTCAACAGCTGTGCTGTCCTCCAGATGGCTATTAATCAACTAAGGTTTTAAAGCACTGCTGGTCATTGGGTTTTCAGAAGTGGAAACTTTGACATGACTTGTCTTTCCAATACACAAGTCTTCATCCTGAGTATCCTTATCTGCTGCTTGCTAATTAACATCTATATTTGCTTTATTAATTGAAAGTATAGTGTCCAATATTCATGTAGTAAAAATTGAGTTGAACCAGAGTTACCAAAGTATTCTGCTTAAAGGAGAATGAAATGTTAAGGAGGATTATTCTGTATTTCTTTTCTCTCAGTATCATCTTAATTGTAGCTGCCATATCTGATTGCAGCTTTTGTGAACATTGCAATAAACATGAGAGATGATGTAAGATATTTACTGTTTTACATTTTAAAATGGAATCTAGTAAGCAGTGGGATCCCTTGTGGAGAAGAATTTAGGTGTATAGTACCAAATGAATTCCTCCAATCCATAGCCAAAAAAGAAAACAAAAAGCCTAAAATAATCCTGTAGTTCAATGATTCATTCATTGAATCATTTATGTAGTTAAAAGCAATGAAGTTTAAAGTTTATTTCATAGACATTTTTAAGATGTAGCACAACAAATGCATTGAAAATGTGAAGGATGCTATAATCTCTAAGTTTGATATCTCACCGTATCAATGAAGTCTTGAATCACCATGAGATGTAAATTTTTCATGGCACAGTCATTTTTGCTTTCATTCCAAGATTTCTTATCTTCAGCAACCCAGTAACATATCCCCCCCCCCCAATGTAACTTCCAGTCTTTAAAGGGGCATGATTTATGAGGAAAGGAAGAATTGAAAGAAACTGGGAGGAGAAAAGGATAAGTAATTAAAAGAAACTCAGAACGGTATCCCTAGTATCATTAAAGCTTCTAATAATTTGTTAAGTTCTGGTCTAAAGTTTTTTTTTGACAAACATATGTGGTTTTCTCAGGGTGGATTTGGAAAAAATAAAGATTAATAGACTTACAGCCATGCATATATTCATTCTTCCTTTTTCTAATATATTCAATTAAAATATATCATATTCTCTATCAGCAAAACAATGTACTAGACACTAGGATCAAACAGTGAACACCCAAATCTCAGGGAGATAAGAATTTTAAATGAAAAATAGAAATTAGAGATTTTAATTAGCAATCTACCAATGAACCAGACATTTTGGGAATTATATATCACACTGGAATAATTTTTCTTGGGCAAAATTTGTGCAATAGGTGGCCCCCAAACTCAGGATAGATTTATCCTCCTTTACACAAAAGGATCCTTACACAAAAATGTGTTTGAAATAGGTAGTTTTAATTTATAATATTTGCCAGTAGATTTAGATGATGACACATAAGCATCTTGGATATACCAAAACTTCATTGCCCTTCAACTAAACATCCTTTAAAAACACACACATTCCGGGCAGCCTGGGTGGCTCAGCGGTTTAGCGCTGTCTTCAGCTCAGGGTGTGATCCTGGAGACCGGGGATCGAGTCCCACATCAGGCTCCCTGCATGGAGCCTGCTTCTCCCTCTGCCTGTGTCTCTGCCTCTGTCTCTCACGAATAAATAAATAAAATCTTAAAAAAAAAAAAAACACACATTCCTATACACACACAATGACCTGAAGCCACTGAATCATTAATAAAAGCAGGCACATTTTGGAGGGGGAAATGACACTTGTAATAAGTAGAGCAAGGTAAAAGTTTCTCATTTTTATAAATTTTAGTCTATGACAGACCAATGTTGGTTGCTACATAGAGTAAATAAAATTTCAATAGCCCATTTGTAGTCTTTCTAAACTAAAATACCAGAGAACAGAGTTTGGGGCAACCACAGATGCTAAAAATGAAGAGTGAATCCCATAGATGAGAAAAAATAAAAGATGTGCACCAAGTTCTATGTCTAAAATTTTTCCAAGTTTCTGTCTGATGCATGTGAAAGCTACATTCCAGCTAAGGATAAAAACATGGATTTGAGCTGCTGCCTAAAAGAAGTTAAAATTTGAGTTCAACCATACCGAGTCCCTGCTAAAGTAGGAAAATCAACATTTTTTTAGAGAAGTACAACAGAATCTATAGATTTCTTAGCATGATTTTCACAAAGTCTAGGACACAATCTCAAATCACTTAATGTAAGAAAAACCAGGAAAATATGACCAATTCAAAAGAGAAAGGGATTCATTGCAATAGAAAAATGATGCAGATGTTAGAATTATCCTCAAATATTCTAAAGCAGCTGTTCTAATTATGCTCAAGTACAAGAAAGAAAATATGCTTGCAATTAAAAAATAAGATATTTTAACATTTCTATCCAAGAAATAGAGAATTTTGAATTTCATTCAGAAATTTAATTTATAATTGAAAAATACATGATATGAAAACTTCACTAGATTGTCTTAAAAATAGAGAATTAGCAGAAAAAATGATTAGTAAACTTGAAATTGTCTTATATAAAAAAAAGGGAAAAAAGTTGGAAAAAATGTAGAGTCTCAAGGATTTGCAGGGCAATATAAAAATATCTAACATATATGAAATTGAAGTGCTAGAACCAAAGGAAAGAGATAATAAGAGGGGAAAAGGACAATAGCTAAAATTTTGCTAAATTATTTAAATTTATAAATTTATACATTCAAGAAGCTCATCAAACCCTAAGCAAGATAAATATGAAGAAATTATATATAAAAATAAACTGCTTAACAACAAAGGTAGAGAAAAATCTTGAAAGCAGAGAAAAATTGCATGCCATTTATAGGGATACGATTATTAAAAATCTCTCATTCTCATCATGAATTACAGGAGACAGAACATAGTGAAAAATACCTTCAAATTGTTGAAGGGAAGTAAGAATAGACTCTTAACTCTAGAGAACAAACTGATGGTTACCAGAGGGAAGATGGGTGGGGCAATGAGTAAAGTAGGTGATGGAGATTAAGGAGGGTGCTTGCCGTGAGGAGCACCAGGCATTGTTTGGAACCGTTGAGTCATTGTATTGTACACTTGAAACTAACACTATATTGTATGTTGACAAACTGGAATTTATATAAAACTTAAAAGAATTGTTTAAGGGAAAAATAACTGCCAACAAAATATTCTATATTCAATGACACTATCTTTCTAAAATCATGGCAAATTTAAGACACTTTCAGATAAGGGAAAACATAAAGAATCCATTGCTGAATGATCACTACAATGGATGTTAAAGGAAGTTTTTCAGGAAGTTATTGGGAATATTTCTAAATAGAACCTTTCATATTCAAGAAAGAAGAACATCAGAAATGGCAAACATATAGGTAAGAATAAAAGCATAAGGTGAGCAACATATATTCAAAACACTGTTCTTCCTTTCAATATTAAGTTCACACACTTGTCTCACTTGTACAGTTCTTTTTCAGATCAGTGTAATACATCATATCCAAACCTTTTCAGGTAATAATGCCAAATACATGCTATAATTATTGCTAAAGACACAGCAACTATGCAACTGGGACTTTAAGAAGATATTTAATAAGAAACTACTGTTTTCACTTCTATATTTCTAATAGTAGATACTTTGACTAGATAGTATGAAGCAGTGCTTCCCAACTGTTTCTCTATCATGGAATATAAAACAATATATATTTCTAAATAAATAAAAGTCTACAGTCTGCTAATTAACCATTTTCAAAAGTACCTCAAGCCATCTAATCATTAGCTCCTCAGTGCCTCCCTGCAAATGAAAATGCAAATAATGTTTGCAAGAAAGTATCTTTAATTTTTTTAGAAATTCCATCAACTGAAATCATTCAAATTAAAAAAATTTTTTAAATGTATTATTTATTCATGAGAGACAGAGAGAGGCAGAGACATAGGCAGAGGAAGCAGCATACTCCCTGTGGGGACCCCAATGCAGGACTGGATCCAGGGACCCCAGGGTCACATCCTGAGCCAACGTCTGATGCACAACCACTAAGCCACACAGGCGTCCTGAAATCATTCAAATTAAAATAAACACATATCAAATACTTTAAAAAACACTCAACATAGCAGGAAATACAAACAGCAGTCTTGGTCACCAAAGACTTTAGCTTGGTCACCAAAGACTTTAGGTATTTAAAAATCATGTGTACCATAAATAATAATGTTTTTAAATTCTTTTAAGAAATAATAAATTAAAAATAATCAGATAATAGGAGACTATCGAAAGCTACCAGGGTTGTTTGAAAATAAGTCTAGGATTGAAAACTGATCATTGGGGGCGCCTGGGTGACTCAGTCGGTTATGCTTCCATCTCTTGGTTTCAGCCCAAGTCATGATCTCAGTGTCATAAGATTGAGCTCTGGGACCAGCTCTGGGTGGAGTCTGCTTGAAGATTCTCTCCTTCTCTCTCTGCCCCTCCTCCTGCTCTCTCTCTCTCTCAAGTAAATGAATAAAAATCTTTTTTTAAAAAAAGAGAGAAGTATGATCATTGGCATTAGACTCCATGAATGAGTTTGTAGCTTAGACATAGGAAAAGAGAGCATTTAAAACTGCAAGATATACCTAAAAACATTGCCTTCAGCACAAACCGACAGCCATGAGGACAAAATGGGATGGTAAGCAAAATGGAGGAGCGAAGGCCTATTGCACATCTGATTAAATTCTAGAAAGAAAATAGAGGGAAGGTTGACAAAGCATTAGAAATGATGGCTGAAGAGATCTATGACGTTTTACCTCATATATTTTAAGGTTTTATTATTTTGTTAAGATCAAATTTAGAATGGATATTCTTTCCTGATTAATTGATCTAGGACTCTAGGAGCAGGGGCTTATACATCTATAATAGTAAGATGAGGATTAGAAAACAACTTTGACAGAATTTAAAGCTAGAGCTTTATTTAATACCACTATTACCATCTCTGTATTAGGTATAGGACACCTCAATGCTTTTGCTCTGGGGATAGTGTCACAAAATTTGCCCTCATAGTCACACAAGTTAACAAAAATGAACATATATTGTATCAGGTTTTAGAATGTGATCAAGGGGGCTTGGAAATATCAAAATCCAATTTAATGTTTTAATGAATTCCCAGAATTTGTATATATTCTACATTATGGACTGGTAAGTCTTTCTAATAGAATTACACTCAGATGTTCAAAGGGAGAATGGTTTTTCAACATGGAATTGAGAAGTTAACAGATTTCAAAATGTAATAAAACCACTGGGAAAAAAAGAGAGCAGAAAGTTCAAATAATTGAGTGTTTTCTTGACTTTTAAAAGTGTGCAAATATATTCATATGAGCTAGCAAAAGAAAGATTAACATAAGATTACCATTTGCAATTGCTTTTCATGTAATAACATTACCTGATAAGAAAAAAAGAACTAATACAATCATAAACTTTAAGAATGAAGATATTTTGACTATATCCTACACTCGCACATGCTCCCATAGAAATAAAAATAATAAAATGCAATTGGGTCAATGAAATACCTTTTCATTAATCTAGAACTCTATAAGCTCATTTTTCTCATTTGCTTTGGATCTTTGAATATTTTTGTCATGGACTGTAATGGGTCCCTAAAAAGCAATGATCTAAATCATCTCTCTATAGGGGTAAAGGAATCTCTCTTTTCAGATATATTCAAGTAAGACCAATGTGACTGTCAGTGTCTGGTTACTCAGGAATTTGACTATATAATATAAAATAACGTTGCCTGTTGAGGTGATTGATTACTCCAGATTTATTTTTCCCAGTACAAAATTTCTGTTTTGATTCATTTTCACAATATTATGTCCTTCAGATTTAAACTGGGTAACTCATGAAAGAAGAAACATATTTTCCTAATTAAATAAAAAGCATAAAAGCATTGGGTTCTAGTGATTCTGAAGTTTAATAATGTAGAAACTCTATAGTAAGTTAAATAATTATAATTTTAGGGAGGGAAACAACCCTATTTTTCTAAGATTTGGACTTTCCTTTGCATTCTTATTTATTTTATTAATGTCAACGTTAGTGAAATTGAAAAAAAAAATATGATCTGGGACCACAGAGATTCTCACCTAATTTTTGTCCTGAGTTTTCATATTTATTTTATTAAGCACAAAATATCCAGCAATGGATATAAGCCCCATTTGGATAGTTTATATTTAGTGAGATATTGTTAGATTATATCCAGTGTAACATGATTCAGGGGAAGGATTTTATAGGTTTTGGCTTGGTTCATAATTCTGTTTCTTTCAAGAATCTGCATGTAAATGTTGCATATAGAAGGGTAGGATGAGGTGAGACTTTTTCTACAATGAGGAAGGTATTTGTCTTTCTGAGGATTATTTAACTGAAATTACCTTTGGTGACTTTTAATTTCATAATAGTGCGTATCAGGCAAATAAATCTTTAAAATCTCTTTTGGTAATGAATCTATACGTAACAAACAGATATATTTTATTTAAAAACTGCTATTTTAGTAACACATAAACCTACCTTAACATGACAAAAAAGATACAGAAGAGATTTTTCATGCTAATTGTTTTTGTTTCCTTCTCTCCTAATTTTATAGCTGCAATTAGACAATAGGCCAGTTATATGAAATTAGTCAGATAACTTCTCTTTCTGGGACTTAGGGTGTTCATCTCAACTAGAGGTTTGACCTAGAAGTCTAGCTCTTTCCAATTCTGGAACTCTATCACAGTGCCTATTTAATTTGCAACTTCCAATGTCATTTGTAATTGCTAACATCATTCACAAGGGTTCTTTGATGTAGGCAGGTATGCATTGGTCTGTTCTAGGGTTTAATCTAGAAGCCTGAATTCCTTGGAATATATACAATTTGTATATTATCTTTGTCCTATAGATATTTGTGAGGAGCTTTTTCTCCAAGCACTTATTCAACAATTAAAATATTTGCCACCTGAATATTAGATTATGCTGCTAGGTCCAAAGTACATGAGTAGAATTTTTAAATGCTCAATTTAGTTGATTAATTTAGGCAAATTTCTCATCTACTGATACAAGATTGATAGTCCCCAGGGGTAGCTAATATGAATACTCTTACATAGAAATACACTACATAATTTAATCTTCTTTCATCTGAATGTAGTCTTAGAGAAGTTTGTATATAGGTCACTATCAAGCTGCATTGTGTGATTTTGATCATAAAATATAAGCATATTCTTGACCTCACTTTAGCAATTAAGTGAATCCATAATGATATCACATGCTGAAGTTCTATGGGAAAATCTCTAATTTTAATTTTTTCAAATTTCGTGTTTTGTGAAGTTGTACTGTGTTGTTTAGGAGCCACTGAACAGCAAACACAATTAAAACAGGTTATTAAAGAAAAACACTTTGGGAAAAATAAATAATTTTGATGGTTACTTACCCAAAATGTTCAGCACAATTACCATTACAAGGAGGATGATGATCATTGCACATCCAACTTTCAGGACAATTCCATGATGGTGAGGAACTACACAATTGGATAGATTGGATAGTTAGCCCAGTAAGTAATTTCTCATATGGTCAGAAGTGAGAGCGAGCTGAATAAACTTTCTTCATTACCACGCTTCTAAATTACTTTCCTTTGAAATATATAGACCCAGCTTCATTTTGAGCATGCACACACAAGAGAGACTATATTTGGTCTTCTGGTTTGTGAGGAGAGGACCTATAAAACTGTGAATGGATGTGAACTTTTGTTTGTGGATTTATCATACATGTTCCACAACATTAATCTTACAATGATCAACTCTCTGTAGTCCTAAATTTTTATATAAGACTGAGCTCTCCAGAGTCTTTAATAAGTTTATTGACAACAGCCACCTATTTGGATTGATCCATTCTTTTCTCTCTTATGTAACATGCCTACTTATTGTGATACATAATTATAATTTCATGCATTCATTCATTTTTTATTTTAAAATAAAAGTACTCTTAGGTATTACCTTGCTCAACATCTACATATTTATGGGAATATTCAAGTCCGCAATCACAGTTATTTTATTGTCTTCCAAAGCAGTGGTTGGTTTGTTATCCATACTATTTCATTGCCTTTGGATTACTCAAAAGATAATAATAAATCAGAAAAAGAAGCAGGAATTATAATCTTTGTCTGAGAGTTAAACCAACAACCTCTAATCCAAAATAATTGCAGTATATCAATTCCACTAGATATATGATACATACATAGATAAAATACACTGAGAAAGTAATACAATAACTGATATTGAAATATAACCAATTACAAACTCAAGCATCAAGACCCATTAACCTGAATGCTTCTTTAGCGAAATATTATCATAGAGAGCTTCGTTTTATGTTCAAATTATTATTGTTAACTAAAACATCCTTTTTTAAAAAAAAGATTTTATTTATTTATATAAGTAAATATATTTATATTTAAGGGAGGTAGAGAGAGAGAGCACAAGCAGGGTGAGAGGCAGACTGAGAGGGAAAAGCAGGCTCTCCACTAAGCAGGGAGCCCCATGCAGGGCTTAATCCCAGGATCCTGGGATTATGACCTGAGCCAAAGAAGACACTTAACCAACTGAGCTGCCGAGGAGCCCCTAAATAAAACATTCTTAATAGAAGTTTATTAATTCTCAGAACATAAAATGTCTATTTTTTTCATTTATCATGTAAAACAATGCAAATTGTGACAGTGAAAGTAATTCCATTCTTTTTGCAGTATACAAAAATCCACATGCAAAATCTGTTGCATTTTTTACTTTTTAAATTATTTTTTAATAATAAATTTATTTTTTTATTGGTGTTCAATTTGCCAACATACAGAATAACACCCAGTGCTCATCCCATCAAGTGCCCCCCGCAGTGCCCGCCACCCAGTCACTCTCACCCCCACCCTCCTCCCCTTCCAACACCCCCAGTTCATTTCCCAGAATTAAGAGTCTTCCATGTTTTGTCTCCCTTTCTGATATTTCATAGCCATTTCTTCTCCCTTCCCCTCTATTCCCTTTCACTATTATTTATATTCCCCCAAATGAATGAGACCATATAATGTTTGTCCTTCTCTGACTGACTTATTTCGCTCAGCATAATACCCTCCAGTTCCATCCACGTCGAAGCAATGGTGGGTATTTGTCGATTCTAATGGCTGAGGAATATTCCATTGTATACATAGACCACATCTTCTTTATCCATTCATCTTTCGTTGGACACCGAGGCTCCTTCCACAGTTTGGCTATCGTGGCCATTGCTGCTAGAAACATCGGGGTGCAGGTGTCCCGGCGTTTCATTGCATTTGTATCTTTGGGGTAAATCCCCAACAGTGCAATTGCTGGGTCGTAGGGCAGGTATATTTTTAACTGTTTGAGGAACCTCCACACAGTTTTCCAGAGTGGCTGCACCAGTTCACATTCCCACCGACAGTGTAAGAGGGTTCCCTTTTCTCCGCATCCTCTCCAACATTTGTTGTTTCTGCCTTGTTAATTTTCCCCATTCTCACTGGTGTGAGGTGGTATCTCATTGTAGTTTTGATTTGTATTTCCCTGATGGCAAGTGATGCAGAGCATTTTCTCATATGCATGTTGGCCATGTCTATGTCTTCCTCTGTGAGATTTCTGTTCATGTCTTTTGCCCATTTCATGATGGAGTGTTTGTTTTTTTGCTGTTGAGTTTAATAAGTTCTTTATAGATCTTGGAAACTAGCCCTTTATCTGATAGGTCATTTGCAAATATCTTCTCCCATTCTGTAGGTTGTCTTTTAGTTTTGTTGACTGTATCCTTTGCTGTGCAAAAGCTTTCTTGATGAAGTCCCAATAGTTCATTTTTGCTTTTGTTTCTTTTGCCTTTGTGGATGTATCTTGCAAGCAGTTACTGTGGCCGAGTTCAAAAAGGGTGTTGCCTGTGTTCTCCTTTAGGATTTTGATGGAATCTTGTCTCACATTTAGATCTTTAATCCATTTTGAGTTTATCTTTGTGTATGGTGAAAGAGAATGGTCCAGTTTCATTCTTCTGCATGTGGATGTCCAATTTTCCCAATTTTTTTGACTGTGCCAGGTGCTCTTTAATGACGGCTAAATAGAAACAGGCAAGGAAGGGTTTGATAGAAAACAGTTTCAACAAGACCCAGGGACATACCCCAGGGGCTGTGGGGGCAAGTCTTGTGCCAGCCTGGCTGAGGCACGGCATCTCTTCTGTCTTTCTTCCTTTGTCGAATATTAGTTGACCATAAAGTTGAAGTTCCTCTTCTGGATTCTCTATTCTGTCCCATTGATCTATGTGTCTGTTTTTGTGCCAGTACCACACTGTCTTGATGACCACAGCTTTGTAGTACAACCTGAAATCTGGCATTGTGATGCCCCCAGATATGGTTTTCTTTTTTAAAATTCCCCTGGCTATTCGGGGTCTTTTCTGATTCCACACACATCTTAATTTGTTCTAACTCTCTGAAAAAAGTCCATGGTATTTTGATAGGGATTGCATTAAACGTGTAAATTGCCCTGGGTAACATTGACATTTTCACAATATTGATTCTTCCAGTCCATGAGCATGGAATATTTTTCCATCTCTTTGTGTCTTCCTCAATTTCTTTCAGAAGTGTTCTGTAGTTTTTAGGGTATATATCCTTTACCTCTTTGGTTAGGTTTATTCCTAGGTATCTTATGCTTTTGAGTGCATTTATAAATGGGATTGACTCCTTAATTTCTCTTTCTTCAGTCTCATTGTTAGTGTATAGAAATGCCACTCATTTCTGGGCATTGATTTTGTATCCTGCCACACTGCCAAATTTCTGTATGAGTTCTAGCAATCTTGGGGTGGAGTCTTTTGGGTTTTCTATGTAGAATATCATGTCATCGGCGAAGAGGGAGAGTTTGACTTCTTCTTTGCCAATTTGAATGCCTTTAATGACTTTTTGTTGTCTGATTGCTGAGGCTAGGACTTCCAGTACTATGTTGAATAGCAGTGGTGAGAGTGGACATCCCTGTCTTGTTCCTGATCTTAGGGGAAAGGCTCCCAGTGCTTTCCCGTTGAGAATTATATTTGCTATGGGCTTTTCTTAGATGGCTTTTAAGATGTTGAGGAATGTTCCCTCTATCCCTACACTCTGAATAGTTTTGATCAGGAATGGATGCTGTATTTTGTCAAATGCTTTCTCTGCATCTAATGAGAGGATCATATGGTTCTTGGTTTTTCTCTTGCTGATATGATGAATCACATTGATTGCTTTACGAGTGTTGAACCAGCCTTGTATCCCGGGAATAAATCCTACTTGGTCATGGTGAATAATTTTCTTACTGTACTGTTGGATCCTATTGGCTAGTATCTTGTTGAGAATTTTTGCATCCATGTTCATCAGGGATATTGGTCTGTAATTCTCCTTGTTGGTGGGGTCTTTGTCTGGTTTTGGAATTAAGGTGATGCTGGCCTCATAGAATGAGTTTGGAAGTACTCCATCTCTTTGTATCTTTCCAAACAGCTTTAGTAGAATAGGTATGGTTTATTCTTTAAACGTTTGATAGAATTCCCCTGGGAAGCCATCTGGCCCTGGACTTTTGTGTCTTGGGAGGTTTTTGATGACTGCTTCAATTTCCTCCCTGGTTATAGGCCTGTTCAGGTTTTCTATTTCTTCCTGTTCCAGTTTTGGTAGTTTGTGGCTTTCCAGAAATGCGTCCATTTCTTCTAGATTGCTTAATTTATTGGTGTATAGCTGTTCATAATATGTTTTTAAAATCGTTTGTATTTCCTTGGTGTTGGTAGTGATCTCTCCTTTCTCATTCATGATTTTATTAATTTGAGTCTCCTCTCTCTTCTTTTTAATAAGGCAGGCTAATGGTTTATGTATCTTATTAATTCTTTCAAAGAACCAACTCCTGGTTTTGTTTATCTGTTCCACAGTTCTTCTGGTCTCGATTTCATTGAGTTCTGCTCAAATCTTTATTAACTCTCTTCTTCTGCTGGGTGTAGGATCTATTTGCTGTTTTTTCTCCAGCTTCTTTAGGTGTAAGGCTAGCTTTTGTATTTGAGTTCTTTCCAGTTTTTGGATGGATGCTTGTATTGCGATGTATTTCCCCCTCAGGACTGCTTTTGCTGTATCCCAAAGATTTTGAATGGTTGTATCTTCATTCTCATTAATTTCCATGAATCTTTTTAATTCTTCCTTAATTTCCTGGTTGACCCTTTCATCTTTTAGCAGGATGGTCCTTAACCTCCACATGTTTGAAGTCCTTCCATACTTCTTGTTGTGATTTAGTTCTAATTGCAAGGCATTATGGTTTGAGAATACTCAGGGGACGATCCCAATCTTTTGGTATCGGTTCAGACCTGATTTGTGACCCAGTATGTGGTCTATTCTGGAGAAAGTTCTATGTGCACTTGAGAAGAATGTGTATTCAGTGAGTTTGGATGTAAAGTTCTGTAAATATCTGTGAAATCCATCTGGTCCAGTGTATCATTTAAAGCTCTCGTTTCTTTGGAGATGTTGTGCTTAGAAGACCTACCGAGTGTAGAAAGTGCTACAGTGATGTCACCAAGTATAAGTGTATTATTATCTAAGTATGTCTTAACTTTGGTTATTAATTGATTGATATATTTGGCAGCTCCCACATTCGGGGCATATATATTGAGGATTGTTAAGTCCTCTTGTTGGATAGATTCTTTAAGTATGATATAGTGTCCCTCTTCATCTCTCACTACTGTCTTTGGGGAAAATTTTCGTTTTTCTGATATAAGGATGGCTACCCCTGCTTTCTTTTGAGGACCATTTGAATGGTAAATGGTTCTCCAACCTTTTATTTTCAGGCTGTAGGTGTCCTTCTTTCTAAAATGAGTCTCTTGTAGACAGCAAATGGATGGGTCCTGTTTTTTTTTTATCCAGTCTGAAACCCTGCGCCTTTTGATGGGGTCATTAAGCCCATTCATGTTCAGAGTTACTATCGAAAGTTATGAGTTTAGTGTCATCATGATATCTATTCAGTCCCTGTTTTTGTGGATTGTTCCTTTGGACTTCTTCCTAAAGGGGAATTTTAAGAGTCCCCCTTAAAATGTCTTGCAGAGCTGGTTTGGAGGTCACATATTCTTTCAGTTTCTGTCTATCTTGGAAGCTCTTTATCTCTCCTTCCATTGTGAATGAGAGTCTTGGTTGCATGTTTTTCTCATTAGGACCCTGAATATATCCTGCCAGCACTTTCTGGCCTGCCAGGTCTCTGTGGAGACCTGTCTGTTGTAACAGACCTGCTGTTACCCTAATACTTCTCCCCATAAAAGTTAGGGATTTCTTGTCTCTTGCTGCTTTAAGGATCTTCTCTTTATCTTTGGAATTTGCAAGCTTCGCTATTAAATGTCGAGGTGTTGAATGGTGTTTATTTATTTTAGGGGGGGATCTCTCTATTTCCTGGATCTGAATGCCTGTTTCCCTTCCCTGATTAGGAAAGTTTTCAGCTATGATTTGTTCAAATACATATTCTGGCCCTCTGTCCCTTTCGGCGCCCTCGGGACCCCCAATTAAATGTAGGTTTTTATTCCTGAGGCTGTCATTTATTTCCCTTAATCTCTCCTCATGATCTTTTAATTGTTTGTCTCTTTTTTCCTCAGTTTCCCTCTTTGCCATCAACTTGTCTTCTATGTCACTCACTCGTTCTTTCACCTCGTTAACCCTCGTCGTTAGGACTTCTAGTTTGGATTGCATCTCATTCAATTGATTTTTAATTTCTGCCTGATTAGCTCTAAATTCTGCAGTCATGAAGTCTCTTGAGTCCTTTATGCTTTTTTCTAGAGCCACCAGTAGCTGTATAATAGTGCTTCTGAATTGGCTTTCTGACATTGAATTGTAATCCAGATTTTGTAACTCTGTGGGAGAGAGGACTGTTTCTGATTCTGATTTCTGATTCTTTCTTTTGAGGTGAGGTTTTCCTTCTAGTCATTTTGCTCATTTTGGCAGAGTGGCCAAAAACAAGTTGTATTGGGAAAAGGAGAAAAGAGAAAAGAGAAAGAAGGAAAGAAAAAGAGAAAAAGAAAAAAAGAAAAAAGGAAGAAAAAAAGAGAAAAAAAAGGGAAGAAAAAGAAAAAAAGAAAAAAGAGGCAGGAAGCAAATAGAAATCAAAAAGCAAAAAGCAAAAACAAAAACAAAAAACAAAACAAACAAAAGCAAACACAAAAACAAAACAAAACAAAACAAAAAACCAAGAGGGAGTATCCTCTGATTCTGTATACTGCAAGTCCCTTGACTTCCCCTGGAACTTTCCAGTGCTGCTGGGTCAATAATTTGTTTTTCCCCTGTCTTCCTAGCTGGTCTTCTGGGGGAGGGGCCTCTTGTGCTGATTTTCAGGTGTTAGCACTTGGGGAAGCTGCTGTGCCCCTGCCTGGTGCAGGGCTCAGTGAGGGTTGTTTACCCCGTGAGGCCCCAGGAGGAACAGCCGCAGTGGCGGGGCCAGCTCTGGAGCCCTGGAGTCAGCCCCCGCAGTAGCTCCAGAGCTCTCCGTCTGCAGGGCCTGGAGGCTCCAGGGCGGGGCCGCTGATCTGCTCAGCTCGGGACAGGAGCGTCCTCGCTGTCCTGGGCCCTCCCGGCCTCTGCCTGTCCCGGGGGAGGCCGGATCCTGGGCTGTGTCCCGGCGCCCTGTGCTCCGGAGCCTGCGCTGTTGGAGTTGCGCTCCCGCCCCGCAGCCCCCTCCGCGGAGCCGCCCCCGAGCCCCCCGAGCTGCTCCCGTCCTGCAGCCCCCTCCGTGGAGCCGCCCCCGAGCCCCCCCCCCCCCCCCCAGCTGCTCCAGTCCTGCCGTGCGCGCTGCAGCCCTTAGGGAGCTTGGCGCACTCTCCCGGGGCGCAGGTGTCTGTTAGTGTCCCCGGAGCCCGAGGGCATCCCCGCCCTCCCTGGGTCCTGATCCAGCTCCGTGCGAGGCCTTTCCGCCCGGGAAGGTTGGTGCAGCTCCTGCTTCTCCAGGCGGGGCTCTCCTGTACTGGGGACACTCGCCCCGGCCTTAGCCTGGCTCCTCGCGGGGCCCCTCCCCCTTGGATGCTTTTTTATTTTATTTTATTTTTTTTTTTTTCATCTTCCTACCTTGATAGAAGCGTGAACTCTTCTCACTGTAGCGTTCCAGCTGTTCTCTCTTTAAATCTCAGGCCGAATTCGTAGATTTTCAGGATGATTTGAAGGTTGTCTAGGTAATTTGGTGGGGACAGGTGACTTGGAGACCCTACTCTTCTGCCATCTTGCCCCTCCTCCAGTCAAGGTAATTCCAAGAAGAGTGTAATGCCATCCCTACATATGTTTTTAATATAAAGAACTAAGGTGAGAGACCTAAAAACTTACAGAATCAAATTTCAGATTTTATTAAAAGATTGACGTAAGGGATACTAGGTCGCTCTTTTAGGCCCTGAAGTAAGATTCACGAAAAGCATGAATTTCTCAGTGTTAGCCCGGGATATCCTCAGTGGAATCATACTTTCTCACTGATAGTCTGCTCAATTTCATCATGACAGCTCTCTCTGTTTTATTTAGAGAACGAATGAACCTATAATATCTATTGAGTAACTCATGGGGCCCATTTATTTATTTATCCATTTAAACATTTATCTACTTACCAAGCATGTACTGATTACCTGCTACACACTTGGTGCTGTGTGAGATGCTGAGAATATGAAGATTAAGAGATTAAGGAAAGGGTCTCAGCACATATGAGGCTTATGGTAACTTTAAGGAGCAAAGAAGACAAGAGTTAGAATAAAATAAGTAAAACATATCGAGTTAGAAGAGGAAGACTTGGGCCATGTCATATCATACCTAGGCTTCTGTATGACATGACAATTCAGTGTGTCAAATAATTCTTTCCCTCTACAATGTTATGACACATGAGAACAGAAGCTTTATTTATCTAACCCTAAGGATATGCAATGAAAGAGTAATAAAATATTTGACTTCTGGTCATAAACATTATTGTTAGCAGATAATTTAATCATTATATGTTTATGTTTTCTCCTTTTTAATATTAGTAGATTGGACTAGATAGCATTGAAGATGCTATCCTCAAATCTCTGAACCAGGACAGAAAGTAAAGTTCTATCTATAAACAAAAAAGAAAAAGAAAATCTGACCCTGGAATGCAGAATTGAAAATGCTGGTTTGTTGCTTGAAATGAGCTAAAATAGCTTCTAGAAAATTGGACTAATAGTATGAGAGTTTTTATGGGTAGGAGAATAAGAATGCAACTCTAGTCCACATTATTTATTCAAATTAAGTTCTATCTTCTCATAGAAACTGAAAGCACTCAGTCTAGGGAGAAAAAAAAGTGGATACGTTTTTGTTGGGCAAAGTTAGAGACGTAATGATATGCCTTTGTAATCAGAGAAAAACCACACCTCAGATTCATTGGGTAACTGCAAACTAAATCCCATTTACAATTGCACCCAAAAGCTCTAGGAATAAACCTAACCAAAGAGGTAAAGGATCTATACCCTAAAAACTACAGAACACTTCTGAAAGAAATTGAGGAAGACACAAAGAGATGGAAAAATATTCCATGCTCATGGATGGAAGAATCAATATTGTGAAAATGTCAATGTTACCCAGGGCAATTTACACGTTTAATGCAATCCCTATTAAAATTCCATGGACTTTCTTCAGAGAGTTAGAACTAATTGTTTTAAGATTTGTGTGGAATCAGAAAATCCCAAATAGCCAGGGGAATATTAAAAAAGAAAACCATAGCTGGGGGCATCACGATGCCAGATTTCGAGTTCTACTACAAAGCTGTGGTCATCAAGACAGTGTGGTACTGGCACAAAGACAGACACATAGATCAATGGAACAGAATAGAGAATCCAGAAGTGGACCTTCAACTTTATGGTCAACTAATATTCGACAAAGCAGGAAAGACTATCCGCTGGAAAAAAGTCTCTTCAAAAAATGGTGCTGGGAAAATTGGACATCCACATGCAGAAGAATGAAACTGGACCATTCTCTTACACCATACACAAAGATAAACTCAAAATGGATGAAAGATCTAAATGTGAGACAAGATTCCATCAAAATCCTAGAGGAGAACCAGGCAACACCCTTTATGAACTCGGCCACAGTAACTTCTTGCAAGATACATCCATGAAGTCAAGAGAAACAAAAGCAAAAGTGAATTATTGGGACTTCACCAAGATAAGAAGCTTCTGCATAGCAAAAGAAACAGTCAACAAAACTAAAAGACAGCCTACAGAATGGGAGAATATATTTGCAAATGACGTATCAGATAAAGGGCTAGTATCCAAGATCTATAAAGAACTTATTAAACTCAACACCAAAGAAACAAACAACCCATCATGAAATGGGCAAAAGATATGAACAGAAATTTCACAGAGGAAGACATAGACATGACCAACAAGTACATGAGAAAATACTCCACATCACTGGCCATCAGGGAAATACAAATCAAAACTACAATGAGATACCACCTCACACCAGTGAGAATGGGGAAAATTAAGAAGACAGGAAACAAATGTTGGAGAGGATGTGGAGAAAGGGGAACCCTTTTGCCCTGTTAGTGGGAATTTAAACTGGTACAGCCACTCTGGAAAACTGTGTGGAGGTTCCTCAAAGAGTTAAAAATAGATCTGCCCTATGACCCAGCAATTGCACTGCTGGGGATTTACCCCAAAGATACAGATGCAGTGAAGTGCTGGGACAACTGCACCCCGATGTTTATAGCAGCAATGTCCACAATAGCCAAACTGTGGAAGGAGCCTCGGTGTCCATCGAAAGATGAATGGATAAAGAAGATGTGGTCTATGTATACAATGGAATATTACTCAGCCATTAGAAACGACAAATACCCACCATTTGCTTCGATGTGGATGGAACTGGAGGGTATTATGCTGAGTGAAGTAAGTCAATCAGAGAAGGACAATCATTATATGGTCTCATTAATATGGGGAATATAAAAAATAGTGAAAGGGAATAAAGGGGAAAGGAGAAAAAATGAGTGGGAAATATCAGAGAGGGAGACAGAACATGAGAGACTTCTAACTCTGGGAAACAATCAAGGGGTGGTGGAATGGGAGGTGGGTGGGGGGTGGGGGTGACTGGGTGATGGGCACTGAGGGGGGCCCTTGATGGGATGAGACTGGGTGTTATGCTATATGTTGGCAAATTGAATTCCAATAAAATAAATAAGTAAGTAAATAAATAAATAAATAAAAAGAAAAACTGACTTTGAGAGGTAATGTAGAATCCTTTCATTTTCAAAGAGAGGATTTCAACTCAAGTGAAACAGTTCAAAGCCCATGGTATGATGCAATAATGGTTTCTAGAGTTTGAGGATGAGAATCACATTTTATTATACTTTGTTGTATTCATCACTCAATCTATGCCTGAAACATAACAGACACTTAGTCATTATGTATTGGATTACGAAAACGGTTAATGCTATGTTGAATTTTATTACTGGATTCTATCATTTTTCCAGAATGAGAGCAGCCATTTTTGACTAAAAAGTAGACTTCTATTGATATGAAAAATATTATCAAAAGTTTAGCCATATAAAAACAAAACAAAACACTAGCATGTAAAGAATCTATTTTAGATTATGTAACAAATACTTGAGATTAAATTAAATGTGTAGATATTTAATATTAATAATCTTTGTCTCCTTTCTCTGCCCAAGTTAAGTAACCAAGGTATGAGTTACGTAGTAATCTCTAAGTTTGTTGAGATTTAACTTTGATTGATTTAACTTTGATTTGTGATGATTCTTGTAGGTAGGGCTCACTTAGCCAGAAGGACCATTTTGTAGATAGTTAATTTATGGATTAATTAAACAATAGGATATTAAAAGTTGTGGTGCCTTGCAATGTATGTCATTAAATAATAGAAATAAAATATGTCTGGAAAGAAAATAAGCTGTTCAGCTAAGTACTCTGGATTCATTAAATATTCATCAATAAAGATGTGAAAGAATAACAATATTTAGTTATAAGGAAAATTATATGCTTAAGATGATATTCTTAAACTTGATGACAATTTTCCTGGGCTATAACTTTTTTGAACATTGAGTTTAAGCATTAGCAATTAAAATACGTAGTGTTCAGTTATCATTATTGATAGATACCAGATCTAAGTAATTAAATAGTATGTATTTGGGATGTGCTTTATTATTGTCCTAACTTTAATCATTTTGGTACATATAGAGTTCTCAAGTTACATTTGTACACCCGAAATGTATCATTGTGTGTTAGCTGTACTTCAATAAAAATAAAAATAAATTGAAATAAAAGATAAAGATAAGTAAAAATAAATAAAAGTTTTCACCAAAAAGCCTTCAATCTATCCCACTCCTATTAGTAAAATGAGAAATGAAAATAAGGCAAGAAAGAAAAAAATAAATGATAGAGGTAGAATGCACAGCAGAGTGACCCAGTGATAATACTCCATTGCATATTTGGAAGTTGCTAAGACAGTTGATCTTAAAAGTTCTCACAAGAAAAACAATTTCTGTAAATATGTATGGTAATGATATTAACTAGACTTATTGTGATAATTATTTTCCCATATAAACAAATATTGAATCATTCTGTTGCCCACCTGAAACTAATATAACATTAGATGTCAATTGTATCTTAATAAGAACATTTTTAAAAGAAAAATAAAACTTATGTGTGGATTTACTTGAGGAATTTTGATTTTCACTTGGGTTGTGTCCCATACACCAGAAATAAAAAAAAAAAACAAAACTCCTTTATATATGATTTCATACTTAGTCAAGGTTGAAAACTGTCAAGCTATCACATGTGAGTTTGGAGTGAGGTACAGATTTCACCAATAATAATAAGAAAAAAATTATGGGATGCCTGGATGGTTCAGCAGTTAAGTGTCTGCCTTTGGCTCAGGGCATGATCTCGGGGGTCCAGGCTCCTTTGTGGGAGCCTGCTTCTCCCTCTGACCATGTCTTTGCCTCTCTCTCTCTCTGTATCTCTCATGAATAAATATAAATAAATAAATAAATAAATCTTAAAAAAGAAGAAGAAAAAAAAATCAGACAGCTGTGACAGAAGCAGAACTAGTAGCACCACTGACATATAAGAGACTGGGCTCCTACACACCAAAGCGCCAGTGAAAACAAGGTCTAGTATCTTCTCCAAACCAGTGAAACTCCTTAGTAGTGGAGGCCAAACCCAAGGAAAACACGACTATCAAGTTAGTTCTGATTGCTTTTTCAAAACAGAGTCCAAGACTAAGTGTGAACTAGATGAAATGCATGCATGGATTGTTTTTGATCCACGAACCTCTCGTAGTTGTCTTTATGCCCTATAGAATGTATCTCAGAAATGCTATCTACAGAAATAGAACAGCTAAGGGAGTGTGTGTGGAAATAACACTTTCCCTTCCACCAGAGGAAAAGTAGATAGGTGTTTGAGGATCTGCAATGCATTAATAGATTTGAGAGGTTATGATGTTGCATGTTACTGCTCCTAAATTTGCATATTCTAAATTTATCAGGAGTGCTGGATAGTCAGCATTTTCTAATTCTGGCTTAACCACCACCAATTTGTGTTCTGCTGTAACAAAGTATCCTTTTAGGAGGTATCAGATGACCTCCTTACCTATGTGGAGACTTAGGGACTCTAAAAGAAAAGGTCAAGATGTTTTAAGTGTCATTGAAAGGTGAGGATAAATACAATGATTGTATGGAACTATTTCTCTTAATGGAGGGGCTATGTGCTTTATGATGTATATATTTCCATTTGTGGTTGTTTTCCTTTTTGTGGCATAAAATACTATTCCATTGTATAGACAGATCACATTTTGTTTATACATTCATCAGTTAATATACACTTGGGTTGTTGATCTCTTGGGTTGTGAGATCCCAGCAGGTGGGTTCCACGCTCAGCAGAGAGTCTGCTTGAAGATTGTCTCCCTCTGACCTCCCCCCAACTCACACACATGCACCTGTACTCTCTCTCTCAAATAAATGTATATTTTAAAAATAGGGATAGTTTATTCCTACCACTAAGGTCTTATGCTTCTGTAGTGATGGTGAATACTAATGACTTTCCATTTGGACTAATAAGAGCTTGAATGTCTCCTCACCCTGGTTGGGCTCTGAGAACTGGTCTGCAGATAACTACTTTTTTGTTATTTACCCAGCATTATGAATTTTTATTCTATGTATAACCATTATACTATTCAGCAGAATCGAGAGCTTCTTTTTTTTTCTTTTTTTGAAACTTTGCCCACAACTTCCACAACTCCTAAAATTTTTCTTTGTGTCCTCAGTTTCAGTGAGGCTGCTAGCTTCCTTTGGATGCTTGTTCCTGCTCCTGCATTATGGAAAATTATTCCCAGTGAAGTGTGGGGTCACCTTAGTTGTCCACCTTAGTTGTTTTCCTTTTCTGAAGGATCATAGTCCTGAATTGTCTGATGTGTAAGTTCTGAAATAATTTTTTGATATATTTGTTGAATTTTCTAGTTGATTATAATGGGAAGTTAAGAATGATTCTTGTTAATCAATCATGGCTAGTTGTGCTGTACATTTAAACATATTTTCATTAATTATATCCTATAATCAAATTTTTTAAAAAGCGAATATTATATTGCTAATTGTTTTGGTTTCATTTTTTCTATGTTATTTGGCTTTGAGTTTCCATCATAACCCACTATAAGACTCCTGCATTTGGAATTCAAAACACTCAGGCTTGAATCTGACTTCAAAGGGTAGTAGCTAAACAATTTTGGGCAAATTTCTTTTTTTTTAATGGTAATGTTCCAATCTACAACAAATATACAATAATATTAAAGCACCATTGTAAGATATTGTAATTGTAATATCTCTACAATGAACATTGTAATCTTTAATAAACTATACAAATATTGTTGTTTCTCTTGGTTACCACTGTGAGGAAGGAAAATTTTTCCTCTATCCATTAAGTATCTTTCAACTAGTCTAAATTAAATTGACATGAGACAGTTTAAGGAGAGAACCCCCCACCTCCAAAGTTTACTTACATGCACACAGCGGCCCAATAATGAAATTGAGACCCAAAGAAATGACCAAGGCAGGCAGTTTTGATACATTTTAGACAAAGAGACAATAACTTTGTGGGGAATTGACAGGACAAAGAGTGTTATGTTTGGGAGCTTCAGTTAATAAGGAATTCTTAACAGAATTTGGGCTAAGGTATTAATTGGTAAAAAGTAGCAAGATTTGTTTATACAGTTTTCCTGACTCTAAATCCCCTAGCTGGTGATAAGGAATCTCTCTACCTCCTGGTACGGGGAGGGTACGTTTCACATGAAAAATTTATTTCTTATTTTCAGTGAGGCAAAAGGGTCAGCGTGTCCTTCTTACACTTGGTGTTTCTTAAGTAGCTTTAATTCAAAGTAATCAATATGCTATTGTGGCAAATTTTGGAGCTGCCTGCCCTGAGTCCTTTCAACTGAATTTCTGTGACATTTCTCTAGTAGTTTTTTCAAGCCCTTCCTCAAGCCCTGGGGCTTTATTTCATTTTGCCTCTTCTGTTAATCTGGTGTTTTCAAGGAGGCATTTTTGAGTTTAGAAAAAAGTCAAACTGAGTATAGTAATGCTTAAGGAAAAATGGTTATTCAATAAAAGATTGTACACATTCTTAAGAATTTGTGAAATTCCCTTTCTCCACCATTGTCATTAAAGTCGCAAGGCAAAAAAAAAGACGATAATATCATAATAAAAGATTAAATGTCATTAGCTACAATGTCAAAAACACCAAACAGAAAAACAGTGTGTTCAGACAGAGACTGTTCATTTCTTCTTATCCTCAATATTTATAGGTCTTTTGGTTGCTTTTCTGAAAGAGCAATTCTCCATTAGGCTGAATGAAATAACTCAGGATACCATATCATCTCACTTCTGTGTGGAATCTTAAAAACAACAACAAAAGGAACTTAGGGCTACAGAGGACAGATTGATGGTTGCCCAAGGTGGGGATTCAGGCTGAGCATAACGGACAAAGATGATCAGAATGTTTAAACTTCCAGTTATAAGATAAATAAGTCCTGGCACTATAATTTATAGCATAGCATTAGTAATCTATAGTTAATAATCCTGCATTGTATATTTGAAATATAGTTAATAGTCCTGCATTGCATATTTGAAATATAGTTAATAACCCTGCATTGTATATTTGAAATTTCCTAAATTAGAATATCTTAAAAGTTCCCATTGCAAAAAAAAAAAAAAGAATGTAACTATGTGTGGTAACAAATGTCAACTACACATTGTGATGACTTCACAATATATACATACATCAAATCATTATGTTGTACATCTAAAACTAGTATAATGTTACATGCTAATTGTACTCCAACTGAAAAACTAAAACTAAAACAATTCTCTGGTTTTCAGCCTGGTTGCCTTAAGCCTGGCTTTTAAGGATCTTGAAGTTAATTAAAATATAGGTCAGAGTCTCTGACCTCATTAATCATAATTCCAATTAATTCCTCTCTTTTTAATAAAATGCTTCCTCCTTTAGCCTTTCCTAAAGACTCCCAATTTGAATTCAGATTTCTTTTTGGTTTACTCATACCAGGCAGTAAACTTCCAATTTTCTGCAGAGATGTCAGGTTACAGTTTGGTTATTCGGGGTGGAAAGGATCTCAAGAGATTAAAATGTTCCTTATTTGTATTTTCAACTAATACTCCAGTTTTCCCCCATGTTTGCCCTCTATTGTATTAGTTTTTTAATGTCTGATCAACTTATTGCCATAAATTTTGTGTTTGCTAGGAGTCTAGGCATGACTTAGATGGGTCCTATGCTTCAGACTCTCACAAGGCTATAATCCAAGTATTCCTTGTGGCTGAGGTCTTATCTGAGGTGCAGCTTGGGAAGGATCTGCTTCCAAACTCACATTTTGGCAACGTTCAGTTCCTTATATGCTGTCAAACTGAAACCTCAGTTTCTTCTTGGCTACCATTTCGAGGTGGCCTTCAGTGTCTTACCACAAAGACTTTCCTAACATGGTATTTTGCTTTCTCAAAGCCAGCAATACAAAAAAAAAAAAGTGTCCTCAAGCAAGACAGATATTACCATCTTATGTAACTTTATTATACATAATGTAATATCTTTCCTGCATTTTATGGGTTAGAAGCAAGTCATGGGTCTCACCCACACTTAAGGAGAGGGGATCATACAAGGGCATGAGGCCCAGAACAGAGGGATTGTGGGGCCATCATAAGTTTTTTATACCACACTCAACTTTATTTATTTTTTATTTTTTATTTATTTTTTTTTCACACCCAACTTTAGAGGTGCATACTTCCTCTAATTTCTTAGCATTTGGAGTTCTATGGCTTAAGTCACTTGACATTTTCTAAAATATGTGAACACTTACCTTTTGTGTTCATTTCCTCCTTATCCTTTTTATTCCATTAAATTTATTTTTCAACAAATGCTGTTTTAGTGGAGTTTTTAAGTCATCTTTGTTCAGCAATAAAAAAATTCCATTAGGGATCCCTGGGTGGCGCAGCGGTTTGGCGCCTGCCTTTGGCCCAGGGCGCGATCCTGGAGACCCGGGATCGAATCCCACGTCGGGCTTCCGGTGCATGGAGCCTGCTTCTCCCTCTGCCTATGTCTCTGCCTCTCTCTCTCTCACTGTGTGCCTATCATAAATAAATAAAAAATTAAAAAAAAAATTCCATTATATCTTAGGAATAACATAGACATGTTTCTCTCTCTCTCTTGTTCTCTCTCTCTCTATATATATAGGTGTGTATATATATATTAATTTATTTGAGAGAGCAAGTGAGAGAGAGAGAGTGAGCTTATGAGTTGGGGAGAGGGGCAGAGGGAAAGGCAGACTCCCTGCTGAGCAGGGAGCTGCACATGGAGCTCAATCCCTGGACATAAACAGTCAGTTATCACATATTTTATATGTTGTATGTATTATGTACTGTGTTTTTACAGTAAAGCAAGCTAGAGAGAAGAAAATGTTATTAAGAAAATAAAAAAGAAGAGGGACGCCTGGGTGGCTCAGCAGTTTAGCGTTGCCTTCGGCTCAGGGCATGATCCTGGAGACCCGGGATCCTGGAGACCCGGGATGAGTCCCACATCGGGCTCCCTGCATGGAGCCTCCTTCTCTCTGCCTATGTCTCGGCCTCTGTCTCTGTGTCTCTCATGGATAAACAAATAAAATCTTTTTTTTTTTTTTTAACAAATAAAATCTTTAAAAAAAGAAAGTAAAAAGGAAGAAAGTACATTTATAGTATTATATATTTATAATAATAATTATATATAATATTATTTATAATATAGTATTATATATTTAACTAAAAAAATCTATAAGTGGACCCATGCAGTTCGAACCCAGCTTGTTTAAGGGTCTACGGTACACAAGAGTTCCAATTGATACAGATTCTCACTAACATTTGGTATTATCAGCTTTTCTTTAAAAAATTGGATTGTAGTTGGCCTTGCAGTAACTCCCTCTAGTTTTAATTTCTAAGTGATGGCAAATTTGAGTGTTCGATAAGCTTATTTGCTATTTCAATTTGTGTGTGTATGCGGAATGTCCTTCCAAGTCATTTTGCCCATGTAAAAATTTGTTTTTCTTTTTTAATTGATTTTTCAACTTTTTCATCTACAAATCTTTCAGTATTTGCTGGAGGAGTCTGTGTGCCTATTAAGACACATTTTCAACACTCCTATAGGCTGCTTAAAACTTTTCTTCCCCTTTATCTCCTATTGCAGAGTCTGAAGGTCAGTCAGAGGTGAAAGCTTAGGGCTTCCTCGTGTCATTCCTGGACATGTGTACGGTCCTGGCCACTCACACTACACATGCATATAACTTTTAGCTTCCTAGAAATATGTTTAAACTTTTCAAAGTCCACTATAGCTTTTCAAAGCCCACATGCAACAAACAACCATCAAAAATCTATTAGTAAATAAAAATTTTCTCTTAGAAATTTGGTTCAGCTTTTTATCTTCAATGTTATCATTGTTGCCTCTGGAAGCAAAACAATTGTCACTGATGTTTTGGACAAACATCTACAAGAATTAGGGAAAGACTGGTTTTTTACAAAGTCTCTGTGGAAACTAGGCAAGCTTGAGCAAGCATGTGCAAGCTGAATGAAGAGGAGATGCTCTGCCACTAGGGGGCCCTATATGATTGTGGTTGCTCTTATTAAGAGCAATGAGATTTTATACTCAATTTGAGACATTCTGTAGTTTTATATGCCAAAATAAGTCATATTTTCCCAAAGTGTCAGATTGCCTGGATCTAAAATGTTAAGGCCTTGGGCAAGTTTCCTTGTACCTTGGTTTCCTTATATATATAATAAAATAAGATATTAATAACACCTAAGTCATAGGGCTGTTGTGAGGATTAAAAAAATTATCTGTAAAGTGTTTAGCTTCTGACATATAGAAGAAATATGTAATGTTGGTTATAATTATTGCTATATTTTAATTATCCTTATTAATAATCATATCATCATTCAATACAAACTCTTGTTACTTTTATTTTTGGGGTGCTTTGGATAATACAGGGAGCCAGCATCCTCAGATTTCCCAAAGTAATATGGGTTGAAAGCTGTACCACATGGAAGCAGGCATAAATCAGCAAACTGTGACTAATGGAGCAGCCTGGAGCAATAGTTAAGAGGGAGAGGTATTAAACAACAATCAAGTTTTAACCACTCTCTGAGTCTGAGCATTATCCAGCAGAGGCAATTTCTTAAAGGCAGGATGAGATTTCAAGTACTTTTATTTGGCTATTCAAAAAAAGCATGGATAATCACTCACTAAGTAATACCCACCGTCTCTCCACCAAGGACAACCTGTAAAGCCAGAAAAAAATTTAAACATATTAAAGACATCAGTGAGGGGCAACCAAGTGGCTCAGTCAGGTAGGCCTCCAACACTTGATTTTGGCTCAGGTCATGATCTTGGGATCATGACATGGAGCCTCATGATGGGCTTCCTGCTGAGCCTGCTTGGGGTTTCTCTCTCCCTCTCCCTCTGCCTCTCCTCTATTCTCCCTCTCTCAATAAATAAATAAATAAATAAATGGATGAGTTAACAAATTAGTGAATAACATAATGGAAGTCCAAAAGAAAGTTGAAACCCAGAAAAAGAGTTAGTTGCCTTCTGAAAAAGAGTTAGTTGCCTTCTTATAAAAGATTCTCAAAGACAGAGAAACTGAGGAGCAGAGCAGGGCTTTTGGCAGTCTCAGAACTAGAGTGGTTTCAGTCCTCAAGCAGAGATAGAAAGACTGAAAAATCAATACATTTGGGTGGTTCACCAAAAAGCTACACCCAGGACAATATTTTCCAACCTTGAGACTATTGACATTTTGAGTTAGATTATTCTTTGTTGTTGGGAGCTGTCCTGTGTGCATTGTCTTGTTCAGAAGCATCTCTTACTTCTACCTTCTAGATGCCAGTATCAAGTCTTCCCCAATGTTCACTGCTGACAATGTTGGACAACCAAAAATATCTCTAAGCACTGCTGAATATCCTCTGAGGGGCAAAATAATCCCAGGTTGAAAAACACTGCCCAGGGAGTAAGGCTGATGGAAGAGTGGACTGGTCTTTGGAGGAGATGAAGCTCAACTTCAAACCTTTCAGTCACTAAAATTGAAAGTAAAGGATCCCAGATTGCTAGTGTTGAGGAAGGAGAAATTTTCTTCTTCCCCCTCTTCCAGGGTTCTTCTCACTAGTCAGCAATTAAATTGATGTGAGACAGATTAATAGGAGGAAAAAAAAAAGACAAAATTTTATTACATGCACATTGAGAACCAATAATGAAATTGAGACCCAAAGAAATGACCAAGGCAGGCAGTTTTGCTATGTTTTAGACAAAGAGATAATAAATTTGTGAGGAATTAATGGGATGAAAAAACAAATGTTTGGGGCGCCTGGGTGGCTCAGTGGTTGAGTGTCTGCCTTCAGCTCAGGGTGTGATCCCAGATTACAGGGATCTAGTCCCACATCGGGCTCCCCTCGGGGAGCCTGCCTCTCCCTCTGCCTTTGTCTGTACTTCTCTCTGTGTGTCTCTCATGAACAAATAAAATCTTTAAGAAACAACAACAAATGTTTGGGATCTTTCATTGGTAAAGAATTTTAAGCAGAATTTGTGCTGAGGTAGTAGGTTGTAGTAGATAAAGAAGTAACAAAGTGTTTTCTACGGCTTGCTCAATTTCCCTGTCTCTGATGATAAGGGTGTTTTTTTTACTTCCTATTATGGATAGGGCGCATTATTCACATGGGAGATTTGTTTTCTGTTTTCAGGGGGACAAAGGAGGGTGTGAATGTTTCTGCACTGGTTGTTTTCCAATAGCTTCAATTCAAAATAATCAGTATGCCATTGTGGCACAATTTGGTACGGATTGCCCTGGCCTCTGACCGTTTCTGCCTCTGAAAATTCCCTGAACTTCAAAGCTGAACTGATGGGACCTGGGTGGCTCAGTTAAGTGTCTGCCTGTAGTTCGGGTCATGATCCCAGCATGCTGGGATTGAGCCCTGCATGGAGCCCTGCTGAGCAGGGAGCCTGCCTCTCCCTCTCCCTTGGCTGCATGCTCTGGTTGTGCTCTCTCTTTCTCTCTCTTTTAAATAAATAAATAAATAAATAAATAAATAAATAAATAAATAAAATCTTAAAAAAAAAACAACCCACCAAAAACAAAAAGCTGAGCTGAGAGAGAAACCAAATTAGTAAATGCATGGTAAGAACTTTGCAAAAAGTTAAAAGAACATAGATTAGAATGAGGATGAATAAACAGAAAATAACAAATCAGAGCATATTTTCCACATCCCATTAAGCCAGTTCCAGCCCCAGAAATAGATCAGTTCAATATAATGTCTGTTCTTTTTTCACCTGATAAAAAAATATTAATTCTTTCTGTTAACAGATATGTTAGATATTATTTGTTCTGTTTGGTTTACATAGAAGCAACATTTTTCACTGTGATTGCATTGCTACTCCATTGCTGGGCAGTCAGCGTGCTGAGTACAGGGCATTGGAGTACCATAGAGGCTTAGCTGTGGATTTCTGAGGCTTTTGTTTGTTTTGGTGAAAAATGGTGGTTTTATTAAAAGTTTATTTTGTAGTATTGAACTCTTCCTTCTTTACCACTGAGAGATTTAGGATTGCTTTTCTAATTCATAATCTCCCAAATTTGAGTAATGAGACACTTACTGAATAAAATTTGGTACTGTGATATTTCAGCAGATTTTCTATGATTTCTTGATGGACATGTTTATGCAGCACAATTTTATGAACAGAGGAGCACAAATTTATAATTTGCCTGGCATTTAGGGTGGAGTACTTAGTCACAGAAAGGAGCCAGGTATCCAAGGTCACATCATCCTGACTGTGTAGGTAGGAAGCCCATTTATACTTCGTTACCACATAAAATAAAAAGACCAGTGTGGTTTAGAGACAAGATTAAGTTGAAGCCTGAAATTTTTAAAGTCTGGAGATTTCATGACCTTGGCCACTGATAATGTTAACATCCATATGTCTCAATTTTTCATGTGCTCCTGTCAGTCTATGAGAGCAGAACAAGTTGAGAAAAAACCCCAACAGAAGAGACCATTTGGTTCTGGCAGCTGGCAAACTTGTTTTTGTCACCCAGCCAGATAAATCCAGATTTTGGTCCACTCAAATATAGCCTGTGGTACTGGCCAATCTAACAAGGTAAGCAGCCCATGCTGTACAGGATGGATATGTAAAACATTTGGCGATTTGGCAAACCTCTATGGTAGAGTTGTTTTTCAACTCCTTGCCACGTTTGAGGATGCCATTTTCAGCATTTCTTCTGGCTGTGGATACCATACTTTTCTGTCCTTCTATCTTCTGCACTTAGTCTACCAGTTGTTTATAGCTGCAAGAACAAAGAACGGTCCAGATTCTTTCTGCACTAGCTAGATGTTAACACAGCCTACTGTCAGACAAGTAGTTAACATGGCCAAGGTTTGGTAAACTGGTGTAAGAGGTGTTTGGTCTATGCCTGACCTGTTGAAAAAGAAAGCATTAGTAAAAGCAAAACATAGGATGAAAAAAAGCCCATAGTAGAAATCTATGGGAAGTAGAATAGAGACAACGCTCTCTAGTCAGCCTTCTATTAAATGATTTAAAAATATGAAAAAGTATTTTTAAAAAGTTGGGTTTTTACTTGTTTTTAATATCAAGGAGTCTTAAGGGAAAAGAGGAGGTAGATGAAAGAGAAGTTTCTGATCCGTGATCTTAGGAAAAGCTGTCTATATCATGGTGTCATCTTCTTTTGAAGCCTGAAACTTGGCCCTAGAAATCCTTATTTTCAGGTCACTTGTAGGGCTTCTCTCCAGTTGTCTTGGGAGTGATGATCTGGGTCTATCTTGGCATGGCTTGCATGAATCCAGGAGAAGTTTTCTTTATTTTGATGCTAGTGTAGGTGGACAGCCGTACCTATAGGGTCCCTCCAACTGAAGCAATAGATAGAATGTGTTTTCTTCTAAAGAACTTGATATATCAAGTTGATATATCAAGGGGTGGCAAAGTTCATTGGTTGGTGGAGGCCATGCCTATTTTACCTGTTGACAATATTCTTCAACTATACTAGTGCTTGTGTATAGCATCATATCATTCATTTGGTCCTTGGATGAAAAGTTTAGAGATGCCAGTAGGCTTTGGATGACCAAACATTATTTCAGAAGGGGTCAATCCATCTCTACTATTTGGAATATTCCAGGTCTTTTTTTTTTAACTTTTCATTTTTCTTAAGATTATTTATTTATTTGAGAGAGAGAGAGAGAGAGAGAGAGAGCAAGATCGGGGGCAGAGCAGAGGGAAAGGGAGAAGCAATCTTCCTGCGAGGCAGGGAGCCTGATGCAGGCAGGACTGGATCCCAGGACCCTAGGACCATGACCTGAGCAAAAGGCAGACACTTAACCAACTGAGCCACCCAGGTTCCCCAGAATATTCCAGATCTTACTAAAGGCCAAAGACTATGCTTCTGGCCATTTAAGTCCAGTTACTTGGCAAATCTTCCTAACATCTTTTTTATGTCTGGATTTTATATTCCACTTGCCCTGATGATTGAGGATGATAGGAGATATGAAATTTTAATGAGTAACCCAAAGTCTTTTAAGCAAGTAAAATGAATTTCTCAGTCTGACTCAATCCATAAAGAAATGCTGAATTGAAGACTCAGCTCAGTTACTAGTTTCTTTACTGCTGTTGTCATGTTGGATAGCATCATTCCACCCATTAAACATGCAAACAATGACCAAGCGGTAACAATAGCCTAAGGCTGGGGGCAAATCTATAAAATCTATGTGAAGTTTCACAAAGGGGATTATGGGCCTAGAAGAACTTTCTGGGGTAAGCAGATTTCTTCTAGAAATTTGGTGAGATTTATAAGTAGTACATTGAGAAATAATTTGGTCAGAAATTCTGTGGGTGCCAGAGCAAAAACAATTGTCATTTAATTCCTTGACTACCCCCTGTTTGCATATATATTTCATTTGGTGGGAAGTAAATGTAAACCAAAAAATTGAAAAAAAAATAAAAGGATTGGTATAGGGGCATAGCTAGAGAAAGTCTATATGGTTCAAGAGGTAACCCACCTGGTAAATTGTTTGGCACTCTTGTATCCCAGTGTCCTTTTAAAGATTTGGGGGCATCTGTCTGACTCATAATAGCAGTCAGGGATAAAAATAGGGTTAAAACTTGGGTAGGGATGCCTGGATGGTTCAGCAGTTAAGCATCTGCCTTTCCTTCAGGTCATTATCTTGGAGACTTAGGATGGATTCCCACATCAGGCTCCCTGCACGGACCCTGCTTCTCCCTCTGCCTATGTCTCTGCCTCTCTCTCTGTGTGTCTCTCATGAATAAATAAATAAAATCTTAAAAAAAAACAAAACAAAAAAACTTGGGTAGAGAAAGGATAAAGTGGTCCGTGTTGGGCTGTATACCTAAGCAGATCTGTCAGCCTTATCACTTTCTAAAGATACAACATCAGTTTCTGTAGTATGGCAATTTTAGAAGGGAGGTCTACAGCTTGTAATAGGTTAGCTATTATATGCCCATTAACAGTGGAGTATCTGCAGAAGCTAAGAATTCATGGGATTTCCAAATGGTGTCAATAGTAGGGCAGACTCCAAAAACATATTTGTAGTCTGATGTAATTAGTAACAATTTTCCCTTCCACTAATGTGCAAGCTCTAGTAAGACCTATGCATTTAGCCATTTGGGCTGATTTTTACAGTGGGCAAAGAACATGCCACCAATGTTTCATGTGGAGAAAGTATGGCATAATCAGCTATTATGTTTCCCTGGAAATTTCATTTACAGGAGCCACCACAAAAGTGAAGTAAGTCTCGACTGTCCATGAGACTGGCTGGTCAGTCTTGACTTTCTTTGAGACTCTATCTGTAGTTGAAAGGCGATCATGGGGAATGGAGTGGGGCTTTACATCATCAGGGAGGGGTAGTAAGAAAGCTGAATTTAAAGTGTTGCAATAAGGGGCGCCTGGGTGGCTCAGTCAGTTAAGTGACTGCCTTCAGCTCAGGTCATGATCCTGGGATCCTGGGATCCTGGGATCCTGGGATTGAGCCCCATGTCTGGCTCCCTGCTCAGTGGGGAGTCTGCTTCTCCCTTTCCCTCTGCCCTTCTCCCTACTCATCCTTGTGCTCTCTCTCTGAAATAAATACATAAGATAATCAGAATTAAGGAGGACTAAAATAAAAGGAGAATTAAATCATAAGCAGGGATTCAAAGACTTAATAAAGATGTCAATTTTTGCCAACTTGGTTTGTCAATTCATTCAATCAGCTCAGCAGGTTTCTTGTGAAAATTGTGAAGATAAGTCTAAAATTTATTTGGAAAAATGATGAGTCAGGAATGATCAAGATACTCATAAAGGACAATAAAGGGGGGAAAGTTGCTCTACTAAGTATCAAGGATCATTATAAAGTGACAGTAACTAAGACAATATAGTTTGGCAGAGTAATAGACAAATATATCAATGAAGCAGAATGGACAGTGTAGGAAATGACTATGCTTCATGAACACTTGATTTACGACCACAGTGGCTCTGGAGAGCAATGGAGAAAGACTTCCCCAAATGATGTTGGCACAACTAGACACTTGTTTGAGAAAAAGTAGAACTTGACCCCATGCCTTATATCTCACACACAAAAAACTCATTCCAGATGAATTATACATGTAAATATGAATGAAATATGAAATATGAATGAATCATAAAGTCTTCTGGAAGATAATAGAAAAACACACAGTTTCAGAGTAAGAAAATGTTTCTTTAGAAAGATAAAAGTACAGAAATAAGAAAAAAATACATAGACTGTATTATCCTGAAGTTAGGGACTCCTATTTCTCAAAAGAAACCATAATGGAATGACTGGGAAAGTCATAGAGAGGAAGACACAGCAATACATGTAATTGATAAAGGAATCTATCTATCTATCTATCTATCTATCTATCTATCTATCTATCTATCATCTATCTATCTGAAAAGCTATGAATCAATAATAAAAATACTGGAAGAAAAATATTCAAGAGACTTGAAGGGGCACAACACATAATATAATAGCCAAATGGAAAATAAACCTATGAAAACGTGCTCCACCTCAGTAATAATAAAGGAAATGCAAATTGTTTAAAATACAAGTAGATACACCCCCCCTCTCTCTATATATATACACACACACTAACTAAAAATTAAAAGTTTGAGCTGTCACATTTTGGCAAGGTGTAGGGAGTTACAGAAATGATATACTGTTAATCTGGAATGTAAATTGATAAAATTACTTTGAAAATTTATTTAGGATTATTATATCTAGGATGATGCAGAGATATGGCCAACAGAAATTAGTACATACATATGCCTAAAGGAAAGATCCTAGAATACCAATCATAGAATTATTTAAATACTAGCGAAAGGGTTCAGAACAATTCTCTCTAAAATGTGCAACTTTGGAAAGTGAGCTATTTTGAGCTCAAGGCAATCAAGACTCCAGGTGCCTCAAGAATACTTTTACCTCTCCCTTAAACTACCAAAAAATATTTAGACAGGAGGCCTGGCTCAGAAAGAGAGCCATTCCTAAGAGATAACCTTTTTACCTGAATAACTTATTTGTATGGCAGGCCAAACATCTAATTACCAAATATCTGCTCTTCTCATTGTCCTCTGAATCACTCTCCATCCCTTTGAAGCACCCAGGCTCCTATCCTATCTTTTAGCACAAGATGACTTGTAAATATGAATTACCTGGCTTGTCCTTGAGTTTCATACTCTTGTAGGACCCCTGTGCATTCGTGATTAAATTTTTCTGCTGTTACATTTTTTATGTTAATTTGATTAATAGATCAATCAAGGAACTTAGAAGGGTAGAAAGAAATTTTTTTCCTCATCAAGAGTAGAAAACAGGAAACAACCCATATCTATCAATATTCCCTATTCATGCAAGAAAACATCAGATAGTAATGAAAAGTAATTATAGCTACATATAACAGCATGCATAAAACTCACCCATGTGATGTTGGCTATGAGCTTTGAGATATGTTGAAGGAAACTAGACACAGAGGAACACTTATTACCTATTTCCATTAATAGGAGCCTCAAAAACAAACCTCAAACATCAATGTTAGAAATTATAAAAACAAATATCTCTGTTTTTCTTGGGGTAATGAAAGGGATAGAGATAAAGAAAGGACAAGAGGGTGTCTTTTTTGGTGCCAGGAATGTTCTGCTTTTTGATTTGGGTAGAGGTTTCATAGATATTTGCCTTGCAAAAAATCATTAAACATTTATGTCTTGAGCAGTTTTCTGTATGTTGGCTGCAAATTATTAAATATATTTAATTAATATTAAGTAATACAGTCCTGTGTTCATTGCAAGTTATTAAACACATATAACATAAAATAAGATATATTAAGTAATATGTAAAATATACGATATGTTAATATTCAGTACATTGGTATGTTAAATATTAATAACATACTGATGTTATATTATTTATAATAGTATATGTCAAGAAAAATGTGACCTTCAGGTTTCAAAAACTAGAAGTTTTGAAGTATGTTTTAATAGTATAGGCTTTAGCATACACAAAGTGTTTTAGTATATTTGTACCTTTTGCCTAACACATGTACAAGCATTTTTACGTGTATTGTTTTAATTAGATTTATCATGTACCATAAAAGATATTGAGAAACATGGTGGGTGAAATCTTATCAGGGTTTAAGTTCTTCTTTGCAGGAAATGTTGTTATTCTTTATAGACATTTCCTTTCATAACTAGAAAAAATATAAAAGGTGTTGTTGAGAGGATAGTGCTACTACTGCTCTTATTCATGAATCTGAGAAGGAGGCATTACTGAAACCAAGCATCATTACCACACACACAGAAGAACCAAGACATCTTTTCCATGTCTTTTTACAATGAGCTACTTAAAAAAAAGTGCATTCTTCTTTGGAGAAATGTCTATTTAAGTCTTTTGCCCATTTTAAAATTATGTTATTACTATTATTTTTTTGCTATTGAATTTTAAGAATTTTTTATGTAATTTGCAAACTAACTGTTTATCTAGATAGATGGTATGTAGACATTTTCTCTCATTCAGAGGTTGCCTTTGTATTGTGCCGTTACCTCTGATGTGCAGAAGCATCTTTTTTGATGCAATCTCGAACTTAACCTGTTTTTCCTTTTGCTGCCTGTGCTTTTGGTGTCATTTGAGAAATCATTATGGAGACCAATGTCAAGAAGATTTTCCTCTGCCTTTTTTTATTTTTATAGTTTTGGATCTTACTTCCAATTCTTTAATCTATTCTGAGCTAACTTTTAATGTATGGTGAAAAATAAGGATTCCATTTCATTCCTAGGGATGTGGCTATCCAGTTTTCCCAATACTATTTATTCAAGAGACTATTCTTTGTCCACTGTGTATTCTCGATACCAAAGATCATTTGACTGTATATGCATGTTTTGTTTCCCCTCCCTGGGCTCTCTATTTAGTTCCATTAGTCTATCTGTCAATTTTCATGCCAGCACCATACTGTTTTGATTACTGAGGCTTTATAACATATTTTGAAAGCAGGAAGTGTGAAGCATCAAGCTTTGTTCCTGCTCAAGATTACTTTGCCTATTTGGGGTCTTTTGTGGTTCCACACAAATTCTAGGATTTTTTTCTTCTATTTCTGTACAATATGTCTTTAGGATTTTCATAAGGATTGCACTGAACTTGTAGATTGTTTTGGGTTGTATGGACCTTTTGACAACATTAATTCTTCCAATCCATGACTACAGAATATATTTGTATGTGCTATAATTTCTTTCATCAGTGTTTTCAAGTTTCCAATGTTTAAGGTGTCCACATTTTTTTGGTTAGGTTTATTTCTAAGTTTTATATTATTTTTGGAACTATTGTAACTGGGGTTTTTAAAATTTCTTTTTGTTTGTTGTAGGTGTATAGAAATGCAAGAGATATTTGTATGTTGATTTTTGTATCGTAGAACTTTACTGAATTCATTAAGAGGTTAGATCTTTTGTTGTAATCTTGAAACACAAACAAAACCCAAGAGAACACAAGGAAACTTTGGGAGGTGATGGATAGGTTTATCACCTTGATTGTGGTGATGGTAGCATGAGTATATGCATGTGACTGAACTCACCAAATTGTATCGATTAATCATGTGCAGGTTTTTTTTTTTTGTATACTATTTATACCTCAAATAAATCTGGAACAAGAAACAAACTAAATCATAAAGATACATGTTAGGTATTATCATTTGCCATGTAGATCATGTCCTTGGTTTGTACTTGGAGCAGAATTAGATGTGATATCTTTATAAGGAAATACATAAACTTGATTATACTACCCACGCACTTTAAACTGTGTTTAAAAAGGAAAACAAAACTACAAGTTTTTTCAGGTTAAACACGTCTTTTGGACCAAGAAACAAAATGAAACAAAACGGCAGTAATTTTATCCAGCCACTAGATGACACTGCAGCTTGCGAATGCCCATAACATTGGGGGAATTGGGCGTTCCTTCAGGGTAGAGGAGATTCTTGAAACACAACTTATTTTATTTCTTTCCTTTATTGACGTATAGTTGATGCACAAAGTTACATTAGTTTTGGGTGTACAACATAGTGATTTGACAACTCAATACGTTATGCTCTGCTCACCACAAGTGTAGCTACCATCTGTCACCACGCAGTGCTAGCACAATACCGTTGACTGCATTCCCTGTGCGGCGCCTTCCATCCTGGTGACTTGTCCATTCCGTAACTGGAAGCCGGTAGCCCCCACTATCCTTCACCTGTTTTGCCCACCCCACCATCCCCTCTCTTCCGCAACCATCAGTTGGTTTTCTGTATTTATGGGTCTGTTTCAAAGCAAATTAATTGTTCATATTTATGAATGGTCACCAGAAAATAGAGTTGGACTTTAAATAATAAGATTACTACTTTAATGATACCATATTTAAGCTTATTTAAAATATAAATTTTTCTTATACAATACCTTGAAACTATAAAGAAACATAAAGAAGAAATGTTATCTTTACTCCTATTCCTCAGGGAAAAGCATGGTGTTTACGTTTGTAATTTTCTCTCTTTAAGCATATAAAAACTCAAAGCATATGTATTTCTTTTTATTTTATTTTATTTTATTTTTATTTATTTTTTTTATTTTTTTTTAAGCATATGTATTTCTATTTAATATTTGAAAGGATGGAGACTTACTGGCTGTATTATTTTGCCTGGCTTAATAATAGTGTGCATATTCCCCCATATACCTAAATATTCTCTTTTATTGTTATCTTTCATTGTTGTCATATTATTTCATCATGTGGTAGAATCATACTTACTTAACCAAATCTTTAATTTTGGACCATTAAGTGATTTCCAATTTATCACCAGTAAAAATAACTCTTTAATAAACATTTTTGTGGTTATGTCTTGAACATCAGAGATTATTCCTTGAAAGTCCTCCATCCTCCTCCCAAAATTGTCACATCAAAAGAAACATGGAATCTTTTTAGGGTTTTTGATAAGTATTTAAAAACTGTATTCCAAAGGTTTCTCTAGAATTTTATTAGCATTTTAATCTCAGCTATGATAGATTTTCATGTATTAAAATCTAGTCAAAATTATGAAAATTAGGAACAAGATTAGAAAGAAAATTTCTGTATTACTATCACAAAAACTTTGAATCAAATCAATATTCATTGTAGGATCTAATATTTCAATAGCATTCAATCATTTTAAAAATGTTTCTAATTTTATTGAATCCCTATATTTATGTGAAATAACCAGTTGAACTGTTACCTTTTTCAGAGGAGGGAATTGCCATTATATTGTAAAAGCCAAATAAAATACAGGTAACTGGTAGTTACCTTCACTACATATTAACATAATTATCTAAGGTGAATATAGCCTAAAATTCAACATTTTAAAAATTAGCCAAAGCTTGAACATAGGAGCAAATCAAGTGATATATCTGGAATATCCTTCCACAGCACACTACACCTTTCCTACTATATACTTCATCACTACCATAATGTAATTGTTTACTTTATTGTTTGTTTTACAAATAGCCTCTTCAAAAAGAAAGACAAGGCTATGTAGAAATACACATATTATGTAAAAATGCTGCTTTATGCCAATACTAGAAATTTAATGACATAATGTTCCCATTTATAACAATCATCACTAAAAGTTAACATGTCACTTTGAGCCAGGTTCTATTCTAAGTTCATTTCCATATATTAACTAATTTAATTTCTACCCAATTTTGAGTAAATTTCTAACTAATGCTAACTAAAACAGCTGGGCAAATAGGGAATGGCAGAGATAAAACAGGCAATATTTCTCTTGTTTTCCGGCCTTTAGCGACACTTTCCACTTACACATTTCATAACACATGAATCACAAGACATTGCTTTCTAATGTGACTCAGGAGCACATTATTGTCATTCATGATAGGATACTAGAGTCTGAAGGCCATTTGTTTCATGTTACAGCTGTGGGAATTGAAGGACATGGAGATGAGGAAACCTCTATATTTTTTATCACTAAGCAATACCTGGAATCAACATTTCTTTTCAATATGCCATACTAATGATAATAATATAGAGGTATAGAATAGCATTCAGAGAAGCATTTGGAAAAGAATAATGTGAAATATACTTTAGCTTTCAGAGAAGAATATTGTGAAACACATTCATAAAACAATTGTGAAGGGAACCGAATTTTTCCTGACTGAAGTTCTTTTTTTTTTTTTTTAATTTTTATTTATTTATGATAGTCACACACAGAGAGAGAGAGAGAGAGAGAGAGAGAGAGAGGCAGAGACACAGGCAGAGGGAGAAGCAGGCTCCATGCACCGGGAGCCCGACGTGGGATTCGATTCCGAGTCTCCAGGATTGCGCCCTGGGCCAAAGGCAGGCGCTAAACCGCTGCACCACCCAGGGATCCCCTGACTGAAGTTCTAGAGATTAATGTAGCACCTTGTTTCTTCGTCATGGATTACTTTGTGTAAATAGCTAAAATAAGTCTGGCACTTCAGAATTGAACAAGATGCTTTCAGAGCATCAGTTATGAGGACCTGTTATTTTTTTATTGGAAAGAAGATGAGCTTTATAAACACAACCTCTCGGGATCCCTGTGTGGCGCAGCGGTTTGGCGCCTGCCTTTGGCCCAGGGCGCGATCCTGGAGACCCAGGATCAAATCCCACGTCAGGCTCCCGGTGTATGGAGCCTGCTTCTCCCTCTGCCTGTGTCTCTGCCTCTCTCTCTCTCACTGTTTGCCTATCATAAATAAATTTAAAAAAATTAAAAAAAAAAAAAAGGTTGTTTTAAAAAAAAAAATATAAACACAACCTCTCAAAATGCATGTAGGTGGCTCCTAGTTTCTCTATGCCTCTTTAGTATAAGGGGGGTGAATCATTACACAAAGGAAGAAAATAGTAGAGTCAAAAAATTTTTAAATGACATATATTCCTCCCAAGTCAATTAGAATATTTACTAGCATCTGCCATACAGAAAAAAAGTATAGCCCTTTGGAAATACATATGAAAACGATTCAAAAAGCACCAACTAAAACAGTTTTTAACAGTTGTTTGAACATCTTTAAAACAAAGATAAGTTTTTAGTATAGATAAGTTTAAAAAATGTTATAGTATTCTGTTTTCTGATTTCTAGTGTGATATGTAATTTTTAGTGTATTTTGAAGGAATGAACACTTCTTAGAAACCATTTTGTTGATTCTTTTATTTTAACACACATAAAATCAGCTTATAATGGCACTGAATACAAAAGACAGAGAAACACTATTGCACTCAGAAAATACTTCATAAGAAGCATTGCACATGATAGAATTGATTGAAAAAGGTACACATTGATAGTCAGATAAGACTATTATTACTCCAAGTTTGAACAGAAGTTTTCCTGACAGGAATTTACAACATCACATATTGCACATTTTCAAATATTTTTATCTGTTTCACAAATATTCCTTACATCTTTTGCTTTTGTCTGTATCTCCGTAAAATGCTACATAAAGAAGCACTAAATGTCCATGCTACCAGTTAAACTTTTTAATGTTTACATTCGGTTTTTAATATCACCATTTAACATCTTCAAATAGTGCAAATACACACTCAGTTTTGGTAGTCATTCAACAATAAATAATACCTTTAAGCCTAGTTATTTTATTATTTCTAAGTTCTATGAAATATAAAGTGCATCTTCTCCTTGGATGTAATGAGCAGTAAACCTGTGACTTTTTCAGCTCCTGGCAGGAGTGTTCCACAATGCAGATATTCCCGGAACTTCTCTTCCTTTTTTCCCATAGTCTTGTTTTGAAGGTTTCCGAAATAAGACATAATTTTTTCACAAAGTCTTTGTGGAAAATATCTGACCATAGAGCGACATCCGTCAACACAAATTTCTTTGAGTTCCATATTATAATAGTCTGTAAGCAAATATGTTTCCTCCTTATTTGGAGGATTTGCTACATATCCAGTGTAAATTATTTTCACACGCTGTACTGCTGACCTCTGTACTATTCATAAATGTACAGTTCTCAAATCCAGTAAGGTTGAGCCTGTCAGACAATAAATAAATTTAGAGTTCTTTTCTGTTCATCATTTCCATTCAGTTACATTAGAATGAACTTTGCAATGGTAGCCTCTGAAGTTTTGCTTAGTAAGTGATCATGAAACAAGTCAGCTGGTCATGAAACAAGTCAGCTGGTCAAGTAACCATAAACTAATTTGTCGATACTACTAATCAGTAGGTGAGAATGGAAAGAAAGGATATGTGGAAGGAAGATACAAATCTAAGGGAAAGAGTTCCATTTATCTGGTTGGCATACCACCAGAGGAGTGACTCTTGGGTTACTTCTGAGTTAACAAACCCCTGGAGAAACAATTTTCGGAAAGTATACACAATCAATCATCATACATACAATTTTAGAGGGCTTACAGCTCCTGAAGCCAATTTACTTGTATAGTACCATAAGACACATATTAAAAATTTCTTTTCTAGCAACTTGAATTTATTTTCCATATCAGTAATTATTATAAAACTATTTAGATAGCTAGAAATTTATTCAATACTGAGTTTTCAGGTGGTAAGGTTAACACTAAATTTAAGGATATAAAATATCCTTCAAATGTTAAAATGTAAATCGATTACAGGTAATAAAATTAAAGTCAACATTTCCCATTTTGGGACAAGCTTTCTATTAGGTTCATAGAAGCTTCTAATTTGCTATTAGATATTTTATGCTGCATCCCTGTGGGGATGAGAACTGGGAAAGAGTAAAAGGGAATTTTTCTAAAAAATCAGCCTCTCAGGAGAAATATATATGAGATTGGAAATGTTGGATTTTTCTTTTTGCATCATAATAACTATTTCTGGAATATTTCTGAAACTATTATTCACACTAAAATGTGCTGAGATAAAATTACTAGAAGCATTTATTGTATGACTTCCAAGTAGATAAAAAGAAAAAAAATGGCAATATCAAAACCCTTCTTTAAAGAATTTGAAAGACCATAAGCATACAAAACAGATTGATAAAGCTCTGCTCATCAAGGGCACAACCATCATATACAACAGTGCTTTGAAAGGAAAATGGCTTCCCTGAACTGTCATTCTGGGGAAGATAAAGACACATCTTGAAACTTACCAGTTGCTAAATTCTCTGCCATTTGACCATTTCCATGTCTGACCATCTTCATTTTTCAGAGCAATCCAATGTTTAACTCTACCCACATATCGTTTTAAAAAGATCTTGAGGAAAGCACAAAGGAGATGCATGTTAAACAACCCTTCTGCGTGAGTATATAATTAATTATATTATATTATAAATAATTTATATATTAATTATATAAATCAATCCTGTTTCTCAGAAGCTGCAGTTTAAGAAATGATAGCTAAGCTGATCACTTATTAGCTCTATTTAGGAGCAGTTCATTTGGATTTTTGGCCTTTGATGTTAAATGATCAAATCAAATTTACAAGATTAAATTGAACCCTGATTGTGACCTCAGACTGATCATATGGCTTTTTGTGACTAAATTTTCCTGCAAGGGAGATAGGCATAATGTCTTAACTCAGAAGGAAACAGAAAGAAATCACAGATTATCTATATTAAAAAATAGCAATATTTTTATGAAATTGTTTTGGAATACTATCTTACCATGTCCTTTTCAGAATCAATGAACGCAAGAGTAGCACCCTGTTTGTAGCAAAATTTTTGGGCCAGTGTCCAGTTCTTCATTTCAGTAGAAATAAAATAGCATTTCCTCTGGTATCCAATCCAATCATCAGAGCATGAAGAAACACGGCTATTTGATGGCACTAGGGATATATCTGGATCTGGACAATTGTACTGGCCCACTGTGAACAGGAAAGTGATTTGTTTTAGTAACAAAAGAAACTAAATACACACAGTGTGCAAATTAGTTCAGGGGATGCTGTGCAGTGTTAGGTGACAATGCCAAGGATGAAAGATAAGGAGCAAATTCTGAGAAGAGCAAGAAGGCAGGTTCTCACCTTATCTAATTTCTTATTGTGCCTAATCATTATTGTTAGGATATAAGAAATAAGAGGGAATTTCTTGGGCCATTATATCAGAAAGAGATGGGGAAATAGAAAATCTTTCAAGTAGTCTTTGGACTAGACAGGGGACAGAGCATTATAAATTCAAATGCAAGCAGTATAACACTATATTGGGAGATAAAGGACAGAATAATTTGCAGGGAAGTAATTCAGAATATGGAAAGATCTCTGGCTGAAGATGTTTTATAAAATCATAAAATTTCATGTTTTTAAACACAAATATATCTTGGTATTGCTGTATGTTTTGAAAAACATATCATAATCAACTCTTTGGGAGATTCTAGATATATTTTAAATTATTCATAACCACCATTTGTGGCCTTGGAGATAAAAGACAAAAGACTAATCAAATCCTGATTAATCTATAGCTTAGATAATATTTTTTTTTCTGTTAACAATGAATGAGAAGCCCACATTTTTCCCCTAACTAAATGATTATTTATTTAGAATCCAAATCAGCCCCTTTCATTTCAGAGTATAAAATCTGCTCAAATGTAATTTTCTTCTACAATAATTTATAAAACACAGACATTTTCAATACTTGTAAAGAAGTGCTGGAGAACTCAGAAAAGTACTGCATTGATCATTTAAGGAATATGGAATTATATTTAGTATTTTCAACCATGTATATAAATTGGGATTATTCAAAATTAATCAGAATTTCTCATTAATTAGACCAAGTAATCCCTGTTGATTTCAGCTGGACGTGAATGCTAACAGTAGAGACTAAATGAACTCATGAAGTACAGACTCACCTGATAAAGCAATGAGAGCTATGATTAAAACAGTGATGAGGACCACATTCACAACAGCACATGGGATAGGAACTTGAAGGGATCCTTCATGCTGTGTTGCAAAATGAGGGCTGGCAGCCTGATCTGAAGAGAGAAAGTTGATGATGAATTCAAGCCGACTGTAGAAGTGAGAAAGAGACATTCGATATTCTTCTGAGGCATTTACACTTTAATGCCTCCTTATGTTCTTATATTAAATTTATGTTAATTGCCCCCAAGTATTGAGTGAATTAAGATAGTGAAACAATCCAGAAATAATAATGAGATCATAAAATATCTCCTCAATCCATGCACTTAGCAGCTACAAAAATTCTAAGTATATCATAATTTTATTGTTTGAATCACAAGAACATTTATTAAATATCTGATTATCCTAGAAGACATATAAAATGGGACAACCTAAGCACAATCCTTTAAGCACTCTGTAGGTACTGTTTAAGAGATATGACATATAGGCAATAGATGTGAATAATGAATTAAAAAATACTGAATTGATTTATAAATAGCTACAACTAGCATGACAGAAAATTTTTAAAAAGATTGATTTTTTTGGTAAAGTTGTTACAGATATGAAGCAATTGAAATTTTCATATACTACTCATGGGAGAGTAAAATAGAAAAATAATTTTGAAAAGCCTTTTTTATACAATTAAATATATACCTATCCCATGTTCCAGCGATTTGACTTGTATAAAACAAGAATGTTCATAGCAGCTTTATTCTTAAGACACAAATCTTAGACATAACCCACATATCCACCAACAAGAATAAGGACAAATTATGGTAATCTGAACGCTGTTTAGCAATTAAGAAAACTAATAAATGCAACAAAATGCATGAATCTCAAAAAAAAAAGTTGAGTAAAGAAAATGCAGCTACACCATATGCTATATATTTCCATTTATATGACATTCAAGAATAGCCGAAAAACAAGTGAAATTCGTCAGACTGAGAAAGGCAAATAAATACCATATGATTTCATTCACATGTGGAATCTAAAAACAAAAACAATGAAGGAACAAACAACAAACAGAATCAGACCTACAAATACAGAGAACAAAATGATTGTTGTCACAGGGGAGGAGGATGGGAGTATGGGTGAAGGGGGATGGAAGACACAGGCTTCCCGTTACGGAATGAATAAATCACAGGGATGAAAGGCATTGCATAGGGATTATAGTCAGTGATACTATAGTAGTGTTGTAAGATGACAGTAGTGACACTTGTGGTGAGCATAGCATAACATAAAGGGATGTAGCATTTCTATGTTGTACACCTGAAAATATTGTAACTATATGTGTTAACAATACTCAAAAAAAAAAAAGAGAAAGAATATTTGAACTAAACTATGGTGACAGAAATCAGAAAAGTAATTGCTTTTAAGTGTGTAGGAAAAGTAATTTGACCAGAAAGAAACACGGGGAACTTTCAAAATTTCAAATGTTGATTGGAGTTCTTATAATTCATTAAACTGCATACTTATGATTTATGCATCCATTATATGTAATTATACCTCAATTAAAAATGATATATGAATGAAAAGTTAAATATTTGAATTTTTCAAGAGAAGTTAAAATGATAGAAGAAATATAACAATATTAAACAACAAATGTTAGGAGAAAGTTATTTCATTTACCTTCCATATAATGCTGAAACAAAGTAAAAATTTGATTTCACCAATAAGAAATATTTTTTGTGGAATATGAATATGATGTAATGATGATTCTTAGTTTATAAAAAACTAGAAGAATACCTGTTTTAGAATACAAATAAATAATGGTGAAGGAGAGAAGGGGATTTTGTGACCAGTCTGAATTTGATTTTTGTTAGGATGAGCTCTCAAGATTTTTAAAAATTTGTCCTCACAAGACATATATAGTTCCTTATTATGTTCTCAAAAATTGAAATGTAAAAGGCCATGAATGATATTAGGATTTACCATGCAAAATGGCCTCAAATGCAAACATATTCTTATATTTCTGTTCCTTGAAATATTTCTCTAAAGTTAAACTGAACAAAGAGAGCGCAAAAAATTGCACTGTTTACTGGTTATCAAATCAGTTTTTGCTTCTAGGAATTGTTTTTCCCAGCCTAGGTCTGCATTCTGGTTTTGCAAGAGAAGACTTTACTTTGCTTCTGGACAGTTCTTTTTCTTGCAGCTTCTCAAAGCAAACCTTCCTTTTCTCACCAGTATACAACTATCACCGGAAGCAGCCCTTTGTAGATAGTGTAGCAAGTTCAGAGCTGTCTGTCTAGTTTCACTTCTCTCCATGTGAGGGTCAATCATGCTGCTTAGACTCAGTGCAGTACCAGTTCTATTTCCTCAGCAAACACTAACTCATCCAGATAGTTCATGGACTCAGAGCCACCTCAGTCTATTGGTTTACCCAGTGGGCAAACTGGAGATGATTCTCAGACTGTACATTTGTTTTCCATTAGTGAGGGCTATTGTTACTCACAGTTTGAAATATCACCTAGGTGACAAAACACTCCCCCAACAGCATACTTCCGCTCTGATTATGGGCCTTGTTCATTACTGAAGAAACTGAAAATAAATCCACAATTATATATTGAGTCATCCAAAGGTGATGCCCAAGGATTGTTTATACTAATAAAGCAACCACAAGGGCAGCATAAACTAAACATTCAACAGAATATTGGATGAGCTCAGAAAAAGTTGAGGATTACTGAATTAGGTCCTTCTTCTTTTAACTATGCTTTTTACTTATTGAGTAGTTTTATTATTATATACATTTCTTCTTTTCAGCAGCTCAACTGGGCCATAGAAGTATGGTTACCTAGCTACCAGAAATCTGTGCGGCTTGCACTTGTTATCCACGCTAGATTTTGTGTTCTTAGGTGAAAGATGGCTTTATCAGAAAAGATTGATGTCTTTTTAGCATAAACCAGTCTAATGGAAAGACACTCAGAAAACAATTCCTTCCTCCAGATTGTTCAGCTCTGCTGTTCATAACATATCCCTTTATCACTGGATAACTTTGCTTATAAGTAAACTGTCTCTCCTATATACTAGTGTTTTGGAATACCTCAATTAGAGCAGAAGATTAATAAATGGAACAAATCAAGAAAACCTCACAGAAGCACCTTATAGGAAAAACAATGGGAGCATTCAAGTAATAGGAAATAAGTCTGTGGACAGAACAGACGAATAGAAGAGAGAAAAGGTAAATAGCTAAGATGATCATATTTTGATGAATTTTGATGAAAACAAAAGAAAGGAAGAACCATGTATGATTCTCGTAGAATTTGAAGCCAGTGATTTAAAGGGTGAAATGGAATGATGAAATGAAAAGTTCCGTGGAGAGTACAGAAGCAGAAGTTTGTACTTTCAATAATTTTTCATGACATTCTCCTCAGAAATTACCTCTGAACTGGTAAATGTTCAGATATGCGTATGGCTATTCTCTCAAAAATTGGAAGCAATTTTCATTCTCGGCAACTGGAGGATGCTGTCATGAGAACACAAGATGAAGCAAACAGAAAGCATTCAGAGACACAAGGTGAAGGCAGTAAAGAATGTAATTGGTTGTGGGGAAAACAGAATTGTTCTAAAAAGAGGCAAATGCTTTCTGGAGCATGTACGGATGGATACGGAAAATGGCGGCGAATGCACTGGGCCAGTGCAGGGAGTTTTCTAATTAAATCTGAAGAATTGATGTGATATAAACTGAAACAAAGAAAGAGATCTCTAAAGATCTTCAGAAATCCATATTTGTGGCTTCCTCTCATGTCTCAGGTATCCTATCTTTTCATAGATAGGTATTTACTTATCCCCATATTCTCCTTCACCTGCACTAAAGTAAAATGTAATCAAGTGTTTCTAAAGACAAAGACTTATTTTTTAAACTACTGTTATATATCAGATGATAGATAGATGGAAGACAGATAGATAGTTGAAAGAGAAAGAGAGAGAGAGTGGAGCAGGGCGGCGGGGGTGCGGGGGGAGAGCGCTTTGTTACCAGTATACAACAAATAGGGTCTGACTTACTTTGTTGTCCTTTCTCCGGATGCAAGGAGCTATTCTCTGTTATGCAACCATCTTCAGAATTCATCATTGTTCTAGTCAAGATTCCCTGGTTAATCCCAGGTCAAGCCAATCTACAGCAAAAGTCTCTGCTGGAGCTCTTGTTCAGTCTCTGACTCTGTGAGATAGCTCAGCATTTATATTCAGTTATATTGTCTCCACCCCCTTCCTCTTGCCTCCTAACCACTCAACTACATCAGTTCTCTTTAATGTATGCTCCATCGGCCCAATTTACAATGTGTTATTGTGGTAAGCTGTGGGTTTTCCCTGTTGTCTGAAATGTGCTTTCTCACAACTGTACATGTAGAATGAAGAGACAAGCTGGATTTTCCCAGAATCTGAGGCATCTATATCTAAATTTGTGAAAAACACAAATAGTTTAGAAGGCAGCATAATTACATAAAGAATTAAAAGTTAAGGATTCCTATCCTTTGAGGTGTAAGTAATTGGAGAATAATATTTCCCTTGAAATCTCACTCATTTTTAAAATTATCAACTAATATTTATTGAGCATGCACTGTGGACATGACACTGCTTGGTGCTAGAGGACTTTTTTAAAAAGATTTTTATTTGTATATTTGAGAGAGAGAGAGAGAGTGAAGAGGAGGAGAGGGAGAAGCAGGATCCCTGCTGAGCAGGGACCCCCCCCCCCCCCATCTGGGGCTCAGTCCCAGGACTCTGAGATCATGAACTGAGCAGAAGTAAGACACTTAACTAACTAAGCCAACTGGGTGCCCCAAGGGGCTTGAAGATTTATTGTTAAACAGGAATTTTAAGATCTCTGTCCTCATGAATCTTTCTCCACTCTGGAAGAATTTTATTTAGGAATCTAAAAATTGGCTGCCAGAAGGGTATCATTCAACATTTCCCTGGGGAGTAGTTCTTTTAAGGTATCATTTAGCACATACTTGCTTCAAGGAAATAGAAACCTTGTGGTCTGGAACTTCCTTTCTATGTTCTAAAATTGTTTATCTTAAATTATCTGTTTCATTTATCTCCTGTCAATTTTTTGGTCATATTTTACTGTCATTTAGATTTCCCTTATTTCCTCTAATGTTTTATTTACTCTAAATTTCCCCTATATTAGATATTGATTTTCCTGTGTCTCTGAGGTGTCAGACATTTGGAGTATGGTTATTATAAAAAATATATCACCATGGTATCAATACTATCCCGCTGAGCTATGAAGGCAGAATTTCTGTGTGTGGTGATTTAAGGAGGGGAGTGAAACACCACTCTAGTTACCCATCTTGCTGCCAGAATTTTTATCATTAATATCACTTTTATAGAGACAACGTGCTTTCAGAGTAAAGCCTTTGTGGAAGTGTTATCTCTAGGTGGGTTGGGAACTATAATCTGCTGTAGCTTAGTTGGGCCATCATATTTACTTATTAAGTTCAGACATGAAGAGGGACATGTTGGTTTTAAGGGCCTTCTTCACTTCTGCTCCATTTTTTTCAGTCATTTTTCCTATGTTTTCCACATAACAGCAAAAAGGGGTGTTTTATAATTACATCATATCACTTTGGTGAGATGTTCATCTCCTCCCCCTTAAAAATTTCTTATCAAAATTACCATAAAATCCAGAGACCTTCTGATAGTTGAGAAGGTCCATGATCTGGCCCCTAGCTGCCTCTTCTGCCATTTTCCCTATTAGTCCCTATCCTCTCCAGTGATAACCTCTGCTATATCACAAAAATGACAAGCTTACTCCCATTACAGAATCTTTGCATTTTCTCTAAAATGCTCTTCTTCCATCTACTTGCAAGTCTTGTTCTCATTTTATTCACTTCAACTCATTTTATTCAGTATTCAACTGTGATCTACCCAGAAAGGTCTTCACTAACCTTCTATGTGTAAACAGAACCTCATGCTCTATGCCACCATATGCCTTTGTCTTTCTTTATATTACTTGGTGATATCTAATATCATACCATTGTTCATCATCTACTTTCCTTACTAGACTTTAAGCTGTGTGGGGGAAAGAACTTCTTCTGGCTTGTCTCTTCTGTGTTTTGAACACCTGATGTAGTAATTGGAATCTAGTATGTACTCAATACAGACAGTACATACTTGATAAATGCATGAATAAATATATATGAACTAGTGAAAGAATATGTATGAAAAACAGAAAAGTTCTAAGATATAGAGTACTATTCAAGGATGTGTGTGGGATTGTAGTCTGCCCCTGGATAGCAAGTGCATATTTGAATATTGCAGATGAGTGATGGAAGGGTCAAGTTGAGTACTTAAATAGCTGATACTTTTGCTAGTTTCTTTGGAAGAAAGTAACTGAGATCAGATCTCTGTTTATTCTTTTAAACTTGGGAGATCTGGATTAATGTCCACACTCTGATACTAATTACACAGATTCTATTGTGAAAAATGCATGGGATTGAGACAGTGTAGGAAAAGCAAAAGGGACTTAATTCCTATAAAGCCACTGGTCTGAAGCAAAAGTCTGAGATTAAAAGCTTCCGTACTCTTAGCAACAAATACCTCCTTCTGGGAAAACAAATAAATGAGAGATAATAGCTGTTAGGGATTAATGGTTGGGCAAAATTAGAAGTAACAATTTAAAGTCTACTTGCACAAGTATTTCTACCTTCCAGGAAAACCCTAGAAGAATGTTGACCATGCCATACTGTGATTGTCTCATGTTCACTGAAAAGTAATGACCACAAGATAACGACCATTGGACTAAACGGATGCTTCCCCACTCCCAGCCCCTCAACCTTTGGCAGAGAGCCTTTATAAGCCTCACACACTACCCCTTTTGGAAGTGACATTCCTCCTTCTTGTTGCTCCCTTGTATATACGCTATCTCTAATAGACTCTACATGCTTTCTTTGTCTGGAGTTCGGTGCTCATTTCTATGACCTTGAGACTCAAGAACCTGGTCCTGGGGGTATGGTAACAGGATAATAAAATAGCTATAAATCTTCAACAGTATTTGAACTTTTCCAAGTCTGTGGGGTAGAAAGAGAAAGAAAATATCTTTACACACACTGATAATCCTTGCCATGTGTGTTTTCCCCATTCACAGCAGTTTTCAACAGCTCATTGGACTACCATAGAAATCATGGTCCAGTTTTACAACTTACTAATGTGACTTTTCCCTTTTGATGACTCTTGTATTACTGTGAAAATCTAACTTGCTTAGTTGGACACCAACCATTTTTGAAATTCGAATATTCCAGAACAGTTTGCCTGGTTAGCATTATAAAAAAAGTATAGATTTTACAGATAAATAGTCATCTCTCACAATTCTCCCTCTTACTCCCTGTAAGTCAGCTACACTGACCTTTTTCTGTTCCCTGAAAAATTTAAGCTTATCTTAATTTTATGGATTGTGTCCTTGCTCTTGTTCTCTATGCTCTCAGATTTTTCATGTTTGACACTTTCTTTTCTTTTTTTTTTTTTAAGATTTTATTTATTTATTCATGAGAGACACAGAGAGAAAGAGGCAGATACATAGGCAGAGGGAGAAACAGGCTCTGTGCAGGAGCTGATGTGGGACTCGATCCCAGGACCCTGGGATCATGACCTGAGCCAAAGGCAGATGCTCAACCACTGAGCCACCCAGGTGCCCTGACACTTTCTTCTTATTCATATTACCTCACATGTCACCTTATCAATTAGACCTTCCTCAATCCTCTATGTAAATTATCTCCCATTTGCCACAATTTATTACCTCACTCTCTTCTTTTCTTAAACATATTCTCATCTGAAATTTTGTAGCTCATTAGATGTATGTAAATGTATATGTAAGTAGTTTAAAAAATAATCATTATTGGGGCCTTTGGATGGCTTAATTGGTTAAGGTTAAATGTCTGACTATTGATTTTGGTTCAGATCATAGTCTCAGGGTCGGGAGATGGAGCCCCCATTGGGCTCCATGCCCAGTGGGAAGCCTGTTTAAGATTCTCTCCTTCTCCCTCTGCCCCTTTCTGCTCACATTCTCTCTCTCAAGAAATCATCATTATTATTATTTATTTCCCTTACTAGAAAGTAACATCTTTAAGAGCAGGGGCATGGCCAACTTATTCAACAATGAGTCTCTAGTATATAATAGTGCCTAAAACATAGGAGTTCAATAAATATTTATAGGTTAGATACATGACAGAATGTCTTTGGATATCAGCTCAAGCGTTTGTTAACTGTGCCACTTTGGGAAACATACACACCTCCACTGAGCTTTGGCTTTGTTATCTGTAAATTAAAAATATTAGCATCCAACTTATAACGTTTTGTGAAGAAAATATTATAAACTAGAAAATTAGCTACTACGGTGTTTGGTATATATTGGGCATTTAATGAGATATAAAAGAATCAGTTTGACATAAGTCATAAAAAGGGAAAGTTTTTCATTTGATGTCAGAGGTAAAACTGAGAAGTTACAGCATTCTTGCTGATATGGTGTTATGCAACTCTTGGATGCAGACAGAGGAGACTGCCATCTCTTAGGTCCCCCTCTGACAGCACTCATGACACTAAGACATTTCCCTATGCACTCAAGTTTTCTTGCTTCTTCAGCCATAATCAAGAGAGTGAATATTATGTGTATACATTTATATATGTTTATATTTATAAACACATGCATGTATATGTGACATCTATTATATATGCTATGTATGTAATATTTATTATATACACAGGCCATTGGGTACAGAAAATGGTAACAAGATCTTATTTCAAGAAAATAAATATCTGGTAGTGCCTTGATGGCACAGTCAGTTAAGTGTCCAACTCTTGATTTAGGCTCCAGCCATGATCTCAGGGGTCTTGAAATCCAGCCCTGTGTGGCACTCCATGCTCAGCACGGATTCTGCTTGAGATTCTCTCTCTTCCTCTGCCCCTCCTACTCATGTTCTCTCTCTCTCTCTCAAATAAATAAATACACAAATCTTGGTTTAAACAAGAAAAGAAATATCTGTAAACATTATGACATTAATCAAAATCTGTTGCCTTTTTCTGAAATCATTTTTCTCTGTTTTTATGAGAGCAGCGAAAGTATTCTGTTGAAATCAACATTTGTATTGGTTGGAGTTGGCAGCTTCCACAAACATAAGAACCGGTGAAATTACCATGAACATGTCATCAGCAGGCCTTCTAGGCATCCACTGGATCTCCTGCTATTCAAGTCCTTTACAATAACCTGAACTTCACTGAAAAATGAATATTTTCCCACTAATCCTCCTCTGCTTCCGCAATTATTTTTTTTAAGTCTAAGAAATCTGTAAATTTGAAAATGCAATCTAGTGAGATTCATGTAAAGCAGTGAAAAAACCGCGAATAGGATTTGCCCAGCACCGTTCTTTTTTTTTTTTTTTAAGATTTATTTATTTATTCATGAGAGACGCACAGAGAAATAGAGGGAGACAGAGACACAAGCAGAGGGAGAAGCAGACTCCACGCAGGGAGCCCGATGTGGGACTCGATCCTGGGTCTCCAGGACCACACCGTAAGCCCAAGGCGGCGCTAAAACCCAGCACAGTTCTGGTTGACACTTGTGGTCCTGATGTAATTACTAAAAGCATGCTGTTTCACTTGCAAGACTGTCTTACTATATACAATAAATTATATGCTTAGATTACTAATTATTTCTTGTTAAATTAGAGAAAGGTGTCTCTACAGGTGGAATTACAGTAAATAGGACAAAGTAAAGTGTAGAGTCAAAATGCAGCCTGGGAGAGATTTTGGGGTCAGGTTTTTCAGTTGCCCCTCATTCATCTAAATATGGAAGCAGGGCAGCCCGGGTGGCTCAGCGGTTTAGCGCTACCTTCAGTCCAGGGCGTGGTCCTGGAGACCCGGGATCAAGTCCCACATCGGGCTCCCTGCGTGGAGCCTGCTTCTCCCTCTGCCCGTGTCTCTGCCGTTCTCTCTCTCTGTGTCTCTATGAATAAATAAATTTTAAAAATCTTTAAAAAAGAATAAATAAATATGGAAGCAAGCTTTCTGTGTGGATGGATTCAATTCTCTAAAGCAAAGCAAAAGAAGGCTAAACATGAAGAAAACTAAAAAAACAAAACTAGTGCAACTAAACTTTTTTCAACTTCCTTGTAAAATACACATAACAATGTACATATAGCTTTTAATTCTTTTCAGAGATGTTTTACATCTTATTTCATATGTAACATATCAAAAAATTAAAGAATATCTATCCACAGGGCAGAGATTATTAATGGTTCATAGTTCATTTGAGAAAACTGAGACTTAGAGATTAGTCTCTGGACAAATTTGGAAGAAGACACACAGGACACCAGAAGTCAGTTCATGTCTTGGTCATGTTTGACCTTATATGAAGAATCCGGGGCAAGGTCTCAGAAAGGAAATGAAGTAATACGAGCTAGATGCAAAGTGATACAGAGAAGACAGGATATACAGTCCTTGTCAGACAGCAGCTCAGCAGGATGCTTTTAGTAGCACATGTTCACAGGGACCACAAACTTCCGACCTAAGACAATTTCCGGAGACAAAATGTTCATCACTTTTTTTCTGAAACTTCTTTTTTCTTTCAATGGGTGAATTAGGTTTCTGAATGGCTTTTAATCTTGGGAATCAAAACTTCAGCTTTTAATGTTTTGTCTCAAATTAGTATAAATTATGCAAATTAGTAAAATTTATTTTTAAATCACAGGTGCACCTGTGCTTTCTAATTGCTTACTGTAAAGGGTCAATACAGGTAAGCATGAGTAAGTGGGGGAATTTCCAGTTCTAAACACTTTCCAATCTTCTCTCCTCTTTGAATTCACTCTTTGAACTTTCTAACTTTCCTCTTCAGTGGAATATCTCCTAAAAACCAGAAATGAGTTGGTTTGGAAAGTATGAGCTGTTATATTTCTTCTTCCTGACTTGAGACAATGAAGATTAAATACAATGTTCATGTATACATCAACTTGGACTCTGAAAAATTTGACTATTTTTGAAAGCAAAAGATGTAAAAGACTATAACAAGATGAGACATACCTTGGTACTTTACAGAAATTAATCCCAGGCTTCTTACATGTAGGAAACATTTGGGGAGAACATTCTCAAATGCAGAAGTGTGGAAATGGCAAATGTAACATATATAGAAATTTTAGGCAGACAAGTACCCAAGGCACTAAGTGATTTAAAGTGTGTCTATTGGGAGTGCCTGGATGGCTCAGTCATTTGAGTGACTGACTCTTGATTTTGGCTCAGGTTGTGATCTTGGGGTCCTGAGATCAAGACTCAAGTCCCTGCTGAGTGGGAAATCTGCCGGGGATGCTCTTCCTCTGCCCCTACCCCTACTTTTCTCACTCTCAATCTCAAATAAATAAATAAATATTTAAAAAGAAGAAACCACATTAAAAACAATAAACAATAAAATGTATCCATTGTATTTGAATCTTGATAAATACACAATGAATCTAAACAGAACTGCTTATCGTACCTCCTGTTGATCTTTTTGCACCTACTTACACACTGAGAAAAACCTGCAGGTAGAAGACATTCAGGAATTATTACCATTCTTCTGTCCAATCAATTTGAAGTTTAAGACTTTTTTTTCATTATAGAGAGAGGGAGCAGAGAATACAAGTGGGAAGAGGGAGGAAGAGGGGTAAAGGGAGAGGGGGAAGCAGACTCCCTGCTGAGCAGGGAGCCCCATGTGGGGCTTGATACTAGGGTCCTGAGATCATGACCTGGGCCAAAGGCAGATACTTAACTGATTGAGCCACTCAGACACCCCTGAAGTTTAGATGCGTTAAAAAATATTTTTTAAAGGATTTATTTATTTATTTAAGAGAGAGAGAGAGAGAGAGAGAATACATGAGTGGGGGTTGGGGCAGAAGAAGGGGATCTTCAGGCAGACTCTCTGGTGAGTGCGGAGTTCTATTCAGGGCTCAATCTCATGACCAACGAGATCATGACCTGAGCCAAAACCAAGAGTTGGTAGCTTAACTGACTGAGCCACCCAGACACACCTAATGCATTAGAATATTTCTGATGGATTTGATTGGTCTTTGCTAAGGCAAGATATTAGGAAAGAAAAATGGAGCCCCTAAAAGGAAATTTGCCAAAAGTAGGAGAGGTCAAGGCAGACATAAGAAATTGTAATACCATATTATGAATAATTTTAGGCTAGTATACTTGACAATGTAAGTAAAATGAACACATCCCAGACAAGCACCTCTTCTAAAATTGAAACAAGAAGAAATGTTTAAAACAAGGAGAAATTTTTAAAATGTTTAAAATTGATTCCATAACTAAATATATCCTTTTGAGAAAGAAATGAAATAAGAGAACAAACCAACAAAAACTCCATGTCCAGATAATTTAATTTTCCAATGTACCAAACAGATAAGGAAGAAATAAGAAATTACAAATTCTTTCAAAGAAGATAAAAAGATCAGGTCAATAAAACATTGTAATCAAAACCTGACTAGCCAATTTTACTCTTCAAGATAAATGAATAATTTTTAAAAAATAAGTTTAGAAAATTGAACTCAACAATATGTTAAATAATAGACCACACAATATTGGTTTTACTTCAGAAAAAATGCCATTTTTTCATTCAAAAAATAATCAACCAAATTTATGACATTAACAATTTAAAAGGAAAAAAAACTAACTCAAAAATGTAAAGTATTTGATAAATTCAACCATAAATTCATGATTGATGTTTGTACCATACTAATAATTATATAAACTTCCTTAATTTAATAGACTATAGAAGAAGGGTGTTTATAAATATATCATACTTAAGGATAAATAATTGAGAAAGCTTTCCTGTGAAATCAGAAATGATATATGATGTAGTAATGCAGTGAGAAAAAATAAATACGTGTAAAATATAAACATAAAAATTGAAGAGTCAAAAATTTTTTATTAGTTTCTTAAATTTTGAGATAATTTTAGATTCAAATGCTTTAATCAATTCATCCCAATGGCAACATTTTGAAAAATTATAATACAATATCACAACCAGGATATTGACATCTATGCAGTTAAGATACAGAGCAAATCTATTACAATATGAATCTTTTTGATTGTTGTTTTAGAGGCAAATGCATTTCCCTCCTGTCTTTCCCTCATCTCTATCTGCCCTTGCCCTGGTCCATAAGCCCCTGGTAACCATTAGCCTATTCTTCATTTCTAGGATTTTGTCTTTTTAAGAATGTTATGTGAATGGAATCATACAGTATGTAACATTTGGAGATTGGCTTTTTTTTTCTTTCACTCAGCATAATTCTCTGTGTATTGATTCAAGTAGTTGCAAGGATCAATAGTTTCTTCTTTATTGCTAAATAGCATTGAAGGGTATGGATGTACCACAGATTAACCATTCACTCTTCAAAAGACATTTAGTTTATTACCAGATTGGGGGCTGCTATGAATAAAATTGTTAAGAATATTTGTGTGTATATCCTTGTAAGAAATTAAGTTTTCATTTCTCTGGAATAAATGTCCAGAAATGCAATTAATGGGGAGTTTGGTAGTTGGATGTTGGTTTATTAAGAAACTGTCCAACTCGGGAGGAGACAAGATGGCAGAAGAGTAGGGATCCTTGTTTCATCTGGTCACTTTAATTCGGCTAGATAACTCTCAAACCATCGTGAACACCTATTAATTCAAACTGAGATGTAAGGAAAGAATGGCTGAAACTCTACAAATAGAAAAGTGAACACTTTTGGCAAGATAAGAAGGCAGAGAAGAGAAATGGGGGGTATATTGGAAGATAAATGGTGAGAATGGGGGGAAGCCTTTGTAAAGCCAGCTGCAGGAAAGTGATACAGCCCTGGAGCTCAAAATCAGAACCTTTAGAAATCTGCTTCTGTAAGACTTCCCTGCCTGAAAGACACTGAAGGTTGAAGAAAAGCAGAATTGCAGGTGGGACAGTGGGGTCTCCATATTCCCAGAGGCACAGAAAAAACAGGGGTGCCTGAGCCAGCAGAGTTCTCAAGCATTGGAACGCGGAAATTGGTTTAGGTCAGTGAGCCCGGGAGCAGGGTCAGCTTGTTTTGCCATAACCCTGGAGCTGCAGCCAGATCTGGTGACCACTATTGATGTTGGGTCCCTACAAAGGACTGGAGCAAGCAAACTTTTGCCTTCCTCTGGGAGAGGCAGAGCAGGGGCATACTCCATCAGGTGAATGTTCTCCATGCTAGGGAGAGACAGAAACAGAAACGGGGTGATCTTCCACTTTCACTGGGAGGGGTGGAGCGGGTGTAGGCACAGAGGAAATCTCTCTCCACTAAGGCCCTACAAATTACACAAATCAGTGTACCCCTGCCTGCTCCCAAGGGAGGATCTGGGGATCTGGGTGGTGGACACCATAGGAGTCTGCATAGTTTGGCACAGGCCAGGATCTCTCAGCTCCAGGGCTAGAAATCTGGGTGTGGCCATTTTTCCTTTCATTCTCTAAAGAGGTGCTGAAGGCCTCCAGGGAAGCCTCACCAAGCAAACAGGTTACTGAGCCCTGGACCCCGGCAAGGGGCGGAGCAACTCCACCCAGACACAGACACCTGAGAATCAATCAGTGCAGGAAGCCCCTCCCCCAGAAAACCAGCTAGAAGAACAGGGGAACAGCAAGTTTACTGACCAAGCAGGACAGGAAAACTCCAGGACTGAGGGAAAATAATATATAGAACTGGATGTTTTATTTTCTCATAATTTGTTTATCTTTCAGTTCAAAATTTGCCAGTTTTTAAATATTTTCCTGTTTCACCTAGTTTCTTATTTTATTAACTCTATTTTTAAGTCCTTTTTTAACTTTCATATTTTACAATTACATGTTATAGATATATTCTTCATTTTTGGCTACCTTTCAATTTATTCAAATTTATTTTTGTATATATGTTTTGCTTATTTTATAATTTTGGAATTTAATATCTTTCAACAAACAGACCAAAATACACTCAGGACCAAGTGGATCACCCTGTTTTAGTCACTTTGTGAAGTTATATTCTTCCTCTTCCCCCTTATTCCTCTTCCCCCGTCCCCATTTTTTCCCTCTATTTTTCCTTTTCTTTGTCTTTGTCTTTTTTTCTCATTCCAAATCTTTTCAGAAGTGTCTAGTGTGTACTTTGCTTTGGTCATGGTTGATATTTTTCAGGCTGCTCACTCCTACAGTGATTCTGCACTGGACAAAATGACTAGATGGAGGAATTCACCACAAAAGAAAGAACCAGAATACTCTCTGCCACAGATCTAATGGCTATGGATTTAAGTAAGATGTCGGAGATGGAGTTCAGGATAACAATTATAAAGTTAATAGTTGGGCTTGAAAAAAAGCATAAAAAACTCTAGAGAATCTCTTACTGCAGAAATGAGATCTAATCAGGCCAAACTAAAAAATATTCTACCTCAAATGCAGTCCAAACTGGATGTTCTAACAGTGAGGGTAAATGTAATAGAAGAGAGAGTGGGTGACCTAGAAGACAAGTTGATGAAAAGGAAGGAATCTGAGGAAAAGAGAAAAACAACTAAGAGCCCGTGAGGAAAGGCTCTGAGAGATAAGCAATAGTTTGGAAAAAAAATAACATCCATATTGTTGGAATTTCTGAGGGGAGAGAGAGAGAGAGAGAGATTGAGAGAGAGAGAGAGAGGCAGAAGGTATATTTGAGCAAATCATTGCTGAGAACTTCCCTAATCTGGGGAAGGAAACAGCATTCATATCTAAGAAGTAGAGAGGATCCCTCCCAAAATCGATAAAAATAGATCCATACCACAACACATAATAGTGAAACTTGTGAATTTCACAGTTAACTAGAAAATCCTGATGGCAGCTTGAGACAAGCGATTCCTAACATACAGAGGGAGAAATATTAGATTAACAGAAGACATCTCCACAGAGACCTGGCAGGCCAGAAAGGGCTGGCAGGATATATTCAGGGTAGTAAATGAGAAGAACATGCAGCCAAGCAAACTCTATCCAGGAAGGCTGCCATTCAGAATAGAAAGAGAGATAAAGAGCTTCCAGGATAGGCAGAAACTGAAAGAATACGTAACCGCCAAACCAGCCTTGCAAGAAATATTAAAAGGAGATCCTGTAAGTGAAGAGTGAGCACACAGAAACAGAGACAATCTGTAGAAACAAGGACAGGTAGTACAGTAGCACTAAATTCATATCTTTCCATAGTTACTCTGAACATAATTGGGCTAAATGCTCCAGTCAAAAGACACAGAATATCAGACTGGAAAAAAAAGTAAGACCCATCCATATGCTATCTACAAGAGACTCATTGTAGACCTAAAGACTAAACATGAGGGGGTAAGAACAATTGACCATGCAAATGGACTTCGAAAGAAAGCTGGGGTAGCAATGCTCATATCAGATAAATTATATTTTAAACCAAAAACTGTAGTAAGAGTTGAAGAGGGACACTATATCATACTTGAAGGATCTATCCAACAAGATTTAACAATTATAAATATATATACCCCTAATGTAGGAGCAGCCAATTATATCAACCAATTAATATCCAAAGTAAATAAACACATAAATAATAATACTTTAATGGTAGGGGACTTTAATACCCCACTCACAGCAACAGACAGATCGTCTAAGCAGAACATAAAAACAAAGGAAACAAGTTCTTTGAATGAGACACTGGACCAGATGGACTTCATGGACATATACAGAACATTCCATCCTAATTCAATGGAATACACATCCCTCTCAACTGCACATGTAACTTTCTCCAGAATAGACCACATACTAGATCACAAATCAGATCTCAACTGGTACCAAAAGATTGAAGTTATTCCCTGCATATTTTCAGACCACAAAGCTTTGAAACTTGAATTCGACCACAAGAGGAAATTTGAAAGGAACTGAAACACATGGAGGTTAAAGAGCATCATATTAAAAGATAAAAAGATCACCCAGGAAATTAGAGAAGAATTAAAAGATTCATGAAACTAATGAAAATAAAAGCACAACTGTTCAAAACCTTTGGGACACAGCAGTGGCAGTCCTAAGAGGGAAATACATTTCAATACAAGCTTCTATCAAACAATTAGAAAACCTTCAAAAACACAAGCTAACTTTACACCTAAAGGATCTGGAGAAGGAACATCAAATAAAGCCCAAACCAAGTAGAAGAGAAATAATAAAGATTAGAGCACAACTCGATGAAATAGAGACCAGAAGAACAGTAGAACAGATCAATGAAACTAGGAGCTGGTTCTTTGAAAGAATTAATAAGATAGATAACCCCTAGCCAGACTTATTAAAAAGAAAGGAGAAAAGACCCAAATTAATAAAATCATGGATGAAAGAGGAGAGATCACAATCAAGATCAAGGAAATACAAATGATTTTAAGAATGTATTATAAGCAACTAAATGCCAACAAATTATGCTATCTGGATGCATTCCTGGAAACCTATAAATTACCAAAACTGAAATAGGAAGAAACAGAAAATCTTAACAGGCTCATAACCAGCAAGGAAAGAGAGGTCATAAAAACCTCCCAAGAGGGGTGCCTGGGTGGTTCAGTTGGTTGGGGTTACATCTTTGGCTCAGGTCATGATCTCAGGACCCTGAAATGGAGTCCCACATTGGGCTCCCTGCTCTGTGGGGAGTCTTCTTCTCCCTCTGCCTCTGCTCCTCCCTCCTGCTTGTGCTGTCTCTCTCTGTCTCAAATAAATAAATAAAAATCTTTTAAAAACCTCCCAAGATACAAGAGTCCAGGGCTGATGGCTTCCCAGAGGAATTGTACCAAACCTTTAAAGAGAAAATAATACCTATTCTACTAAAGCTGTTTCAGAAGATAGAAATTGAAAGAAAACTTCCAGGCTTGTTCTATGAGGACAGCAACCTTGATCCCCAAATCAGACAAAGACCCCATCAAAAAGGAGAGCTACAGACCAATATCCCTGATGAATGTGGATGCAAAAATTCTCACCAAGATACTAGCCAATAGGAAACAACAGTAAATTAAAAAGATTTTTCACCACAACCAAGAGGGATTAATTCCTGGGATACAATGGTGGCTCAACATTCACAAATCAATCAATATGATACATCATTTTAATAAAAGAAAGATCCTCTCAACTGATACAGGGGAAGTATTTGACAAAATACAGTATACTTTTCTTGAAAACTCTCCACAGTGTAGGGATAGAGGAAAGATACCTCAATATTATAAATGCCATCTACAAAAAGCTCAGAGCCAATCTCATTCTCAATAGGGAAAAACTGAGACCTTTTCTCCTAAGATCAGGAACAGAACAGGGATGCCCACTCTCACCACTGCTATTCAACATAGTACTAGAAGTCCAAGCCTCAGCAATCAGGCAACAAAAAGAAATAAAAGGCATTCAAATTGGCAAAGAAGAAGTCAAACTCTCCCTCTTTGCAGATGACATGATACTGTATATGGAAAACCCAAAAGACTCCACCCCAAAATTGCTAGAACTCATATAGCAATTCAATAAAGTGGCTGAACACAAAATAAATCCACAGAAATCAGTTGCATTTCTATACACTAACAATGAGATGGAAGAAAGAGAAATTAAGGAATTGATCCCATTTTCAATTGCATCAAAAACCATAAGATATCTAGGAATAAACCTAACCAAAGAGGTAAAGGATCTATATTCTAAAAACTACAGAACACTTATGAAACAAATTGAAGAAGACACAAAAATATGGAAAAACATTTCATGCTCATGGATTGGAAGAATAAATATTGTGAAAATGGCTATGCTACCCAGGGAAGCAATGCAATCTGTATCAAAATACCATGGATTTTCTTCATAGAGTTGGAACAAATAATCTTAAGATTTGTATGGAATTATAAAAGACCCCAAAAAACTAGAGGAATGTTGAAAAAGAAAACCAAAGCTGCTGGCATCACAATGCCTGACTTCAAGCTATACTACAAAGCTGCAATCATCAAGATAGCATAATACTGGCATAAAAACAGACACATAGATCAATGGAACAGAATAGAGAAGCCAGAAATGGACCCTCAACTTTATGGTCAACTCCTCATTGACAAAGCCAGGAAAGAATATCCAATGGAAAAAAGACAGTATCTTCAGTAAATGATGTTGGGAAAATTGGACAGCCCAACATGCAGAAGTTGAGACTGGACCATTGTCTTATACCACATACAGAAATAGACTCAAAATGGATGAAAGACCTAAATGTGAGACAGGAATCCAGCAAAATCCTAGAGGAGAACAGAGACAGCAACGCTTTTGACTCAGCTGCAGCAACTTCTTGCAAAACACATCTCTAAAGGCAAGGGATGCAAAAGCAAAAATGAACTATTGACACTTCATCAAGATAAAAAGCTTCTGCACAGCTAAGGAAACAGTCAACAAAACTAAAAGGTGACCCACAGTATGGGAGAAGATATTTGCAAATGACGTATCAGGTAAAGGGCTAGTATCAAGATCTATAAAGAACTTTTCAAACTCAACACCCAAAAAATAAAGAATCCAGTCAAGAAATGGGCAGAGGACGCGAACAGACAGACGTTTGTCCAAAAAGATCTACATGTGGCCAACAGGCACATGAAAAAATGCTCCACATCACTTGCCATCAGGGAAATAGAAGTCAAAACCACAATGAGATACTTTACACCAGTAAGAATGGCTAAAATTAACAAAACAGGCGAGGATGTGGAGAAAAGGGAACCCTCTGACACTGTTGATGGTTATGCAAGATGTTGCAGCCACTTTGAAAAAGAGTACAGAAGTTTCTGAAGAAGTTAAAAATAGGAACGCCTGGGTGGCTCAGCGGTTGCATGTCTGCCTTTGTTCGGCTCAGGGCGTGATCCTGGGATACAGGATCAAGTCCCACATCAGGTTCCCTGTGAGGAGCCTGCTTCTCCCTCTAGTTTCTCTGCCTCTCTCTCTGTGTCTCTCATGAATAAATACATAAAATCTTTAAAGAATTTTAAAATAGAGCTACCCTATGACCTAGCAATTGCACTACTGAGTATTTACCCCAAAAATACAGATGTAGTGAAATGACTGGACACCTGCACCCCAATGTTCATAGCAGCAATATCCATAATAGCCAAACTGTGGGAGGAGCAGAGATGTCCCTCTGCAGATGAGCGGATAAAGAAGTGGTATATATATATAATGGAATATTACTCAGACGTCAGAAAGGATGAATACCTACCATTGACATATATGCAGATGAAACTGGAGAGTATCATGCTGAGTGAAATAAGTCAATCAGAGATAGACAATTATTATATGGTGTCACTCATACGTGAAATATAAGAAATAGTGCAAGGGACCCTAAGGAAGGACGGGAAACTGAATCAAGAAATATTAGTGAGGAAGACAAACCATGAGAGACTCTTAACTTTGGGAAACAACTGAGGGTTGCTGGAGGGGAGTGCAGGGGGTAGATGGGTAACTGGATGATGGGCATTAAGGAGGGTACAAGATGTGATGAGCCCTGTGGGTTATACTATATGTTGGAAAATTGAATTTAAATAAAGAAAAAGAAGAAACTGTCCAACTCTCAGCATGGTTGTACCATTTTACATTCCCATTAGCATTGCATTGTAGATTCCCATTGGCCATACTTATAGGTATATGGTGGCATCTCATTGTGATTTTAATTCATATTTTCCTAAGAGCTAATAATGTTGGACATCTTTTCATGTGCTTAGCTGCCACCTACATGACTTCTGCAATGAAATATCTGTGTCTTTTGCCCAAACCTAGGTCATTTTTTTGTTATATGTTTACAAATATTTACTTCCAGTCTGCAGCTTGCCATTTCATATATTCATGGAGACTTTTACAGAGGTAAAAGTTTTAGCTTTTGTTTTTATTGAATGTATGTTGTTTTACTGATTTCATTTTCATTAATTTTTAATCTTACATTTATTATGTGCTTCCTTCTGCTTACTATGGGTTTCTTTTGTTCTTTTTCAATTTCTTGAGGTGGAAGCTTAGATAATTGATTTCAGACTTTCTCTCTCTTATAATAAAAACGTTTAGTGCCATAAATTCTTCTCTTATACTGCCTTTACTATATCTCACAAATACTGATGTCTTTATTTCTTTATTCAGTCCAATATCTTTTCTCACTTTTCCTTGAGTCTTTCTATTTGATCCATAGACAATTTGGAAACGTATTGTTTCATTCACAAGTATCTGGAGATTTTTTTTTATTGTCTTTCTGTTATCAATTTCTAGTTTGATATCATTGACATCAGAGCAAATTCTCTGTATTGTTTCCATACTTTTCAATTTACTGAAGTTTATTTAATTGTCCAGAATACAATCTACCTTGATATAAGTTTATCAGGCTTTTGAAAAGAATGTTCCCCCCCTTGTTAGGTTGAGTGTTATATAAGTGTCTATTAGATCTTGTTGGCTGATGGTGGTATTGGGTCTTTCTATAGTATTATTTACTTTATGTTTATTCTATTGGTTGTTGATAGAGAAGTGTTAACATCTTCTACTGATTGCAGATATGATTTCATCTCTTTTCATTTCCATAAGTTTTTGCTTCACATATTTCACAACTCTGTTTTTGCTGCATTCATATTTAAGATTGTTGTGTCTTCTTGGTTGGTGAACTTTTATCTTCATTTCTTGTAATTATTTTTTTTAATTTATAAGTCTAGTTTATCTGTTATTAAATATTAAATAGCCACTCCTGCTCTCTTAAAAAAAGATTTATTTATTTGTAGAGAAAGGGTGAGAGAGCACAAGAAGGGGGAGCAGCAGAGGGAGAAGCAGGCCTCCTGCCAAGCAGGGGCTCTATCCTAGGACACCCAGGATCATGACCTGAGCTGAAGGCAAACACTTAACTGACTGAGCCACCCAGGGCACCAAAATTGAAGAAGTCTTGAATAAATAGATATTTTGTACCCATGGATTTACTATTATTAGAACGTCTTTACTGCCTAAAACAATCTATAGTTTCTTTTTTTAAAAATTTTTTATTTATTTATGATAGTCACACACAGAGAGAGAGAGAGAGAGAGGCAGAGACATAGGCAGAGGGAGAAGCAGGCTCCATGCACCAGGAGCCCGACGTGGGACTCCATCCCGGGTCTCCAGGATCCCGCCCCCGGCCAAAGGCAGGCGCCAAACCGCTGCGCAACCCAGGGATCCCCCAATCTATAGTTTCAATGCAAATTCTTTCAAAGTTCCTGATGTATTTTAGAGAAATAGAAAAAACAATTCTAAAATTTCTGTGGAACCACAAAAGACATTGAATAGCCAAAGCAATCTTTTTAGAAGGAAGAACAAACAAGTTTTGGGCCACTTCATTTAAGTTGTTGAATCTGTTGGCATATTATATAATTGTATGCTTTTATTACCCTTTTAATGTCGTCACAATAGGTAGTAACAATTCTTTCACTCCAGATATTGATGATTTCTGTTCTCTCTTCATTTCTTTTTCTCTACCTGTTTTTTTAAATTAGTCTAACTAGAGAACTGTCCATCTTTTTTTAAAGAAATGACGCTTTATTCTGTTAATTATTGACTCTGTTTTCTATTTTGCTTATTTTTACTTTTTATAATTTTCTTATTTCTACACACTGAGAATTAAATTTGCTTTTATTTTTCTAGTCATTAAAGTAGAACTTTAGGTCATTGATTATAGAATTATTTTCTTCCTCTATAAGCATACGCAAAGCAGAGGTTGGCAAGCTGCAGCCTTTGGCCCAAATTCCATCTGATACCTGGTTTAGTAAATGAGGTTTTATGGAAATACAGCCATGTCCCCCCCCCCCCCTTTTTTTTTTACATATTGTCTATGGCTGCTTTTGAGCTACAAAGGCAAATAGGAATTTTTGTGACAGCAATTGTATGTCCAGCAAAACCCACAATATATATTATCTGGCATTTTATACAAAAAAAATTATGAATGATTGATTTAAAGTTAGAAAGTTACCTCTAAAAACTGCTTTAAATCTATTCCTCAATTATTATTTATTTTATTATTTAATTAAAAATATTTCCTAATTGCTTTATGACTTGACCTATAGCTAGAAGAAAGTTGTTAAATTTGCAAATATAGGTTTTTTTTCACCTTGATCAGAGAAGATACTGAGATTTATTTATTGTCCAGCATAGTGTATCTTGGTGAATATGCCATGTGCATTTAAAAAACAATGTGTGGGGATCCCTGGGTGGTGCAGCGGTTTGGCGCCTGCCTTTGGCCCAGGGCGCGATCCTGGAGACCCGGAATTGAATCCCATGTCGGGCTCCCGGTGCATGGAGCCTGCTTCTCCCTCTGCCTGTGTCTCTGCCTCTCTCTCTCTCTCTGTGAGAATATCAAAAAAAAAACAATGTGTGTTCTGAAGTTGTTATGTGCACTGTTCTGTAATTATCACTTGACCCAAGATGGCTTAAATATTACCTGGTGGGTTCCGAGATGGTAATTTCAGTAGTTCCAGGATCAAGAGCCATCTATCTATTTTGCTATTTTTTTTATTAGTTGGGATTATTTTCACCAATGGTCACAAAATGGCTGTATCTGTTTCAAGAATCACATACAGACACAAGAGTAACCAGGAAGAAGAGGAATGTATATATTCTCTAATATCTTGCTTATGCTTCTAGGATACAGGGAAAGTGATATGTCAGTGAGAGTTTACTAGAATTTATGAGCATTCCTGTTTTCTTTCATCTGCTCAAATTCTTTCTGCATTCAGGTTATTGCTATTATCCTATTCTTTGAAATAACCTTCTTTTCCAAGTCTTCCTGCTTCCTACTCTTCTTCCTGCCTGGAGATAAATCACATTCTAGTTATCAGCATAATTTCCTCATGGGCTTTTACACAGGTACCAGAACCTTTAGTAATTTCAAAGTTCTAGACTAGATACAACATATTTCTGAGACAGTTTATTTTAGATAGTCTGCCCAATTTCTCTTTATTAGAGGTTTTCAAATCTAGAATAATTAAGTTCAAGTTATTCTAGTTGTCTCCGAATAATATGAAATTTAAACTGAAAATAAGTGTAACTCTCATATGAGGCAAGTTGCAAAGTTTATTGTAAAACACAAAATAGTGCATGGCTGGAAGTTGGTGTTCAAGAAATGTTGGCTTTTACACCTCACTAGTCTTTCATAGGCCAAGTACTGGCAAAGAATTCATATCATAATGATTATTGAACCAATTGGAACTCATCTCCTGAATTAAATGACTGTATTTATTGCCCCTTGAAACACCATGATCACATGGAAGAGTGAATGCCTGAATAGATTCTTGATTTGTATTAGAAGAGAAGCAGAGGGAAATTAGCTACTGGGTAGAAAATCATAACAACCTGCAATGATTACTGAAAAGATTTGCTAAAAAGAAATCTTTGTTACTGATCTTTGTATTCAAGCTCTGGAACTTTATGTTCCTGGCTTACATTTATCTTAGTCTCCTAACAGGAAATTCAAAACCACATCAGGTAACTTGAAAAAAATTAAACTGCTATTGTCCAACACCATAAAGGTTTTATATTATATAGAATTTAAAGAAGAGGATAGGAAGTAGCAAGATCAGATAAAAAGGAAACAAAATAGATCTGTCTTAGTAAAAGCTTGAAATAGAGAGGTTTAACACATCTTGTGATGCAAGTGATAGAATCCTGGGTTGGAAATCATAATTGGATGCAATTTGAAGATTGACTGCTAGTAATGTGTAAGCTTAGCAAGGTTGCTCTGTTCCACTGAGTTGCACTCATGCATTTATTCATTTGCTTATTTAACAAATATTTAACAGACAGCTACTTTATGCCAAACACTGAACTAGGTACTGGAGACACAGAACTGATGAAACAATCATGATATTTGTGCTTTTAAGGAGAGTGTATTCTAGCAAATAGGGCAGACAATTAGTAATTCAGTCTTCTTTCTTTTCTCTTGGTCATTCTAGCTAAAGTTTTAACATTTTGTTGATTAAAAAAAAACACTCAAATATTGTGGTATCACTCTTCTTTTTTTAAATTTTTTTTAAAAAATTTATTTATGATAGTCACAGAGAGAGAGAGAGAGAGGCAGAGACATAGGCAGAGGGAGAAGCAGGCTCCATGCACCGGGAGCCCGACGTGGGATTTGGTCCCAAGTCTCCAGGATCGCGCCCTGGGCCAAAGGCCGGGGCTAAACCACTGTGCCACCCAGGGATCCCATCACTTCTTCTATATTGCTTTCTATTCTTTATTTTCTCTCAAATTTTATTATTCCCTTGCATCTTCTTGCTTTTGGTTTAGTTTGCTTTCCTATTTCTAGTTTGTTAAAGTAGAAGGCTACATTATTGATTTTGAGCTCCTTTTTAAAATATAGGCATTTATGGCAATACATTTTCCTCTACGAACTGTTCTCATTGCATTCCATAAGGTTTTTTTATGGTACATTTTATGTTTATTTTTGTACATATCACAGTATTTTCTAATTCTTCATATGATTTCATCTTTGACCCATTGTTATTTATGGGTGTGTTTAGTTTGTACATATTTATGAATTTTCCAAATTTCTTGTTATTAATTGCTAATTTCATCCCATTGTGGTCACAGGACATACCATATATTATTCTAGTCATTTTAAATTGATTAAGACTGGTTTTAATGTCTTTTTGTCTGAACATATGGCCAATACAGATATTATGTCCACTTGAAAAGAATTCTTGTTGTTAAGTGAAGTATTCTATGGATGTTAAGTCTAGTTGACTTATAGTTTTGTTTAGATCTTCCATTGTCTCATTGCTCTTCTGTTTAGTTTTATTTATTACAGAAATTGAAGTACTGAAATCTCCAGTTATTATTACTGGATAGATATTTTTATTGAAATATAATTTAAATATGATGTTATATTAATTTCCAATGTATAACATCATTCCATACTTAATATACTTATATATTGCAAAATGATCATCACTTGTAAATAGAGTTAACTTCTATCACCACACAGTTACAATTTTTCCTTATGATGAGAACTTTTAAGGTCCGCTTTCTTAGCAACTTTAAAATATACAATATAGTGTTATTAATTAATTTAGTTACATTTATTTATTTATTATATTTTATTATTTTATGTATTTATTCATGAGAGACACAGAGAGAGAGAGGTAGAGACAGAGGCAGAGGGAGAAGCAGGCTCCATGTAGGGAGTCTGATGTGGGACTCGATCCCGAGACTCTGGGATCACGCCCTGAGGCAAAGGCAGACACCCAACCACTGAGCCACCCAGGTATCCCTAATTTAGTTACATTTAATGTAATAACTGGTATATTAGGGTTTCAGTCTGCCATTTTGCTATTTGTTTTTTATATGTCTTATTGTGCCTTTATTGTTCCATTCTTGTCTTTTGTTTTACATAAATATTTTCTAGTGTGCAATTTAATTTTGTTTCACTTTGCTATATATTTTTTCAGTTATTTTCTTTTTTAAATTTTATTTATTTATTCATGAGACACACACACACACACACACACACACAGAGGCAGAGACACAGGCAGAGGGAGAAACAGGCTCCATGCAGGAAGCCCAACGTGGGACTTGATCCTGGGTCTCCAGGATCACACCCTGGGCCGAAGGCAGCACCAAGCCCCTGAGCCACCTGGGCTGTCCTTCAGTTATTTTCTTAATGGTTGCCCTGAAGATTATGATTAACATTCTAATTTATAACAATCCAGTTCCAGTTAATACAAATTTACTTTCAGTAGTATCCAAAAACTTTGCCTTTCTATAGCTCTGTCCCCTCTCCTTCCCTTTGTGCTATTGTTATCATATAAGTTACATCTGTGTACATTAAACATCTGCACAAATTATACAACAGCACAAACTTTTATTATTGTCTTAGGCAATTGTCTTTAAAATAAGACAGGAGAAAATTAGTCTATGATCCAAAAATATATTTATGCTGCCTTTTATATTTACTCATATAGTTATCTTTACCAATTGTCTTATTTTTTTCATGTGAATCCAAATTACTTTCTAGTGTTTTTCATTCGAACCTTAAAGACTCTCTTCAGCATTCTTGTAGGGAAGGTCTGATTGCAATAAATTCTCCTAATTTCTATTTATCTGGGAATGTCTTTCTCTTTTATTTTAGAAAGATACCTTTGATGAATATAGAATTCTTGAGTGACATTTCTTTTAGTACTTTGGATTATGAATATGTCACCCATTGTCCTCTTGCCATCATGTTTTCTAATAAGAAACCAGCTAATCATCATTCTCCTATACCTTTTAGATCTTTAAGTATGTTTGCTTTAGTCCTTTGAAAATAGTTGAAACAGCTAGTCTAAAATGTTTGCCTTTAGTCTCTGCTTTTGCAAAGACTTAGGTTCAGTCAGATGAGAATTTAGGGCTTACTTAGGTCTTTCTTGGGTATGTACACTACCCTGCACAAGTGTAGAGCATTCTGTATTCCTAGCAATATGTTAGATCTTTTCAAAGTCCTTCATCCCCCAAATTTTCCTCATAATTTTTGTCAATCTTTCCTTTCCCCACTGTTACTGCCACTTTGGGCAGCAACAATGTTCAGCAATGGGGGTCAATGGTTTTTGACAAATTTTGATAAATTCTGCCTTGGAGAATATCTATTTGCACTGAGCAAGCTCTGTTTGATGATTTCAGGTCAAATAAAGACATACCCTATAAGCAAGAATTTCCTGAAAGATGCCAGATAGTTCAACAAATGACTACTTTGAGAGTTTTTGTTTGAGAACTTCCAAATTCTTTCTGCCCCTTCTGTTACTGTTAAGCTACTGTTTTCCACAGATACTGTGGTTGTGAGACTCTTGGTTTTCAAGATTAGTGTGAAACTGAGAAGAAGGGGATGGGAAAAGAGCAAATCAAAAAGCTGCAAACATCACTCTTCTTTTTCAGATTCATCGATTTCTTGAATAAATTAGTTTAGATTTTTGCAACTCTTTGGTTAATTTCCAGCACCTTGTGAAAGTTGCTATTGACAATTTTTCTTAATGTTCATGTTGATTTTGGACAGGTAGCTTTCTTTTTTTATTTTTAAAATATTTTTATTTATTCATTCATGAGAGACACACGGAGAGAAAGACAGAGACACAGGCAGAGAGAGAAGCAGGCTCCATGGAGGGAGCCCTACATGGGGCTCCATCCAGGTCTCCAGGATCATGCCCTGGGCTGAAGGCGGCGCTAAACCAGGGAGCCACTGGGGCTGCCTGAAGAGTAGCTTTCTGTAGGTCTTAATTCCACCTGCTGATGTCTGGCCAGACCATTAAACATATAATTATGATGACATATGCTTTGTATTTTGATAGAAAACATAAAAGAGCTAAAGAGGAAGATATTGAGGAATGTGCTTTAGTGCCAGGGTAGTTTTATGTAAAAAGTAACATTAATATGAAGAGTTGAAATGAGCAGAAATTTTCCAGGTGAATAGGGCAGGAGAAAAGCTTTTAAATATAAGCAAATAGTGCAAGTCTCAGAAATAAGAGTAAGGATAGTCCAGTAGAGGAACTAACAGAAATTCAGGAGTCTGGAGTAAAGTGGGACTTGAGAGTGAAGGAAAAAACAAAGAACCAGATAAATGCAGTTAAATAATCTAGAGTTATTCTAACCATAGTGGGAAGTCTCTAAAGTATTATGAACTGAGGACTACCTGAGATTAGATATTCACTTTTAGAAGGATCACTCAGCCTGACTAGTAGAGAGGGTGGCTGTAGTAACCACTGCCAGAGAGAGGTGATTGTGATCAAGAATAGTATGGTGGTAGTAGAGATGAAGGAAAGTCATGGAATTAAAGACACGATTAGTAAAAATCATCTGATTGGATGAGAGAATTTAAGGAGAGGAGGTAAGAGAGGGAGACAGAGTCAGGGGTAGTCCTCATGTTTTGATTCAGACAACATTGGGCAGTATGCCTTAAATAGGGTGGAGAATAAATATTCAACTAGGTATTTTAATAGACATTTGGTTATATGGTTCTAGCCAGATACCACACAGGAGTCTGGCCAAGAAAAAGGCCCGTCTTCCCTACCTTTTGATTTAGAAAGTGACTTTCCATTTGCAGCGATGCAGCGGTGTATCCCTACTCTGGACTGAAGCATCCATTCCTTCAGCTGCCCAAGAGTTAGCATCTGAAGGCTTTAGCTGATTCTCTATGGTATAGCTTTCAGCCAAAGAGTACCACCTTCTCAAGTTCACACTCTCTGTTGGAATTGACTGAGTCAAATGACTGGTTCATGTGAGACTACAGAACCTGGACTTCTTCCCTTAAGGGGGCAAATTTAAAGGAATCACTCAGCTCCAGGGTTCCCTATGGGATCTGCTAAAGCTTTTGTTGGGACTGAGTCACAGTTCAAAGTTTTCCTTTGCCCAGGCATAAGTATCTCTTTCTCAGATTTTAATTTTGAAATACCTCCCAAATTAACATCTTGTATGCAAACCTCCATCTGAGGGTCTGTTTCTCGAGGAACTGGACCTTCAATACAATATGAAGAAATATCAGGAATATATCTTAGCAAAAAAGTAGAGTTCCATCCTTGATCTATTTATTTTTTGAATGATACACACAACCTTTACTCCCTAGGAGCAGTACTACAAAGGAATGAGCAAATGCAGAATTTCTCTGCAACCTATATCTTGACAATAGCTGCTTTTCCAACTCCTCCTTGAATCAGACATTTTTGAGGGATGATTATAATGAATACTTTGACTCTTCAATAAACACATGGACATGAATATTTTGCAGGAAACCTATCATATTTGTAGAAACATAAAAATAACTCATACCGAAGAAAAGCAAAAATGATTCTATTTACTGAGATCATAGTGTGTAGATTCATATTTTATCTCACTGCAGCTTCATTTGTCTATTTTTAAGTAATCATTTTAACCACGGGAATGGTATACTCTGGCTGACAATCTCCCAAGACCATATTGTGTAAGCAAATGATTTTTCCCAAGGAATAGGGAGGGAGAAGTTGTGAAGGCAAATTAAATGTATGATTTTTTTTCTTTGACCAAATGACTGATTGGCTTAAATGGTAGGTATACTGAATTGAATGATTGAATGGCAAAATCAATGAGTACCTAGTGTCCAGAAGTACAACAGAGCATATCCAATATTAAATTAATGAATAAAATAGGAGATATCTTTATCCAGACTTTCAACTGTGAAGCTCTAGTGTTCCATGCTTCTCAATAAAGAACAGAAAAGTAAGAACCATAAGTGAAAAAGGTGACTGCCATGATTCCTGCCCTGGATGTCTACATTTTTATTTTAAATATAAGCCTCATACGTAAATCATTTTACCTGTAAAAATACAACTGTAAAATGATATGATTACATAAGATGGTAAAAAGGAGAGATTTAATTATAAACCTTGCAAAGGGGCTGAATGAGAAACTAGTTGTAGATAATATGTTTAAGAATCTTCCTTTCAATGTTGAAACAATTTTTCAAATGGCCAGGTTTTAGGAAAAGTCACCTTTCACTTTCATTAAAGTCTCATAATTGATTTGCAACTAAGTAAGGATGTAACGCCTACACATCTGTTTCCTTTACATGTTTCTTTTATTTCACCACAAAAGCTACGTAATTTATAGGAAGTCAATTTAGCTTCCTTACTTAGAAACAAGAAGTTACAAATTTCAGGGGTATTTTTTAGGGGTACTGGAAGTTCATAATTTTATTTAAGGTTCAAGAAAAATAACTGCTCAACTGAGGTTATCATTTGCGACTCTTATTAGTATAAGAAAACCCTAACACAAAATATATGTCAAAGAATTAATTTTAAAGAAGATAAAATGAGAATATTAACAGAGTATAAATATAAAACCCAATGTACCTTAAGAATTCCAGTGAAGCAAAAAAATTATTTTTCTTGAAATGTTTGTGTCTATAAGAACATCAAGTGAACTGGGATTGTAAAATTCTTTTAGTGACAGCAGGATCTCCTGTGCATCATAACTTAGTGAAATTGATGTCCCCTGCCACAGCTCTGTGACTTGACTAATATCATTTGGTCATTCATTTTTTTAAAATATTTTATTTATTTATTCATGAGAGACACACAGAGAGAGAGAGGCAGAGACATAGGCAGAGTGAGAAGCAGGCTCTCCACGGGGAGCCCGATGCTGGACTTGATCACAGGACCCCAGGACCATGACCTGAGCCAAAGGCAGATGTTCAACCACTGAGCCACCAAGGTGCCCCATTTGGCTATTCCTATGCAATTAAATAGACTTTTCTGTTTGTATTATAGCTGTATAGCACCTGAATAGATCTATGTAGCTAGGGAATAACATAAAGCCATTTTGAAAGGTCTCATTGTAAAGGTATATACAACTTTAAACAGGCTTTGATAGTATTTCGCCTTAAACTGTCTCTGTTATGATCACTACTGACCCTTATTTTGTAAAACCAATGACTGATTCTCTCTGTTCTCATCCACTTAACCTATCAACAGGTTATGACCTTGTAGATTTCTTTTCCTCTCCCTTCCTCCCTCTCCCCTCCCTCCGTAGACTCCCTTCCCTCTCCACACCCTATGCTCTCTCTTCCTCTCCCTCATTTTCTCTTTTGGCTTGCATGAAACTCTCCTCCAGGTCACTGAACATCCCTTCTGTCTCTTCTGCAGAACCTTTTTTATCCCCTTTTGTTTTCTCACATACTCTATCTACATCAACTTCTTAGGTGACCCCATCTAACCCGTTGGCATTAATGCTTTCCATAGTCTTATAACCTATGTTTTTTAACCATGATCTCTTTGCCACATTCCATCCTTGTCTATCAACTGTTTATTCATCCTCTCTACTTCAATGTCAAATAGGTACCATGAACTTAAAATGTTCAAAACTAATCTTCATACCAAATTATTCTCCAGTTTTTTCATATCTCATTTAGTGGTATTTTCATCCCAGTAACTGAGCTTAAAACTACTGAGTTATCTCTGTCTCTTTTCTTTTTCTTGAGCTCTACATTGAACCTATCTATAAGTCCTTGGGTTCTTCCATCATACATACAGAATCCACTTTCACTGCTATCACTGTGTTTCAAGCTCACACAAACTCTTGTCTGCTATTATAATAAGGTTTTAATTGGGGTCTTTCTGCTTCTGCCCTTGCAGAAATTGAAAAGCAATCCTTTATTTTTATAATTGGATCTTGCTCTATTTTTCTTTTAACAATTTATTTATTTATTTGAGAGAGAGAGAGAGAGAGAATGAGTGGGAGGAAGGGCTAAGGGAGAGGGATAGAGAGAATCTCAAGCAGAGTCCCTTCTGAGCATCGAGCCTGACACAGGGCTCAATTTCATGACTCTGAGATTATGACCTGAGCTGAAACCAAGAGTTTTACTTAACTGACTGCACCACCCAGGTGCCCTGGATCTTGCTCTATTTTTCTTCAGGACTCTTACACACCTTGCTAAATTGTTATATACTTGTTTTGTTTCATTGTGTTTATTACCATCCATCTATTTGAATATAAGAGGCATGACAGTATCAGTTTTCTTGTGCTTACTGCTGTATTTCCAGTGCCTAGAACATTGACAGGCAGATAATTGGCGTTCAATCATTATTTGTTGAATTAATGAACAAATTGGTGTATGTGTATGATAGTGAGTGAACAAGTGAGTAGATTGAAGATGGTCATACTAGAAAAAGTATTCAGAAAGGACTTCCCTGAATAGTTCAGATTTCTTCTAGGCTTTGCATTTGTACCTAAAGAAGTGCCCGGGAAAGAATCGGGTACTGCAGAGCTGGCGTGCAGATACCAGCTCCAAGAAATAAAATGCAGATGCCTTATAACTCCTGGGCACCATGTATTCTTTTGAGTTGTACTCTGCTTTGAAAGGTACCATGACTTGGTGGCTCTCAAAAACCTCATTTTCAGTGATTCATTATATACCCAGCTTGAACTTGCTGAAAAATATTCTGCTCTCCCCTTCCCTCCCTTTTCCTGGGCAGATGAAATTGATAGTAGCTTGAGAGGGAGTCTAGTCTCAGCAATCAAAATTTTTCATACAGTTTGTATTAAATTGATTCGTCTTGTGTCAGTTAACTGTCAAACATTGATCATGATTTAAGTTTGCAAAATTCAAGCGGCAGTGGTATGTAGACTGCTGAGATACTGTGAGGATGAATACACTGCCTTTTATATGGGTTTTAGGTAGATCCACCTGACAATGTTGTCTTCACACCCAGTCAGATTATTCCAAAATTTAAAATTCAGCTGAAACCCAGATGGTGTTTTTTTTTTTTATCATTGTTGCTATTGTTTTTATTATTTAATTCCAATAATTGAACACACCACAGTATTGCTTCTTTGGGGGAAAGATACCTTGGCTCTTCTGCTGTATTCTTCTCGATAAATCTAAAATCATTTTTCTGATGTTCCCAAGGTTGTTATTTTTTTCAATGATTTCTTATTTGCGAGAGGGAGGAAGGGAGAGAGAGAGAGAGAGAGAGAGAGAGAGAGAAGCATGGGGAAGGAGCAGAGGGAGAGAGAGAAGCAGATTCCTCCCTGAGTAAGAATCCCAATGCAGGGCTTGATTCCAGGACCTTGAGATCAAGACTTGAGCCCAAGGCAGGTGCTTAACTGACTGGACCACACAGGAACTTCTGTCAAAGTCATTATTAATCTATTGCTATATTCTATATTCAATACTCATTTTTTTCCTTTGTCTGCTAGAGAACTAATATTAGTAATATCATTAATATCAAAATCACTACCTTCACTACATATAGCACTTCCCCTGATTCTACCACTGTTAATCTTCCCATGTGAAATTTGTGTAAAAGTTCTTTGTTTCACATTGACTTTCTTGGGTGGTTTTCTTTTAGTCATATTTGTAGCTATAATAAGTAGTTTCCTAAGTGATCTGATTTGGCAATTAAGGATTTATGTAGACTTATTTTCACAAGCCTGCACTGAAATTTCACTTGCTGGTGATATTTCTTTTGTTAATTTCCCCCAATAAGTACTTCCATATATGTGATTAGTCCATTGCCAAAATGTGTCTCCATTCCCTGGGATAGTCCTAATTTCTTTTTCCTTTTCAATAAATAAACAAAATGTAGACTAATTCCAGGATACTGAATAAATTAGAACTAAACATAGGTTTATTTTTTCACTACTCCTTTGATCTCAGTTCAAAATATTATCTGAGTTGGCTGGTTTCAGACCTCTGCTAATAACTTCTCTTTCTTTCTTCTTTGGCAATATTTCCCACCACACCGTTTGGGTTAGTGGACCTAAATGCTTCTGTTTACAATTAGGCCACTGTTTCCAAAGGCAGGGAATGGAGGAGGTGGGTGGCAGATCATCAGTCTTTTGACTATTATGCCATGAACAAAAAGAATTGGGTGTAATGAGATGAGCCATATGATTAATTTCATTAGTTAACTTGAGCTATGTTAAAAGTGCACGTTCCACTTTGTTTTCTCAGTAGACGATAAAACAGGAAGTCAACATCATTTAGGACAGTGACTTCTCAGAAAATTAAAAAAAATTACATGTTTTTATTTGTTTGAATTTTTGAAATGGAACTTTTCAAAAAAGATTTTATTTATTTTTTAGAGAGAGAGAGAGAGCATGTGAGCATGAGTGGGGGAGTTGCAAAGGGGGAGGAGTAGAGGAGGAGAGAGAGATAGAGAGGGAATCTGTCTAGCCAACTCTGCACTGAGCATGGAACTAGATGAGAAGCTTGATCTCCGGACTCTGAGATCATGACCTGAGTTGAAACCAAAAGTCAGCCGCTTAACCACCTGAGCCACCTTGGCGCCCTTGAAATGTGACATCTTAACCAAGGTTTACACAGATTTTAGTGTGACTTACTTTGGCAAAATTCTTCACATATAATTCCTTAATTCCAATTTTTAATCCTTAAAGAAAGAAAGAAAATTAATTTTATAGGACCGTTTGAGTCGTAAGGCCTGTTGGAGGGTATTTGGTATAAGGTGTCCAAAGCAGGTTGGCACCGAGAGTATTTCAACTTAAAATTTTGTAAGTTATTATTACTTAGCATTTGTGAAAGTAAATATGTTTATAAACCAATAAAATTTGTTTATTTGTGGTATACATATTTCTCATATAATAAAATTTAAAAAAACCTATAATTTCATTACTGGTTTTAGAGTAATTGACTTTAATGGAATTATGAATCAATAGCATAGATGTTTACTATTTTTAGATGTTACTATTTTCATAAACTTGAAATGTGTATTCAGATATCTCATGAAGTATTCAATTTTAATACAGAAAAATCCTAAATCTAAATTTCTTTAATTTCCAGAATTTTAATTTTTTGGTGGAAAGTTAATCCTAATAACTAAATTTTAAAAGAATAATTCATTATGCCAGTCTAACAGCCAAGGTGAATGAAAGCAGATCTTAATAAATAGCATGTGGCAGTACAGAGTGCTATGACCAACCAGAGCAATATAGATAATTATTAAATATTAAGCAAATGTAACTTGATTGTTTTTGTATGCTTTAAAAAAATAGATTTATTAAAAGAAAGCATGAGTCAGTGAGTGAGACCACACCACGTAATGAGTTTGTGTTCCAAATGACTGTCTAGGTTTGAGATCTGCAGACTGCTTATCTTTTTCAGTATTCTATCAAGGATTCTCACTGGCCAACCTTCAGTTCTGCTAGGCAACTGGTGCTCTCTAGTGGCTGTGTGAGGCTTTAAATAAGACCTGCTACATCTGATCAGAAGAAAATCTCTGTGGAGAATAAGTGCAGGCCTCTTGTGCAGCTCTTCTTACAAACAGCTTCCATCCCCAAACTGAGTACCATCCCCAAATCCTACCTTCCCATCCAGTCAGTAGCCAGACACTTATTAGACACAAGCTAGTAGGACAGTGACTTGTGGATGTAAAAGTCATGGACTCTTTCTGAATTCATGTGTTTTATAAATTATTATGGTCTGCAAAAAAAAAAAAAAGTAGAGATTAGCTAAGTAGAAACTCTATCACTGATCTTTAGTATTTCTTTAATTATTAGTCATTATTCTTAAGTTATTGTACTGTTAAGATCTGGAACATTCTAGCTATTAAATTAACACTGAACGAATGAATGCATGCAGAGTAGAAGCTGTTTCAGGGAAAACAGTCTATGCAGAGTATGGTTAACGAATGTATTTGAGTTCAATCATAACAAAATCCCTGATTCAATTCCTGTATCTGAAAAGATCAGTAGGAAAACTTCAAGACATAATGTGGTTCTTTGCATGAATCAGTTCCGTAAGTGAAACCTCCACTAAGGTTTCAAAAGTAAATAAATAAAAGCTACAGGAAATCGGGAAGTAGCTTTTTTTTAGCTGCATATTTTAGCTGTGAAATACAGTATCAAATAATTTAAAGAGCTTTATGACTCAAAATGTTATTTTATAGATTCTCTTGAATATTTAATAAAATAGTTCAATTTAAAGTAGTTTGATAAGATTCCTGGGTGGCTCAGTGGTTTAGCGCCTACCTTTGGCCAGGGCATGATCTTGGAGTCCTGGGATCGAGTCCCACATTGGGCTCCTGCATGGAGCCTGCTTCTCCCTCTACCTGTGTCTCTGCCTCTCTCTCTCTCTCTCTCTTTGTCTCTCATGAATAAATAAAATCTTTAAAAAGATAAAGTAGTTTGATATTATGCATTTGTATAGATGTTTTTTATTCAAGTATAATTAACATAAGTGTATATTAGTTTCAAGTGTACAATATAATGATTTAACAATTCTATATACATTTCAGCGCTCATCAAAATAATAGCACTCTTAGTCCCTCTTATCTATTCCACCAATTACCTCATCTGCCTCCCCTCATTTCTTCACATATGAATAACCAAATGTGCAAACATCATTTGTTGAAAAGTCAGCCTTTCCTTTCCTGATCTGCAGAGCCACTTTTGTCATAATTGTCTGTATATCTGTGCACCTGTTTCTGGGACCTTTTTCTCTTCTATTGGTCTATCATCCTTACACAATACTATAATGCTTTAATTTATGTAATTTTCCAGTAAATTTTAATATCTGGTATAAAAAATAGACTATTATAACTATAACTTGTTTTACATTAACCTCAAGCGACAACAAAAAATATGTATAGAAGTTACAAACACACATACAAAGAGAAAAAATTCAAAGCATACCAATGCAAAAAACCAGCCAGACAGAAAGGCAGACATCCAAGAGAGAAAGATACAGATAAAAGAATAAGACTAACAGAAAAGATAAAAAAGGCAATAGTAAATCCTTCTCTATTAATAATTATTTTAAATGTAAATAATTAAACTCCAGAATGAAAAAGACATGAGTGTTTGAATGGATGAACAAACAGACAAACAAAGCACAAGACCCAGCTGTATGCTTTCTAGAATAAATTCAATCTAGATATAAGGACACAAAAGCTGAAAGTAAAAAGTTAGAAAAAGCTATTTCATGCAAATGGTAAATAACAGAGAGCAGAGGTGTCTATATTTATATCAGATAAAATAGACTTTAAGACAAAAACTGTCACAAGAGACAAAGAAGGACATTATATAGTAATAAAAGGATCAATTAATTGAGAACATGTAACAGTTATAAATATATATAAACCCAACACCAGATATATATATAAAACATATATGTATGTTTATATATATATTTAAAAATATTTAAAATAAACATTGACAAATGGAAAGCAGAACTAGAACAGCAACACAACAATAGTAGGAGATTTCATTACCCCACTTTCAGCAACAGATGGAACATGAGACAGAATATCAATAAGGAAGACCATAGCCTTGAACATATTGTAGAACAAATGGACCTAACAGACATACAGAAAGCGCTCACCTCAGCAGCAGAACACACATTCTTCCCAAGCACAAATGGGACATTCTCCAGGGAAGATTACATGTTAGGTCACAAAACAAATCTTGCAGTTAAGACTGAAATCATACTAAGTGTCTTTTCTGACTGCAAAGGAATGAAATTACAAACCAAGAGCAGAAGGAGAGCTGGAAGATTCACAATATATAGGTTTTAAACAAGTTCTCTACGGGAGATGAGACAAAATGGATCAGATAGTTTTGGAGCTAAGATCTTTGGGCAACAATGGTCAGAGTGAATTATTAAAAATGTAGCCTTCTAAGTCTTAGTAAACAGTCATGTGTATAATACGAAAAAGTAGACAAGTCATACCAGATAACCTCATATTCTTGGTAGTTTGAACCCTAATGTGTTTGAAAAATAGTCATGATATTTGACAAAATCTACCATACTACCAATCTGCATGAAATAAGTTTTACTCAGATTAGGCATTATTTGTTGGGAGAGAGATCACTTACTATATGCCAGGTGTATTCTCTTTGATCTTATTTTTACCCCACATTTTAATAATGCTTCAATTAACTTAAATTTGTAGACGGCACGCAACATGGATAGCTAGCACACTGAACAACAGGGTTATGTACTCCAAACAACCTGCAATTCAGAGAAAATCAAGACTCTGACAAGATGAATCTTTTAAGTTTGTATTAAAATCTAAACTGAAAAAGTTACAGGGTGGGGAGAATTACCTTAATTTATCGAGGCCAGAATTCAGTGACCAAGTTCAATATAAGATTGTGCTAATGTAATGAAGAAATCTTAGGTAACATCAATGCAAATCTCCATAACTGAGACTATGTGGTGAGAATCAGGAAAGGGGTGGCTGGGAGGAAATGTGTTGTTTTCAATTGTTCAAATAAGTATCATGCTAAAAGGACATTACGATTGATTCACTGGCCCCAAAAGGCGGAATTGATACAGATGCTTGAAAGAAGTTTGCTTCAGCAACAGATGACTTTCTTAGTATTGGGAGCCTTTCAAAACCTGATGGTACATCCATTTATGGGTATTTAACTCGATTTAAAGTATCTAATTAGTAGATATAATAGGTAAAATATCCTAGTTTACCTTGGTTAAATCAGTGAGCGTTTTGTAGTACACTAGGAAGGATTTCTATTGTTGTTGGAACTATTTGTGGTTACTTGGATTCAAAATTAATTTTAGAAAGCTAGATTAGGGCAGCCCCAGGGGCGCAGCGGTTTAGCACTGCCTGCAGCCCAGGGCGTGATCCTGGAGACCCGGTATCGGTATCGAGTCCCACTGTCAGGCTCTCTGCATGGAGCCTGCTTCTCCCTCTGCCTCTGCCTCTGTCTCTGCCTCTCTCTCTCTCTGTGTCTCTATGAATAAATAAATAAATAACCTTTAAAAAAAGCTAGATTAAAAATTGTTAAAGACTATATTTTTAGAGCTGTTTCAGGTTCACAGCAAAATCAAGAGAAAGTTACACATATTTCCTATATCTCCCCTATGCATGCAAGCATCTCCCATTATCAATGCCTGCCCAGAGTGATACATTTGTTAAAATTGATGAACATACACTGACATATCATTATTACCCAAGATGTGATTACATTAGGGTTCACTCTTATTTCCGTACATTCTGTGTGTTTGGATAAATGTATATGACCTGTACGCAGCATTACAGTATCACACAGAGTAAAAATCCTCTTGTACTTTGCCTATTAATCCTTCCTTCTACTCCTGCAATTACTGATCTTTACAGTGTCTCAATAATTTTGCCTTGTCCAGAATGTCATAGTGGAATCATACAGTATGTAGTCTTTTCAGATTGGCTTCTGTTTTATAGTAATTTGAGTTTAGAGTTTCTCTGTCTTTCATGGTTTGATACTCATTTATTTTTCGTACTGAAATATTCCATAGCCTTCATGTACCACACTTTATTTATCCATTCATCTACTAAAAGGCATCTTGGTTGCTTCCAAGTTTTGACAATTAAAAATAGAGCTGCTATAACCATCTGCATGCAGGCTTTTGTGTAGATACACATTTTTCAGTTCCTTTGAGTAAATATCAGGGGACCAAATTGCTAGATTAAATGGTAAGAATATATTTTGTTTTGCAAGGAATTTTCAAACTGTTTCCCAAAGTACCATTTTGCAATCCTATTAGCCACTAGGAAAGTTTCTAACGTGGCCAGCATTTGGTGTTTTCAGTGTTCTGGATTTTGGCCATTCAAATAGGTTTGTAGTGGCATCTCATTGTTTAAATTTACATTGTTCTGATGACATATGATGTGGAGCTTTACATATGCTTCCTAACCATTTGTGTATTATCTTTAGTGAAGTGTCTGTTAAGGTCTTTAGCTCATCTCTTAATCAAGGTTTTTGTTTTTCATTGTTGAGTTTTAAGAGTTCTTTGTATATTTTGGATAATAGTGCTTTCTCAGATGTGACTTGCAAATATGTTCTACTCTGTTGCTTGCCTTCTGTTCTCTTGACAGTGTCTTTAGTAGAGCCATTTTTACTTTTAATGAATTCTAGTTTACCAATTATTTCTAAGATCTTTGCAACATTTTTAATAAATATAATTATAAACTTAGAATGTGGCAATTCAGATGCTTTTACATATTTCTAAAATACTGAAAAAACACATTTTCATTATAAACTTTGACTATAAATAACAGGAATTACAGAAATTGTACATTCAAGTGAGCTTGGCAAGGCAAATCCTACAAATTTTCTAATATACTAGATTCTAATTTAAATTTAGAAACCCAGTTATTAAAATAAATACAAAAAGCATTTGTGGAAGTAACAGAAAGTTCTCAACATGCTATAGATTTGACTTATTTTATTGTCACTCCACTAATTCTGAGAGAAGATTTGACAACAGAACTTTGGACACTCAGGATGTTTTATTTAAGCCACAATGGATTCTCTGGCCCTTTTATGTTTTTGAGGTCTTTTTCTCAATCAACAGACATCCACCATTCCAGGTGCTGGAGACAAGGTATAGATTGATATCCATTTCATGTTTCTTTTCCTTTGATCTCTCATCTTAATTGTACAACATATTTGGCTCATATAATGACCCAGATTATTATTATTGTAGGATCTAAGTTCTTGGTTTGGTGATGTCTTTATTGTGTTAGCCCAGCATTGTATTTACCAGAACTGTCAGGGGAAATGGTAATAAAACTTCCTTCTGTAAGTCTCCTGAGTTTGAGGCATAGTTCTCCTAAACCACCTTGTGTACCAGTAACCCAACTGCAGTGATTCTGTTCTCTGCCTCTTGTTCCAATGATTGAGAAGCCAAAAATGCACAAAAGGAAGTCTTAGCTTCCAGTTCATCAGGAACTTGATCATGTTGCTTATTAGAACAGTCTTCTTTTAGGTATCAGAAGCTCTTAAACCCAACAAAAACAAGATCTTGGGTGAAATATGTGATGGGGATTAAGGAATGTACTTGTGATGAGCACTGGATATTATGTGGAAGTGTGGAATCACTGTATTGTACTCCTAAAACTATTACACTCTATGTTCACTAGCAGGAATTGAAATAAAAACTTGAAAAAAATGTAAGCCCCTCTCCCCTAATCTTGGGGAAAGGAAGCAATTTCTTCATGTGGATTATTAGGTGTAACAATGGGAGGGGACACTTTGAATTTGAGTCCTAGCTCCATGCTTTGATTCACAGACCTGTACATTCTATCTATGGCTCCAGCAGTTGTCACTAGTGTGCCTTCACAAGGTCATTTCAGCATTCTGCCCAGCAAGTTACTTTTGGATAAGTAAATTATTTAGGCATGAGCTGATTACTAAACTTTCTTTTCTGCAAAATGTCAAACACAAGGTTGTGTGGAAAATCATGATAACAAAGAAGACATTTCATAATTTTGTGAATGGTGATGCTAGCAGAAGCACTGCAGGTAAAGAAGTCAAATTTGTTCCTAAAATACGTGATTATTCTTATGAACACAAAACACTATCAGGACATGATGGAAGAAGCTTAAGCAATAGATCTGCCATCAAGTGGTTGGCTGGTTTCCCTCAGAAACTGTGCTCTGCTTTGGTCTCTGCCTTTGACAGGTTGGGCATTCCACAGAGGTTTTAGGAAAATCAGCCACGATGGGGGAGGGCCTTATTTGAGTATGTATAGCTTCCATCCTTGTTGTCCTGGATCATTTTACAGGTGCCCATTTAATAAGTAATAAGTTCCAGGGTGTCTGATGAAAGAAACGGACTGACATTCACAGGATAGGTCACTTTGTATTGATAAATACACCAAAGGTCAAAGACTCTTGGTGAAAAATGTATAGCAGTAGCATAACAGGAATTTTTAGCCAAAAAAGTGCTAGTGTAACTGAAAATATCAAATATAATTAACATTAAGTCACTACTAAACTCAAAAGGCTGATTTTGCCCTTCCAGCTCTGCTGTCCACCTTTTACATCTCATTCTTTGCCTTGGAAGATTGACCTGTGGAGACAACCTTGCCCTAATGGATGGCTTCCTTTACTGATTTGGGGCAGGAAAGCAGAGGAATGAGACAGGAGCCAGAGCTAATGGTCCCGGGCCCCTATATGAGAGCAGGACTGGCCATGCTCCAGTCAGAGGTACATACTCTACTCAGCTCTTTCCTCAATCTTCTGCCTCACTAGGGAAGTCTCCCAGTAGAAAGCTTTGGTTTCTGTTCTCAATTTGCTACCATTACCAAAGATGTGGGATTTATGTGTCAAAATTTTCAACTTTATCTCAACTTTTGAAATTGATATTTCCAGAATTGTATTACTCTTTTTAGAGTGGGCATAAGGGAACTTTTTAGAGTGATAAGAAAGTTCCCAAACTGGATTTGGGTGATGTTTGTACACATCTGTATATTTGCTAAAAATCATCCACATCTGTATATTTGCTAAAAATCTTCCAATCATTTACTTTTAATGAGTGAATTTTACGGTGTGTAAAGTAGACCTCACCAAAGCTGAGAAAAAAAAAAAAAAAGATCTGAAATTTTTGTCCTGTTTTGTAAATATTGGGCATTTTCTTCAAATACCAGGAAAGGTCATTGAAAAAAAGAATTTCTTTCCTTTTTTTTTAAAGATTTTATTTATTCATTTGAGAAAGAGAAAGAGCACATGAGTGGTGGGGAGGGACAGAGGGAGAGAGAGAAACAGGCTTCCCACTGGGCAGGGAGCCTGATGTCAGGCTCCATCCCAAGACCCTGAGATCATGACCTGAGCTGAAGGCAGACCCTTAACCAACTGAGTCACCCAGGCATCCCTATGGTTTCTTTCCTAAATTCTCATCCCCCAAACCAATTTTTTTTTGTATTTAAAGTGTCTTTAGAATGCCAAAAATTGCCAGTGTTTTTTTTTTCTTCAAATTGTATTATTACATTATTAGCATGATTTGTAATCAATGTTGTTTTAAGATCAAGAAATTTAACTGTTAGGCAATTGTAAGCTATTATATTAAATCAAATATCACTGTATTAGGAAGTGTAATTGAAAACTCACATAGTTTGGCTAAACCAAAAGGGATGTATGTATCATGTAACTCAAGTCTAAAACAGGCACAATTTCCATTACCCTGACTTTATGGGGTAATCAGTATTTTCTTTTTTTAAAGAACTACATCTGATATTAAATTCAATATATGGTGGACAGTTGAGAAATTCTGTGCTATCTAGGTCATGAGAAATAAACTTTAAAAAAGAGAAAGAAAACATTTCCTCTGAGGTTTTCACAGTAGATGAAACTACACACTTGTTTGTACCCTGAGTGGACAATTTGAGGACTAGATCTGATAAGCAGCAGATTTATTATTTTTCTTATAGCATATTATACTTAAAAAAAGGAACATACACATATACACATATATATTCATTGAAGATGCAAGACGAAGAAAGATACATGACATTGAATTTACAATTGAAGAAAAGGAGTTCTAGCCAAATATTCCAACTTAAACATAAAGGTATGGAATTCAGGGTCTTTTTCAATTAATGTGGATTAATATGAGTATGGATTTAATATGGGTTAATATTAATATGAATGTGGACAGTAATTACCAACATTCTCCTCTTTACTGTTCTTGGACTATTTTATTTTTTAGTGCTTTTTTCTTTCTCTGCCTCTGTCCTGTCTTTCTGTCTCTCAGGCTCGCTGTTTGTCTGTCTCTCATTTATCAAGGCGAAGGCTAACAATTATTTGCTTTTAAGTAACATTTTGTATCACATAATTTCCTAAGGCCATTCTCAGGAAAAATACACAGTTACAATTAACAAAATTGAAATGAATACTTGGTGCCAGTTGTCCCCCTCTGTATCATTCATAAAAATAGCATCTTTAGTACTAGTTTTTAATTCACCGTGTCAAAAACTTTAAAATATGTTTTTTACCAGGTGGAAAATTTTGTTTTGGGAAGTAGAGCTATTAACCCGAAAGACCACAAAATGTAATGGCTTTTCCGTGTAAACTTTTTTTCACACTCAGATTGTAGATGGCACTCTGATACCAAAATGTGTTTTGGTTCAGGAAAGGAGCTCAGGAAGCTACAAATCATAAATGTGCAACTCCTAGCTATTTAAGTGGCATATACTAATATTCATCCTTTACCAATAGTTTCCTTCACTAATAGTAATGTTTTTGCTAATATTTGGTAAAGCTTCAGGTATGACATACATTTGAATCTAATTGACAGTTTAAACCCTGTCATTATATACAGAGCTTTTACTCAAATGGAGCAGTGTAGGCATATGAAAAATAAAACAGTAGTCACTCTTAAAGAGTTTACCATATAAAGAGAAGCTGCAGGGGATCTCTGGGGGGCGCAGTGGTTTAGCGCCTGCCTTTGGCCCAGGGCGCGATTCTGGAGACCTGGAATCGAGTCCCACGTCGGGCTCCCGGTGCATGGAGCCTGCTTCTCCCTCCTCCTGTGTCTCTGCCTCTCTCTCATCTCTCTCTGTGTGACTATCATAAATTAAAAAACAAAAAACAAAAAACTGCAGCATAACTATTACATGGGTTAGAAAAAATTTTAGGATTTTTTTTAGGTTAAAATAGCAGGTATCAGGAGTCATATTTAGTTCTGATTTGTATTACACCCTTAGTAAATGAAATGGGTTGAATGTCTTGTGAATATTACATTAAAGCGAATTATTAATTAGAAAATATATATTTGTGTGAATATATATGTGTGTATCTGTAAGTGCACATGGACACATGAGCCTGTGTGTGTGTGTGTGTATGCATGCTTGGGGAGTTATTAGGTGTATACATTAAAATTCTTTATCTGACTAGTCAATTATGTCAAATGTTAGCAATTTCTTAAGATTCAATATAACATGCATCATAGCTCTAATCACGCAGTTACCATTACTAAATAAAATAGATAAGCATTTTTCTATTGATTTAGATTTTAAGCTTTTGATTGCCTAATAGCCTTTGAAATTCAAAACTAATAATATATGCAATCCTATTATCACAGTTGCTTTCACTTCTTGAAAATGTACTTTTCTAAGAGAAGTCATGTGATTAATCTCGCAGATTGTTCTGTGATGTTGCACTGGTATAAAGTCTTATTGGGAATATCTGGAACAGTAAATGGCATTCTGCTCTTGACTTTGATCTCCCTGTCCTTACTGGGTAAGTTAAAAGATCTTAAAAAAAAATTTAGAAAATATTTACTATTTTCTTATGAGTCTTTTCATATTTATTTATTATTTGTTTTGTTAACAAAGGCTTAATAGGAAGCTACTAATATAAAGCTGTATATTATATTCTGTATTAATGTATTTAATATGTAGTCAAATCAGGTAAGTATCTTGTTCTCAAATGGCATGCAGTCTAACAGGAAGAAAATGTGTGTGCCTATGTGTATGTCTGTGCGATGTGTATTGGGAAACCCTATTTTTGGATTTCTTAGAAACCTGTGAATAGATAGAATTCCATTATTTTTTTAAAAATTTTTATGCTTTAAGTTTATATTTAGTTTATACTATATATATATACTACTATACCCCAACATTACTATAAATTTCCCAACCAAGAAAAAAACCTCATAAAATAAAAAAAAAACAATAAAAAAAGAATAATCATGGTGAGAAATCTCTAATGAAAAAAATAGATATTAAATAAATAATTATGGTAGAACAGGCTAAGCACAGTGTCATAGGTTTCAGCAAAACACGACATTAAGAAAGCATGGAAAGAGCATGTATACTTTCCTTAGAGGGGGAATTTTGCTTTATTTACTACTGTGTCACCAGTTCTTAGCCCAATGCCTGACATAGAACAGATCCTCAAAAAATACATATTCTATAAATGAATTAATTATGTAATATTCGAAATTATTTTTCATTAAACATGAAAATAAGAAAGAAACTTTCTAGTTATCCCTTCCGTTGTTTCTTGTTCCAATCATCAGAATCATTGTGAAGAATTTGTGTCTAGAGCCCTGCACAGAGAGAAGATATTTACTCAATGCTAAAATAATTCTGTTTTTTTTAAGTTTCTCAGGGAGTATTGCTAAAATGCCAAGAAGGAAAGAATTCAAATATCACCCAACATGATGATATTGGAAACCTGGAAACGAATAGTGGCACAAGAGGAAATATAAATAATAAGGACACAAGCCTTTGTGGTTCAAAAGCTACAGACCATATAGGTATCTCAAGACTTTGGCCCTATACTAGTTTTAATAGTTTTGGCTTTCTAAGTTTGAAAAATCTTGCTTAACAGGTATGCAGTAGATTACATCATCAAACAAAGATTTGATGTAAATCTACTTTTCATTCAACATTTCATATATATATAATTTATTATTATTATTTTTTGCAGTGGGAAGAGAGGTATGAAAAAGAACATAACAAATAGGCTCTTCCCTTCAGGAATTTAACATCAGATTGAAACACATAAATATGGGAAGTTAGTTGTGATTATAAGGCAATGTGTAACGACTATTTTTTGTCCCTTATTTATTGTTTTGAAATACCAAATGAATAAAGGTAATTATACATAACAACCTATCCATGGTGATTTTAAGCTCAGAACTTCCAATTATACAAAATTTTCAGAAACGATCCCGTCTACTTCTAATTTTGTTTTACTTTAACTTTAAAGCACCTAACTTATTGAGCTTTCAACATTTGTTTTATAGTATATGTGAGAAATGTGCAGAGTATTATATAATTATATATCAAAGAATTTTCTCCTGGGTGGCTCCTGGGTGGCTCAGTTAGTTAGGTCTAGGACTCTGGATTTCAGCTTAGGTCATGATTTTGGTGTCCTGGGATCAAGCCCTGAGTAGGGCTCCACATTCAGGAGGGATTCTGCTGGAGATTCTCTCTCCCTCTCTCTTTGTTCCTCCCCACCCCCCTGCTATAAAAAATTAAAAATTAAAAATTAAAAAATTAAAAAATAATAAATAGATAAATAAATAAATAAATAAATTCTTTGAAAAAAGGATTTTCTCCCATCCACTAATTTGTGTTGTCCTTTTTATCACGTATGAAAATATCGTATGTATTATGGTTTACTTACTGATACTCTTTTCTTTTGGATTATGTATGTGCTTTACATGTGCAGGTCCCAAGCTAATTGAAATACTGTAATTTTAATGCATATTTTAGACTGGCAAATTCATCAGTATGTTGGATATTACAATAGAACTTTTTCAGAGGCAAGAAAGCTTTGATATGTAAACATGGAATCATATAGACACCATTAAACGTTTATGAAAGTGAATCTAAATACTGTATGCCAAATTGTAAGATATTAATTTCCTATTGCTTTTTTCCTTCTTTTTAAGTTGAGGATATATTGAGCATGAAGTTAACACTTAATTCAATGGCATCACGACATTTGAATATGCAACCACTATATCTCTCTAGTTCCAAAACATTTTCATTATCCAAAAAGAAATCTTATTCTCAATAAGCAATTCCTCATTCCCTCTCCTCCAGTTTTTAGCAGCAACTAATCTTTCCGTCTGTGTGGATTTACCTATTTTGGATTTTCATATGACGGACTCATACAATATTTCACTTTTTTTTTTTTAAGATTTTATTTATTTATTCATGGGAGACACAGAGAGAGAGGCAGTGACAGGGGCAGAGGGAGAAGCAGGCTCCATGTGGGGAACCTGATGCGGGACTTCATCCCGGGACTTCAGGATCACGCCTTGGGCCAAAGGCTAGGTGCTAAACTGCTGAGCCACCCAGGGATTCCCAATATTTCACTTTCTGTGTCTTGTTTCTTTCACTTAGCATAATATTTTCAAGGTTCATCCATGTTGTATTATATATCAGCATTTTATTCCCTTTTTATGACTGAATAGCATTCCTGTTTGTATATAACCATGATTTAAGGTGGCAATACTAATCAAAGTGATCTGTAGATTCAAAGCAATTCCTATCAAAATTCCAATGGCCTTTTTTTTTTTTGCAGAAATGGACTAGGCAATCCTAAAATTCATGTGAAATTGAAAGAAATCCTGAATAGCAAAAACAATTTTGACAAATAAGAAAAAATTTGGAAGACTCACATTTTTGTCAAAACTTAATGGGATGGAGAGAATGAATAATTTTGGAGTGATGAAAGTATTTTGGGATTAGATAGTAGTTGTGCTTGCACACTGTGGATGTACTAAAAATTCATGACATTTGCACTTTAAAGTAGTTAAAATGGTGAATTTATGTTACATGAATTTTACTTCAATAAAAAAAGGAGATTTTAATGGCTGTAAGTTTGAATAATTATACTGACCTGAATTCATATTTATACATACAATTAATTTTCACTCACTATTATCCCAAAGTCTCAGATATTTTTAATTGAAGAGTCCAGTTTAATTTAAGAAAATCAAATAACTTGAAATTATATAGACACTGAAAAACTATTATTCTCAATATTATTTAACATCAAAAGGGAGTTATAAAGGAAAGATTTATGCACATAAAATAGAGAGAAATTCAAAACCTTTATAGGTTAAATTCTAAGAGAATGGTATAAATAATATTTAATCTCACAGGTAACCTTAATGTAATATACAGCTTAAATGGTTCATGTTATTTTAGTAATTATATTAAATCTGGGCATGGAAAACAAATCTTCTTTTGTCTAAATTTTGCTTCATCTTACTAAATTAATTTCTTAGTTCTCATGAATTATCATTTGTAATTTGGGCATCTTGTAAATCACAGCAAAAACACTTTGTTGTGAGTGATTTTTATTATACTACCTTTATTTATACAACACAGAAGTATTCAACTTTCAGAAATACATATGTAACTTAATTTTCTTTGTTTCCTCCATTTCCCAGGGTTGTGCCCATCGGAATGGCTCAAATATCAAGAAAAGTGTTATTGGTTCTCTAATGAGATGAAAAGTTGGAGTGACAGTTATGGTTATTGTTTGGAAAGAAAATCTCATTTACCAATCATTCAGGACCAACTTGAAATGGTATGTGGTTTAGTGTCAGGGTTATGACATTAGTCTTTGTGCAGTTGAAAATAGTTTTCCTGAAGACGATTATCATATGACTTCACTCATATGTGGAATTTAAGAAACAAAACAGAAGATCATAGATGGGAGGGAAAAATAAAATAAGATGAAATCAGAGAGGGAGACAAACTATGAGACTTGTAACTATTGGAAACAAACTGAGGGTTGCTGGAGGGCCGGTGGGTGGAGGGATGGGGTAACTGGGTGATGAGCATTAAGGAGGGCACTTGATGTAATGAGCACTGGGGATTATATACGATTGATGAATGAAAAAACTATACCTTTGAAACTAATAATACACTATATGTTAATTAATTGAATTTAAAAAAAAAAACATTATGCTAAATGAATTTTTAAAAACTGGCGTTCCTCAAGGGGCACCTAGGTGGCTCAGTCAGTTAATCATCCGATTCTTGATTTCAGCTCAGGTCATGATCTCAGGGTCCTGACATCAAGCCCCCTCATCAAGTTTGCACTTAGCACAGAGTCTGCCTGGGGTTCCCTCTTTCCTTCTCCTTCTGCCGCTCTCTCTCTCTCTCTCTCTCTCTCTAGCAAATAAATAAATAAATAAATTCTTTTAAAAAAATGGCTTTCCTCAAATTTCTTCCCACATTTCAATTAAATTATCATTTATCTTGATTACTGAGTTTTTGGCACCCTCCTGCATTTTATGCTCAATGTCAGTGCCTTGCTTGTCTCATGCTAGTTAGTCCTTGGCTGAATACTTGTATTCAATTTACAAGTGGTATATATGTATGTGTATGTATATAATAAATATATAGTGTACATAAATAAGTTATGAATTGATTAGTTAAAAATGTTCATGTAGGATGCTAGTTGTCAAAAAATTCTAGATCTTACTTATTATGTCTGAATGATTAAAATATTATCTTCACTTAGTTGCTTATTACTCACTTTTTAGGCTTTTATACAGAAAAACCTAAAACAATCAAACTATGTGTGGATTGGACTTAACTTTACATCCCTGGTGAGGACATGGACCTGGGTGGATGGTTCTTCATTAGATTCAAATATGTGAGTCTTTCCAAAAACATTGTCTGATTTACTGTCTATTGTAGAACTTATCTTCATAAAGCACCTCCCTCTAAGTTCACCAAAATCAACTCTGAAATAGTTCTTGAAACTAAAGAATGTGAAAGGATGAAAATTAATTTTAATGTTTACTGGAGTAATGATGAATATTTTGGTCTTGTTTTCAAAGCAGAAAAGACTTGAAAACAATAATAATTGTGCATTTGTTGTTTAAAAACTATACCATATAGAACAATGGAAAGAAGACTAGAATGGGGTATGGACACAGATTTACTCTTAGCTCTTTCATTTCTAAATAGGATCTTTTGGAATTCTGTGCCAATGACAAGCAGTAATACTAAGTAATACTAAGTTACAGAGATATTGTAATGTTTAATGAATCAAGGGATTTGAAAATGCCCTAAAATCCGAATGGCCTTTTAATGGAGAGTATTAGCTAAAAATACAAATGGATGTCTTCAGCAACAATGATTAACAATATATTTACCCTTTCTTCTACAGATTCGTCATAAAGGGGCCAGCTAAAGAAGATAGCTGTGCTGCCACCAAGGAAAACAAAATTTATTCTGAAACCTGCAGCAGTGTTTTCAAATGGATTTGTCAATCAATCAATAAGCAATGATCAAAGTTTTTGCCTATTAGGTTTTAATATTAATCTTAATGAGTAAGAAGTTAAAACTACCAAAAAAATAGAACTGCAATTAAACAGCAAATATCTTCTCCATTTTCCCTCCATTATCTACATTGGTCCTAACCTTAGAGTAACCCATCCAAACAATCTAAAATACTTCCTTCCAAAGTTTTATGAGGTAATATAATTCAGTGTGAGTCCATACATTTGCACTCAGGATTTTTATTCATTTTTATTTTACAACAAATGTGATCAAATATATCTACTTTTCTGTACTGTGCTTATTTAATTTGTAACAATATTCTATGCAAATTTTGTATAATTCTGAATTGCATTATAGTGTGGATTTATACATCTTTTTACTGCTTTGTTGATGAGCATTAACTTTGTTCTCAGGTTTTCCTACTATAAACTATGCTGCAATAAACATTCTGAATATCTTTTTAAAAAGTAGCACCTTTTATTTCTTTGGTATAAACTTTAAAACTGGAGATTATGACTAAAAAGCATTAAATATGTGGTTTGCTTTAGATTTGTTACAATTTTAATCTAAATTTAGAAATTATCACAAACTTCTAAGAAGATTACAGGTATAGAGGAAAAGCACTTTCCTTTCTCCTGAACCTTCTGAGAATTACTTGCCAGATTGATACATTTTATTATAAAATTTCAAGTATTAGTGGATACTTTTGTGTATATTTTCTACAAAAAAAATCCCCTACTGGGATGCGTGGGTAGCTCAGTGGTTGAGCATTTGCCTTTGGCTCAGGGTGTGATCACAGTCCTGGGATCGAGTCCTACATGGGGCTCCCTGGGAGGAGCTTACTTCTCCTTCTGTCTATGTCTCTGCCTTTCTCTGTGTATCTCATGAATAAATAAATAAAATATATTTTTTTAAAAATCCCCTGCTGAGTCACAATTAAATAATCAAAATTAACAAGCTTAGCATTGACACAGTGCTACCATTTAATTCTCAGACTCCTTTTAGGATTTGCCAATTTTATATATATATATATATATATATATATATATATATATATATATATATAAAATTTATTATTTATAAATATATATTTATATATAAATAAATATAATTTATTATATATATATATATATATAAATTCTCTAGAGTAAAAGATCTAGCTCAGAATCATCTTCTACATTTCGTTATTATGTCTCTTTAAGGTCCCTCCATCTAGAAGAGTTCTTTAGCCTTCCTTGTTATTCACAGCCTTGACACTTCTGAATGCTACAAGTGAGTTATTCTGCAAAATGCTCTTCAATTTGAATCTGTCTGATCGACTACGGCCATACCACCCTGAATGCGCCCAATCTCGTGGAAATCTGTCTGATTATTTCTCATGATTATATTCAACTGCTCCTTGGCAGAAAGAGTGAGAAGTTCTTTTCACTGCCTCCTTTCAGACAGCACATACATTTATTTTTTTATTCCATTGTTGATGCTATTGACTTTGTTCACTACTTAATGTGACATCTATCAGACTTCACTGTAAATTAGTATTTTGTGAACAGGGACCAGGATGGCTTTAACATTCCCTTCTGCCTGTCCAAATTTTAGATAAGTTTTGTTCTTCCTATTGATGAGCCCCTGACCTCCTCATTTTTAGACATTTCCTTCAGGAAACTTGTAATTGGAAATTCTGTCTCTGCTCCTTTGAGATTCAAACTCCTAGTCTTTACAACCCAGAAGTGTTTCTCCTAAGGACCAGAGAGGCATTCCTTTGAAATGCAATCATCAAGAAAGGTAGCACCTCTGTTTTTCAGTTTCTATGATAAGGTAGGAGGCTAACTTCAGTGGGCACCTAGCTCCAAGTTGTAAAATTCTCCTAGCATGAAGACCTGAAAAAGTTTAATTTCCCTCTGGGTACAGTTGTTGAATAGACACAGATGGTGTATGATCTCCCTCTCACTCCAGCTTTGCAAAAACCCTACTGCCCTGTTTCAGAAGATTTTGGTTCAGAGTGAGTTCTGGCTTATGTCCCTCACTGCCATAACTTTGAATAAAGCCTTTACCTGTGTAATAGTTTTTTGCTGTGATTTTTGTTTGACAGAAGGTATTTTTAGATTTTAAATAATAACCCATCTACATCAGAATTTCAACTTATTCATTTTTGCATTTGTATCTTTGTAGACTCTCATTTTCACATTTTGTTCGATTTGTATACTCTATTTTGATGGTTAAATTGTTCTAGACCTAGTAGTAAAAGTTGCCTTTGAGGTGACATTTGTATCCTTGATCTCCAAGATCTTTTGCTACTTTTTGCTACTTTGTAGTGTTGTTTGTTTGTTTTATGGTAATACCTCAGCTGAATGCCAGTAACCATTTTTTGCCAGTATTTGAACTGGTCTTTATGTTCTAGTGAGATTCATAAATACTAATAAAATAATTAACCAACAAATATAAAAAACATTTTTCCTTGGTCCAAATGATTTGCTTTTCTTTGTATCTTTTAAAATGTTATATTTTGTTTTCTGTCTCCTCATCTTTAATTGAAGCTCCATGCACAAGGGTTTTTCCTTGTTTGGATTCTTATTGTATTCCTATTATTTAAAGCAATGTCTGATACATAATAGATGCTCAATAAATATCGACTGAACAAAATTGGACAAACGGCTGTGGAGAGTTGTATGTTACTTATAACACAATAAAGTAGAGGGGATCCGATGTTGTTCCTTAATTTAGCTAATGCATCTTTATTTTATTTATTTTTTTTTTTAAAGTCAGCATTTTTTTTTTTTTAAAGATTTTTTTTATTTATTTATTCATGATAGTCACACAGAGAGAGAGAGAGGCAGAGACACAACAGGCAGAGGGAGAAGCAGGCTCCATGCACCGGGAGCCCGACGTGGGATTCGATCCCGGGTCTCCAGGATCGCGCCCTGGGCCAAAGGCAGGCGCCAAACCGCTGCGCCACCCAGGGATCCCAGCTAATGCATCTTTAAACATAAGGCACACGAATTGAGATGTAAAGTAAGTGGAATTCTTGAGAAAGAGGAACCTTCCAGGAAGTCCTAGATAAAATGCTAATAGATAAGGGGGAAAACCTTTTGGATTTGTGAGCATGCTATGTTTTTAAAACATGTGAAGACAGTGTTACTGGAGGCCAAGGAAGGATAAACTGGGTATAAAATAGGCTGAAAAATAAGATGTCTTAAACGTCATGGAAGCATTTCCACTTTAAATTTCAACAGCAGTTGAAAGCCAATAAAATGCTAGAGTTCCCAGAGTAACCTGGTAAATTTTGAGTTTTGGAGCCATTACCCTTAGCTACAGTATGGGAAGAGGAAAAGGAAAAGGAAGTATTTGAGTTGTGAGCTAATTTAGGGACGGGCAAGGCAACAGATGATAGACTAGTGCTCAAGCTTCAGGAAGGAAGTGTATTGAAATAAACACGTGAATGGGGTTTATCATGACTAGTAACAATCAGACTTTCTTAAAATAAGGGTGTACTATTTTAAATAGTGCTTCGGTTTTGAGAATGTACTTCTTCCTTTTACTTCTTCAACTATCTCTTTATTCCAAGATTTTTCACCTCTTAGGTTCACACTTTTCCTTGCTCTCTAGATCCCTAAGCACAATACATTGACTGCAATATACACCCAGCATAGAGTTCTGCTGGCCAGTTACCTGCTGAGTTTTTCTGTTTATTCCTACTAAATGGACTAAAAATGGTAGATGAGGAACAAAACCAATCTTAAGGCCAAACCAGGTTTCTGGGTTGTTTTTTATTTTTAAAGATTTTATTTATTTATTTGACACAGAAAGAGAGAGAGTGCACAAGCATGGAGGAGCAGCAGGCAGAGGGAGAGCAAGAAGCAGGCTCCCCATTGAAGAGGGAGCCGAATGGGAGACTTAATCTTAGGACCCCAAGATCACTACCTGAGTTTAATGCAGCCGCTTAACTGACTGAGCCACCCAAGCACCCTCAGGTTTCTGTTTTTATGCACTCAGTTGGATGGTGTGCTGAGAAGGGCCATATTTTGAGGGAAAGATTATAAACTGTAGATATATTTAAAGGCAAACCGCAAGAAACTCCTAACTACAGAGAACAAACTGAAGGTTGATGGAAGGATGTGGGCAGGGGGATGAGCTCAATGGGGGATGGGATTAAGGAGAGCACTTGTCATGAGCACTAGGTGTTGTATGTAAGTGATGAATCACCAAATCCTACTCCTGAAACCCATATTACACTATAGGTTGACTAACTAGAGTTTAAGTAAAAATTTGGAAGAAAGAAAGGATATAATTGAGATGTTGACATGGAATAGGTAGTTAGATAATCTGGAATTTAGAGAAGAAGGTATTGGTGTTGAATATGTCAGTATAGGATCTCTTAGAGTAGATGTTGATCCTAAATGTATGAAGGCAATTCCCTAAGAAGGAGTGAGAAGAGAGAAGAGAAAGGCCTAAAGCTTCAGGAAGACAGAATAATATGACAGGAACAGAGTGTGTACTGAAATTGAAAAGAGGAGGGATGCTTGTGTGGCTCAGGAGTTGAGCATCTGTCTTCGGCATAGGCTGCGATCCTGGGGTCCTGGGATCAAGTCCCACATCAAGCTCCCCAGAGGGAGCCTGTTTCTCCCTCTGGCTATGTCTCTGCCTCTCTCTAGGTGCCTCTCATGAATGAATAAATAAAATCTTAAAAAAAAAAAAAAGAAATTGAAATGAGGAGAGGTCAGGAGCAAGGAGGAATCCCAGGGGAATAGGGTATCACAGAATACTTAGAAGATAGTATTTAAAGAAGAAGAAATAGAAACATGATTTTAAATTCTGCTTGAGACAACATGTGAAACGTTAACTGAAGCTCGTTCACTGGGTATGCAAACACAGATTGGCATTACTTGGTGAGAGCTGCTTGTGTGCATTTTGCGGAGTGGTAGATAAAACAAGATGTGACTAGACGGAGATGCTCGGAGGACACATTTTCCTTCATTTAAAGAAAGACTGAAACAAGGAAGGGACATTCCAGCTCAGGCTTGTATCAGAGAAAGATGGAATAGAAAAATGGAAGCAAGCTGATCTTGCTAAACAACGTATCAGATTGTTAGGGCCACCATAGCAAAGTACCAAAAACTGAGTGGCTTAAAACAACAGAATTTTATTTTATTTTCTCACAGTTCTGAAGACTAGAAATCCAAGATCAAAGTGTCTGTTGTGTCGTGCTCTCTCAGACTGCTCCAGGGGAGAATCCTCTCTTGCCCCTCTGGTCTCTCATGATAGCTGGTAATCCTTGGCATTCCTTGGCTTCTAGATACATCACTTTAGTCACATGGCCACCTTTTCCCTGTGTCTTCACATAGTCTTCTCTTTGTCATTAAATTCAAATTTTCCTTATTTATAAGGACACCAGTCTTATAGATTAGTGAGATTTCAACTCATCCTAATGATTTCATTTTATCTATTACCTTTTCTATGAGTCTATTTCTAAATGAGGTCACATTCTGAAGGCTGAGGGTTAGGACTTCAACCTGGGGACATAATGAAACTCATAAAAGAGAAGAGGAATTTATTAAATCTACACATGACTAAAACTTATAAATATTACTACTACCATACAGAGTAGCATTTATTGTTTTTCATATTAAATATGCATAAATAGCTATTAAATAAATGAACACAATTGTTATCTTCAACCAAAATGAACCTGTGTAATTACTGACTGATAAATTTTTGGTCTTGTAAAGACACTACTAGGTCTGACAGATCCTGGAAATCTGTTTTTGTTTTTTTTTTTTCTTTTTTTTTTTTTTGGCAGAACTTCTGTTTAAAGAAACAATTTAATTAAAATGTATTACAAAATTCATGAGCTCATGAGAGGTGTTATGATTTATCTATAAATATTCAGAATAGTGGATAGAGGAGATCGATTATGCATTTGCTTATTGTCCAGTGAGTGTGCAAGCAGGTTTTTCATAACGTCCACACATTGCTTCTTCCTGCTCAGGTCCAAGGACCATCTCCTGCTTCTTTCCTGGTAAGAGTGTCTTTCCTGACTAGTTTCATTTCTCCTGAGTAAAAGGTAACAATGGAAAAAAGTATCTTAAAAACAGTGGTGGGGGTGCAGCCCTGGAGGCTCAGCGGTTTAGCGCCGCCTTTGGCCCAGGGTGTGATCCTGGAGACCCAGGATCGAGTCCCACGTCGGGCTCCCTGGATGGAGCCTGCCTTTCCCTCTGCCTGTGTCTCTGCCTCTCTCTCTCTCCTCTCTGTGTATTCTTATGGATAAATAAATAACATCTAAAAAAAAAAAAAGCATAACGGGTAGTCTTCTAGTTATAAAGGGGAAAATTTCCATGTATAAAATAAATAAGAGATGAGGATACAATGAGGAATATACTTATTAATAAGTAACAACTGTAGGGTGACAGAAGGTAGCTTGATTTATCATGGGATCACTTTGTCAATGTATATACACGTTACATAACTATGTTGTACATTTAAACTGTTATAATATTGCATTCTAAGCTTCCATAAAAAAACAAACAAACAAACAAAACAAAAAATATAAATTAAAAAGAAAAAGGTAGCAATGCTATTATTACTCACGCTATCACGGCTCTTAGAAATTTGTTTTTATTGAAACAACATGGATCTCCTTGAGTCTGCACTTGCTTAGTATCATTTACTTCATTCTGATTACATTTATATCATATTTTCATAAATATTCTTTTCCTGTGACTCAAAGGTTGGGGCTGGAATGCATTGATAATCACAAATGTAAATCTCATCTAAAATATGCACAAAATATGAACAATAATTAAATTTTTTAGACTTTAAATTTACCATTCACAATTTCATCAATGTGAAACAACACATCTTCTCATCATATCTTCATTGATTTATTGCAACAATAATCCCAATAATCCCTCCAGAGAAAATTTCAGGGCAAGTACATTCATGAATTTAGGCACAGGAATATTAAAAAATAAATAACAGAATAAATCAATTGAGAATAAATATGATATGACATAATGACCAAGTTGAATTTTATCTAGGAATTCAAAGTAGTTATTTAACATTAGAAAACATGTGTCATTAACATTGAAAGATTAAGAAAGAACATCAAAACAGATAAAGAAAACAAAAACATACAAGAAAATTTTAAAAAAATTCCAAGTCCCTTTCTATTAAACAACCTTTTTAAGGAACAGGAATAGAAAAGAACTGCCTTAACCTAAAAAAGGTGCATAAAAAATTAAATAAAATGCTGATAATGTTGAAATGTTAGAAACATTTTCTTTAAAATGTGAGACAATTCAGATATTCACAGCCCAAATTGTCTTGGCAGTTCTACAAATTTTAATTAGACAAGAATTAAGTAGTAGTTATAAGAAAAAAATAAAACTTATTATTAGATGCTATTTTTATCATTTTAAAAAAATCCACAAATTATTAGAAATTATGAGTTTTCAGAAAGTATGTTGAGCAGGAGAAGAATAATGCAGTTACATTTCCACAAAAAAGTAACTATTTTAAAAAATAATAAAATTGCATAATTGTAAAAGCCAGATACATTTGATGAGGACACACATAATAAATAACATGCAATGACTGGCTAGAAAAACTATAAATCATATAAGAAGAAAAACATCAATGTCAGTTACATATTACAAATGAGTAAAGAAATAATATAAATATAACACTTTTTCTTAAAGTATTTTATTTATTTATTCATGAGAGACATAGAGAGAGACAGAGACACAGGCACAGGGAGAAGCAGGCTCCTCACAGGGAGACCAATGAGAGATTTGATTCCCGGACTTGGGATCATGCTCTGAGTTGAAGGCAGATGCTCAACCACTGAGCCACCCAGATGTCCCAATACAACACTTCTTAAATTGATCTATAGAGCCCATGTAAGTACAGGAGTCTTCTAAAATTGATGTAAAAATGTAAAGATCCAGGTCATCTGAAAAATAAAGTAAGTTGAAGGAAATTATGTGAATAATTATTAAGATGTATTACCAGGTTAGATCATTAAAGCAGTGAAAAATTAACTTATATATAGAGAAAGAAAAAATATTACAAAAATCATGGGTACCCATGTTGTAATTCCACTATAGAAACATTAGTGCATTTTCCTCCTGCAGATCCATTTTCTTTCTGCATAGCATCTAGCTGTTGCTGCACCATCATCATCGAGGTAAGCACATTTTTCATTTCCTCTCACAAGAAACCTACAAGGGATTAAACATCACTTACTAAAAAAATGCTCTGATTTCTCACTTGCCCAATGACCCAATTTTTTAAAGTATCTGTACAGAGTTCTGAAAAAGTGTGCTGTGGCAGTCTTCTCTGATACAGAGGAAGATATCTGTACCAAATTAGACTGAAAGAGTCTCTCGTCCAAGAATTTTTATAACTGTTAAACTGATGTTAAGATAGTGATGTGTAAAAAAAAAAAAAAAAAGATAGTGATGTGTAATCAGTGGAACTACCAATTTATATAAACCAATAATTCTTAGCACAAGGCGATTTTGCTTTCTGCTCTCCACTTCGCTTCCCAACACACACATACACAAGTCACAATTGGCAACATCTGGAGACATTTTGGGTCGTCACAAAGCAGGTAGAGGGATTGCCTAATAGAAAAAGCCAGAGATATTGCTAACATCCAAAAATGCATGAAACAGCACCCCTTCTCCACAACAAAGAATTATTCAGTCCAAAATGTCAGTTGTGTTGCTGTTGAGGAATTCTAATATAAACTAAATAGTAAGTGGCTGGCAGTCACCATTGGGGTAGTTATGCTAAGATCATATGTGGAAGATATAATGGAAGTATAAAATGGAAGATATGAAGCTCAAATAAAATCAGGTTAAAATCAACAGTTAAGTTTAACTTGAACTGTAAAAGATGTCAGCAAAAAGGCAGCATGAACTTTGAAGAATAGATATAAATTTGAGAAGACAGGTTAAAAATCAGGCAAATGTTTTTTGGATTTTCTTTTTTTTTGGTTTGTGTTTATAAATCTCAGATCTTTGTTTTCAAAATACTGAACTAAGATCTCCCTCTTATCTCCTGATTTCCAAAGTCCCTGGTTGATTTCTTGGAACTAATCTCAATACATAATACAGTTTTCCCTCCCTCACTTTTTCCAACATACACCCAAAGGTTCTGGAGAAGGTTATGTTATCCAAATTTTTAATAATCTCCAAAAGAAAGAAACTCACCATTTCTTAAATATGGTTCCATTTACCCATCGTCCTGATTTATTTTCTGTCATTTCCAGTCCAATCCAGTGATCAGAAGTGCATTTGTATCGCCTAAGAAAATTCTTTAGAGACAACATAAATTTTGTTTTATTTTTTTAGCTTTTACTACAACCTATTGTGTCTCCCTTGCTTTGGAGGTTGTGAAAAGCAAGGCAACAAATGTTCAACTGCTGCTTCACCAGAAAATAGCTATAGGATTTTGAAAAAAATATTTTATCCTCTGACCCTTAGTTTTCCTACTTGTAAGCAAATATGTGAGATAAGTTTTCCTTAAGATACTTTTTGATTCCAAATTGATAAAATTTCAATATGGAAATCTATTCCTCCAGGATCTTAACACTGTAAACTCCTGGAAAGCCAGAGTTTGCAATTGACTTCTTGCACAGCCTTTCTAATCATCAGATATGTACTATAATGCTTTCTCACTTCCCAGTAAATACTAGTATATTGATTTTTAATATTATGTTTTATACTTCAGATACTCTCCCAATAAGATTGCTTATCCACATGGAGGTGCATTGATGCGCCCACATGCACACAGACACCCTTCATCTATCCAATTCCTTTAGAATTTAATTCTCAAATTTTGTTTTTCTGCCCCAAATTTCTATTTCTAAAGAGATCATTCAGGAGAAAAATACGATTTTATCCTCATAGTTCACCCTTTTCATTCAACGTGGAAATTTCTTGTTGCCTTGGAGCCTTTTTAGCCATAGAATTAGACACAGAAAGTCATTGAGTCTATTATGCTACTAAATACCTGGTAAACCACAAGTTTGACATTGTACCACTCCATGTTTCAATTTTATGATAGATATAAGGGATACAGTTCACAACACTACGGTCCATTTTTATTAACAGTGACACTAATAACCTTTGGCATTTTAATATACTATTTTCTCCATCATTTCATAAATGTATTTGAAAAAAATATTTAACTTATTGAACTAAGTTTTGAGTTTATAAAAGAACACATTAATCAAACACTTTCCCTGGATTTACAGGGCTTCATTTATAGTGAAGAAATTTATGTAAACATAGAGTTAGAAAATATCCTTCTGGACGAATAGAAGATTATGAATTAAATAAATACAAAGTGAAATTTTAGTTTACAAGAAAGAAATATCTGAATCTTTATAGGGCACTTGCTTATTGGATGTGCTCCAAGAGGTATATCTGGAAAGGAGGAGTAGAATATTCCATGGTAAATAAAGAGGACAAAGAAGAAGGAAGAAGAGGGCAATTCAAATTTTAGACTTTAGAAAGAGCTTGCTTGAAGACAGAAAAAAAATATGAGAAAGGATAAATGTATTGGCCATCAACACTCTATATGTTATTGGATAACTAAGAAAATTGGATTAGTTTAAGTAGTTGTGGTCTTAGTATCAGGGAACCAGGAGGTGAGCTTCCTAAAGCCTGTTCTTCAAAAAATATTAACTATTATTTGCTCACTAAAAAAACACTCGTGGCTTCTTGTTAAAGATATAAGATAACTTTATGTAAGGGGAAATATATATGAAAAATATTTCATGACAGAAGCTATATCTCATTTTAACTAAGGAAAAGATTTTGTAATCTAAGTAAACATATGTAACATTTAATTAAGTTGTTTTAAATAAACAGTCCTTTAAAATTTTTCTATATATTATTTTTATCACTCCTTTACAGATAGCTTTACATTATTTTGTCACTCACTTAAATTTGGCCCAAGTTATGTAGTAGTACATATAGGTAGATGACCTTCAAGCTATATTAGGAAATTGTAGGATCAAAGTCTCTTTTCTTGATCCCAAGGGTATAGTCATTATTAACTGATATATTTAATGATGTCTCAAGTTCAAAACTAATTATTTTGGTGTGCTTATATCTTTGTGTTCCATGATATGCACTATTTTTGTTAGCCTTTGCTGACAAGATTCCTATAAATGAAGATTTTAAAAATATTTTGCCTTGTTATTTCTTTATCTCTCAAAATGTTATTAGTACTCATCATTTTTCCATCTTGCTGCTAGTTTAGGGATTTTCTCCCAAGAGGAACTGTAAAGGACAATTCAAGAATTTGTTTATTTATTCATTTGTTTTTTATTATATCTCACACATGAGTGAAATTATATTTTGACTTTAACTTTTAAAAAGACTAACCAAGAGTAAATATATATGCTTAGCACATAAATGACTCAAGGAAGTATTTATTAGTATTTTTAGTCCAAGTCCAGAAGTATTTAGCTTCACAAACCTTTGTTAAATTTCTAGATTTCCTTTACTCATAGAATTTTTGTATGTAATCAACATTTATTTAAAAAATGTCCATTAAACTTTTAATTTGTACCTGCCTTTATGGTATAGAAACGCGGCAATTTCAAATAAAACATAGTGTGTGTTTACAGGCCTTTTAGTGAAGTATGAAGCTCATACTTCAGTCTAAAAAGACTTTCAGTTACATATCTATTCTATTACTGGTAGTTAGTGCTCTGATGGAAGTTGATATGGGACCTTGGAGAAAGCAAAGGAAGACTGAGAAGTCAGAGGTACTTTTCTCAAAGGGTGTAGACTTAAGAATCCCATCCTTCCTGAAACAATTCTGTCTTTGTGGTGTACTAACTTTTAAAAGTCCCTGGACTGGTGTACTGACTTTTAAAAGTCCTTTAAAAAGGATTCCAAATATTTTCAAGTTCTTCTTTTTATACTCCTTAAAATACAAAGATAGCTATCCAGTGTACTACTTGATACAAGTCTTACACTATTCAAACCAAACATCACCAGGTTTTTCAGTTGTATCTCACGTGGCATGTTCTAAAAATCTTCTGCATAGACAGGCATATGTGAAAAATTTTAGAAATCGTAATACCATTTGAATATTTCCAAAGTCCCTATTTAAGAAATGTAAGAATTGTGTATTAATTACCATTTCTTCCATGGTATCAATCATAGTTAGGTCAGCCTGTTGAGTTGTACAGTTGTGTCTACTTGAAGTCCAATCCCCTTCTTCTTTAGAAAAATAATAGCAATTGTTCTGGAAACCAATCCAATCATCTGGGCAGGAATACTGAGTACTCCTATGTTCTAAAACTAGAAATGAGATGAGACAAACACATATATTAAGGGCCAGATGAAATAATGTGCTACAGTATTTTGAGATCAATGGGGAAAGACAAGATTATGTTGTAAAAAATTATGATTATGACCAGAATTGCATATCACATAACAAGCTGAAAGACAAATTTCATGTTAGATTAAATGACAACAGTTCAGGATTTGACAGGACACTGATGTTCCTTTCAACTCCAACCCCAGTGATACAACATCCGTTTCATGATATTTTACTTGTGTTAAATCACCTTTACCACTTTTGGGTAAGTGAAATATAATGAAATCCTAGCATTATCTGGGGGTAATAAAAATACTAATTTATGTTAGACTGTCATACTCTAGGGCATATGTTTTAATGTATAAGAAAGCAATAAAAATAATAAAATAGAATATGTAATTAACAGTATGTGTGTTTGATTGCTTATTGTCCACTAGAACGACCATCACTGTATGGCTCTGAGTTAACCACTGAAAAGAACCCAGATGAGATTTTGAAGGTGGAGGTAAAACAGAACCTTTATCCTTGGAGAATTAGGTAAAATGAACTTCGCAGGCCTTTTAAGGAATTTGCCTTTAGTAGTCTCAGCATCCAGATGTATTCTTAGATCTTCCTCTAATCTCTAGGTTCTCCAAACTCACTAGTGCTTTCAGCCAAAATCACTAGTGACTATTTCTCCTCCAGCTTTCCAGACCGTTGCTCCTCAACTCCTTCCACAGTCATGCTATTCCTAATTCCCATGCTAAAGTCCTATTTTTGTAACTTTTTCAGTGTCTTTTTTCTTTTGGGTACCAAAAGTGAATCTAAGGGCACAAAACCAGCAGCCCGGTGGCTCAGAGGTTTGGCGCCACCTTCAGCCCACGGTGTGATCCTGGAGACACAGGATCAAATCCCACGTTGGGCTCCCCGCATGGAGCCTGCTTCTCCCTCTGCCTGTGTCTCTGCCTCTCTCTCTCTTTCTCTATCTCTCTGTTTCTCTCTCTGTGTCTCTCATGAATAAAGAAATAAAATCTTTAAAAAAAATAAAGGCACAAAACCTTAATGATGAGCTATGGTATTGGTTGTCCACGTGATTCACTTTGAAGGCATTGATTCAAACACCAACCATAAATGAGATGCTGGTGATCTATAGTATGTGAAGGTAAAACAGTTAAATTATCACCTATAGTCACATGATGCCAAGTACCTATAGAATGTAAAACTTTTACACCTTTTTCTTTTTTAAATTCCAGTTAGTTAACATTCAGTGTTACATTAGTTTCAAATGTACAATATAGTGATTCAACACTTCCATACATCTCCCTGTGTTCATCACAAGTGTACACCTTAATCCTCATCCCTATTTCAACCATCCCCTACCTGCCTCCCTTCTGATAATTATCAGCTTGTTCTGTATAATTAAGAGGTTGTTTCTTTTTTAAAAAAAATTTTATTTATTTATTTGAGCAAGGGATTATAAGAGCAAGTGAGAAAGCACAAGCAGGGGGAGCTGCAGAGGGAGAGGGAGAAGAAAGCTCCCCATCAAGCAGAGAGCCCACCATGAGGCCCAAGCCCAGTACCCCAGGATCATGACCTGAGCCTAAGCTGAAGGCAGACACTTAACCAACTGAGCTACCCAGGAGCCCCAATAATTTGTTTCTTGGTTGTCTCTCTCTCTTATTTTTCCCCCCTTTGCTTCTTTGTTTTGTTTCTTAAATTCCACATATAAGTGAAATCATATGGTATCTTTCTTCTCTAATTTATTTCACTTAGCATTATACTCTCTAGCTCCATCCATGTCATTGCAAATAGCAAGACTTCATTCTTTTTCATGGCAGAATTATATTCCATTCTGTGCATATATCACATCTCCTTTATCCATTCAGCTATTGATGGACACATGGGCTGCTTCTTTACCTTGGCTACTGCAAATAATGCTTCTATAAACATGCGGGTACGTCTATTCTTTTGAATTAATGTTCTTGTATTCTTTGGGTAAATACCCAGGATTGTGATTGCTGGAGCACAAGGTAGCTCTATTTTTAACTTTTTGAGGAAACTCCCTATTGTTTTCCAAACCCAAAGTGCATGAATATTCATTTTTCTCCACATCCTCACCAACACCTATTGTTTCTTGTGTTGTGGATTTTAGCCATTCTGAAAGGTGTGAAGGAATAACTCATTGTAGTTTTGATGTTTTGATTTGTATTTCCTTAATAAGTGATAATGAGCATCTTTTCATATGTGTGTTGGCCATCTGTATATCTTTTTTGAAGAAATATCTGTTCATGTCTTCTGCTCATTTTTAATTGAATCATTTGCTTTATTAGGTATTGAGATTTATAAGTTCTTTATATATTTTGGATACTACCTATTGATTGGATACTACCTATTGGATACTATACTATCATGCTAAATAGTGCATGAATCAAAGGGAGTGGTGAATTAAAAACAACGCAGAAAGAAAGACACATATTAAAAAATTAGAGCATAAATCAATTGGATAGACAATTAATGTAAAATTTAAAAAGTCAACAAACTCATAATTTGGCTTCTTAAATAATCTGAAAGAGGATGGAACACAAGATAAACTGGTAAAAAAAATTAAAAGAGAGACATAAAGAAACATGTTAGTAAAACCAGGAATTAGATAATTTTTAAAAAAATACAACTTAGCACAACTGACCAAGGAAAAGTAACAAATATGAAAACTCTCTAGTAAAAATTAAATATTTAAGTTTAAAAATTATACAAAAAATTCTACAGAAAGAAATCTCCCAGTCCAGATGGCTTCAATTATGAACACGTCTGATCATTTGGGAAGATATAACAACAATATTGCACAACCTCCTTCAGAAGATGTAATAGGAAGAAATACTATTCAACTCAATTTTTAGAAGCCAGCATTATTTTAATTTGAACATCTAACAACAGTATTATAGGAAAGGGAAATTACAATTCAGTCTTTCATGAACACATGTACATATATAAACAAAAATATTAGCCAATTTTTAAAAAGATTTTTATTTATTCATGAGAGACACACAGAGAGGCAGAGAGATAGGCAGAAGGAGAAGCAGGCTCCTTGCTGGGAGCCAGATGTGGGACTCAATCCCCAGACCCAGGATCATACCCTGAGCTGAAGGCAGATGCTCAAGCACTGAGCCATCCAGGCATCCCAAAATATTAGCCAGTTTAATTCAAGAGTGTTAAAAGGTTATTATTGTATGATCAAATTGAATTTATTCCTAAAATGTAGTAAGTTTAACACTTAAAAAATTCTATATAATGCAACACAGTAACAGAAAAAAGACAAACTATGTACCATAGAAGATGGAAATAAAATATTTGATAACATTTCATACTCTTTCAGAGTAAAACCTCTTTGATAGCTAAGAGTTAAAGGGAACTCCTTTAATTTGAATAAAAATAGGGGATCCCTGGGTGGCGCAGCAGTTTGGTGCCTGCCTTTGGCCCAGGGTGCGATCCTGGAGACCCGGGATCGAATCCCATGTCGGGCTCCCGGTGCATGGAGCCTGCTTCTCCCTCTGCCTGTATCTCTGCCTCTCTCTCTCTCACTGCGTGCCTATCATAAATAAATTTAAAAAAAATTTTTAAATTTGAATAAAAATATCTACAAGTAACCTTTTTTTTTTAAAAAAAGATTTTATTTATTTATTTATTTATTTATTTATTTATTTATTTATGAGAGAGAATGTGTGTGTTCCTCAGCTGAGGGAGGGGTGGGGGGGAGGAAGAAAAAGAAGCAGACTCCATGCTCATGACCTGAGAACTCCTTTAATTTGAATAAAAATATCTACAAGTAATCTTTTTTTTAAAAAAAGATTTTATTTATTTATTTATTTATTTATTTATTTATTTATTTGAGAGAGAGAATGTGTGTGTTCCTCAGCTGAGGGAGGGGTGGGGGGGGAGGAAGAAAAAGAAGCAGACTCCATACTCATGACCTGAGATTACAGCCTGAGTTGAAACGAAGATTTGGCTGTTCAATTGACTGAGCCACCCAAGTGCCTCTACAAGTAACCATTCTTAATGGAGAAATATTTTAAAAACTTTCTCATGGAATTAAGAATGAGATAAGGATGCAACCCTAACTACTTCTCGTTAACCTTGTACTGGAATTTCAAGCCAATAAACCAAGGCAATATACTAAAAGGTATAAAGATTTCAACATATTAAATAAAAGCATTTCTATTTGCAAATAATCTGAATGCTTACATAAACTTCCAAATGAAGATTAAGATAAGTTGCTTAAATTAATGATTAAACATAAAACACACATTAACAAATTTAGAAGGAAGGAAATCACATGATATCTGCCTTCAGATCACAATGGAATTAGACTAGAAGTCAATAACAGAAAGCTGAAAAATTCCCCAAAACATATAGATGAAACAACACTACTCTAAATGGCACATGGACCAAAGAAGAAATCTCAAGAGAAATTTCAAAATGTTTTGAACTAAAGACAAATAAAAACACAACTTATCAAAACTTCTGGGAAGCAGCGAAGGCAATGCTTAAAGGAAAATACATAGTATTGAAAGCATACTTTAAAAAAGAAGTATCTAAAATCAATCATCTAACTTTTCATCTTAAAAAATTAATAAAAGAAGAGAAAAGTAAACATAAGTAAACAGGTAAAGAAATAATAATTATAGTAAAAATCTATGAAATTGAAAGGAAATTAACAGAGAAAAATCAACAAAATCACAAGCTTGTTTTTTGCAAAGAACAATAGGACCTGCCAGCTTCTACCCAGGCTAACTATGAAAAATGAAAGAGGGGACATCACTACAGGTCTTATGGAAATTTGAAGGATAATAAAAGAATACTATGAATAACTCAATGACCCAAAATTTGATAACCTAGACAAAATGGACCAATTTCTCGAATAACACAATCTTCCAAAACTCAAATGAGAAAAAACAGGCAATCTGAATAGTCCTGTATCTATTAAAGAAATTGAATGACTAATTAGTAATGTCCTCAAACAGAAAGGACTAGGCCCAGATGATTTCACTGGTGAATGCTACCAAAAAATTAAAGAAGAAATTATACAAATTCTGTACAATCTCTTTCAGAGGATAGAAGCAGATGAGATACTTCTCAACTCAATCTATGAGGCAAGCATTGCCCTAATATCAAAACCAAAGATATTACAAGAAAAGGAAACTACAGACCAATATCACTCATGAACGTAGATGCAAAAATCCTCACAGAATATTAGCAAATTGAATCCAACAATATTTATTTATTCATTTATTTACTTATTTATTTATTTAGAATCCAAAAATATTTAAAAATAATTTTATACAAAATGGGATTTATCTCAGATCTGCAAGGCTGGTTGAGCATTTGAAAAACAATTAGTGTAATCCATCATATCAACAGCTCAGAAGGAAAAATCACATGATTCATGATCAAATGAATAAAATCTATCACATATGAATAAAATATATGACAAAAATATAACGCTTATGACACAAACTCTCAGTAATCTAGGAATAGAAGGGAACTTCCTCAACTCAATAAAGACTATTTATTAAAAAGAAAAAAAGAAAAAAAACCTACGGTTAATGTAATACTTAATGGTGAGAAACTGGTGGCTTTCCCACTGGAATAAGCTTTCCCTTCTCACCATTACTTTTCAATAATCATACTAAAAGTTCTGTGTAATATGATAACGCAAGAAAAGAAAATCATAGGTCTACACATTGAAAAGGAAAAAATAAACTGTCTTTGTTCAGAGATGACATGATCATTCTATAGAAAATCTGAAAGAACTAAAAACTGAAAACTAATAAGTAATCATGGAAAGGTTGGAGTATACAAGTTGACATGCAAAAGTCAATTGTTTTCCCACATACCAGCAATAAAGAAGTGTAACTTGAAATTAAAAACAAAATATTATTTACACGAGAACCCTCCAAAATTAAATATTTAAGTATGTCTAATAAAATATGTACTATATTATCTATATGAGGAAAACTACAAAACTTTGATGAACAAAATCAAAGAAGAACTAAACAGTTTTAAGAGAGACATTCTATGCTAATAATTAGGAAGATGCAATCTTGTCAACATGTTAGTTCTTTACCCACTTGACCTATAGATTTGATGAAATCCCAATTAAAAGCTAGGCAGGTTATTTTATGAATACCAACAAACTAATTTTAAGGTTTTTATTGAAAAGCAAAACGTACAGAATATCCAACTCAATTTGGGAGAAGATAAAAATTGGAGAGGACTGATACTACCAACATTGAGACTTGCTATAAAGCTACAGTAATCCCTAAGACAGTGTAGTATCGATGAAAGAATAGACAAAGCAATGGAACAGAGTAGAAAGACCAGAAATAGACTCACATAAATGTAGTCACCTGAACTTGGACTAAGGAGCAAAAGCAATATAATTGAGCTAAGATAGTCTTTTCAACTAAGTTGCAGGAACAACTGGACATTCACATGCAAAAAAATGAATCTAAACAGACCTTACATCCTTCACAAAACTGAACTCAGAACATATCAAAGACCTAAATGTAAATACAAAACTGAAAAGCTTCTAGAAGATTTCATAGGGGCAAGCCTTAATGACCATGGACATGGTGATGGTTTTTTAGATAAACACCAAAGGCACAGCGTATGAAATCAATAATGGATAAGCAGGACTTGGACTTCATTAAAATTAACCACTTTTTCTCTGTGAAAAACAATGTCAAGAGAATGAGAAGAAGAACCACAGGCTGGGAGAAAATATTTACAAAAGACCTGTCTGATGAAGGACTATTATCCAAATATATAAAGAACACTTCAATCTCAACCATGAGAAAAGAAACAACCTAATTAATACATGGTCAAAAAGCCTAAACAGGCACCTCAGCAAAGAAGATAGATAGATGGCAAATAAAAAGAAGAAAATATGCTCCACATCATGTGCCATGAGGAAAAGGCAAATGTAAACCTCAATGAGATACTACATACTTAGAACAGCTGAAATCCAGGACACTGACCACCCCAAGTGCTGGTGAGGATATGGAGCAACAGGAACTTCCATTCATTGTCAGTGAGAATGCACAATGAATGGTATAGGCATTTTAAAATACAGTTTGGAGATTTTTCATGAAATTAAAAACTCTTATCATACAATTCAGCAATTGCACTTTTTGGTATTTACCCTAAAGAGTTGAAAACTTATGTTCACATGAAAACCATACATTTCTTTGGTAACGCAGCTTCATTCAGGATTGCCAAAACTTGGAAGCAACCGAGATGCTCTTTGGTAAGTGAACAGATCAATAAACTGTGATGCACCAGACAATGGAATATTATTCAGTTGAAACAAACAAAAAAATAAAACAAAACCTCTCAAACCATGAAAAGACACAGGGGATCCTTAGGTACATATTACTGAGTGAAAAAAAGCCAGTCTGAAAAGACTACATACTGTATTCCAATTGTACGACATTCTGGAAATGGCCAAACAATGGAGACAGTAAAAAGGTTAGTGATTGTCAGTGGTTGTGGTTTGAGGAGAGAGGAATACATGGGGCAAAGAAGATTTGGGGGCACTGAAGATGCTCTGTAGAATACCATAATGAAGGATACATGCCATTATACAATTTTCCTAATTCAGGATTCACAATATCAGGACTGAATTGTAAACTATCGATTTTAATAAATTGCTCCAGATCAGAAGACTAAGTGAATGAAGGAAAATACATTTTGACATGATACCCAAACACTAATAACAATCAATTTTAAAAGCATTATAGTTTTGGATCTGAAATTAATAAAAAAAATATAATAAATGTTACAATGGAAATTCTAGAGTAATATCCTCATGCATTTGGAGTACAGTAAATTTCAGAAAGAGGATGTAAAAGTAATGGTAGAGAAAATTTTAAAAAATTAAAAATACCTAAAAATTAAGAACTTCTCTTCACTGAAAGACATCATACAGAAAAGAAATTTAAGCTTCATAAAGAAGATTTTTACAATACTTACAAATTTACAAGGTAGATATTTACAATAGAAATACAAAATACTTTTATCTATTATGTTAAAGAACATCTGTGAATCAACCAAAAAACAAGGAGCTAACTCAATAAAAATATAGATCAAGTATTAAAATACACCCAGCACAAAATACTATGACTAACTGAGCAATAAATATGACAAGGAACTTAACAGTATTGGTCATCAGGAAAATGTCAGTTAAAATCACAATGAAGTATTAACACTCATCAGAATGACAAAAATGGGTAAAACTGACAACAAAGTGTTGACCAGTATGCTAAACAACCAGTATGTCATGCACTTTTGGTTGGATTATCTACAATCTATGGACTCATTTGCTAATGCTGACCTATACATACTCCATGGTTTAAAATTTTTTCTCATAAGTATATCCCAAACAATATCCGCTACTCACTAAAAGTCTAAAAGTATAAGGATGTTAAAAGCACCATAATTTGCAGTAGTCAAAATGTGGCACTACCTGAATGTCCATCAAAACTAGAATGATTAATAAATTAATAAATAGTGTGAAATACTCTATAGTGAAGATCTGAAAACTACAACCTGAGGCCAAAATCAGAGCTAAAAGTGTTTTCACATTTTAAAAATAATCAACACAATAATAAATAGAAAAACAAAATAGTTATAAGAAGAATAATATTTTGTGACCATGGAAAGTATACAATATTCAAATTTCCATGTTTAATTTTAGTGAAATGCAGACAAGCTCAACTGTTTACATATCATATGTGGCTGTTTTGCACTACAATACAGAATGGAACATTGTAACACAGATTTTATGGCTAACAAAGCCAAATTTATTTACTATCTTTCTCTTTGCATAAAAATGATTCCAACCCCCTTCAACAATGAATCAATGAACTTTTGCTACATGTTATGTATGGAAGAATCATACAAACATGATGTGAAAAGAAAATAAGATGCAAAGAATACAAAAAATTGTATGATCTTATTTATGGAAATATTTTTATTTTTTAAGATTTTATTTATTTATTCATGAGAGACACAGAGAGAGGCAGAGACACAGGCAGGGGGAGCACAGGCTGCAGGGAGCCTGACGTGGGACTGGATCCTGGTCTCCAGGACCATACCCTGGGCCCAAGGCGGTGCTAAACTGCTGAGCCACCCGGGCTGCCCTGAAAAAATTTTTAAATGGGCAAAACTAACCTATGCAACAGATATCAAAATAGTGATGGGAATGTTGGTAGAATGTGAGATTATCAGGGTGAACGATTTTGTCTTACTCATTTTTGCATCTCCTCATGCTTTATACAGGTCAAGAAATTCATAACTATTCATTCATTGATACCCATTAAATGAGAAATGAATACCCATGGATACCCATGAATAATGAGAAAAGAGTGCAAATAATGAGAAGAGAGTGTGAATAATGAAAAAAGATCATGTTTGAGGCAGAAAAGAAAATGATCATTTGATAAGAAGTCCCAGAAAACAATAAGTAAAAAATATAAATGTAATTTACTCACCTAGGACAATAATTAGAAGAATATTTAAAATGAAGAATATTACACATAAAACACGCACTAAAATTGTCATCTTACTCTTGTCCTTAACATCTGAAAAAAAAATTTACATTTATAAACAAGTGAAAGAGAGACTAAGTTTACATTTATAACCACAACCAACAAAATTCAGGAAATTTATTCATATTTCACAAGATGATACAAACATACTGTTTCTGTTTGTTATATGGAAAACAACAACAACAACAACAAACCTGCTTTTTTGAAATTTCTCAGGACATCCTTACATTCAATCTAAGTGTTACCATGGATTTTATTGCCATAGCGCAAGGAATCGAATATGTATAATTCTTTAGGATAGAATTTCTTAACACCTGGAGCCACCCCCAGGCCTTCAATATCCTTCTCCTCTGGTACCATATCAGCACATCCTAACACTCCTTGAATATTTCTAAGAAAATCTACTTTCTAACTAATGAAAAGTTTACTTTAAAGGAAAGATAGTATAGCATTTTTAGAAGTTCATGAATAATCAATCCAAAGATTTGGAATTGAGCTTTATGCTACAAACAAACAAAGGGAACTTGAATGAGATTTGGGGGTGGGGCTGGTATTTTCTCATCTGCAAAGTCAGTAGAAAAGATGAGAAAAGATCATGTCTGAGGCAGAATAGAATAAGTTTTTGATGAGGAATTTTTTTTATTGGTGTCTATTTTGGGGAAAATGGTTCATAAGATTTTCGAAATAAAACACTTATTATTTATATGATTCTAAAGTATTCACCTTTATTGTAATATATTATGAAATTTTAAAAGTTGCAGCAGTTACTTTAAGATGGATGGTACACTGATTGAGGGCATTTATCACTCCTATCTTTTCCCTAGTGAAGAGCTATTCTTTTGTTGGATGAAATTTTTTCCTTTGTGGATGTATGAGAAGATATTAAATTTAAAACACATCTAAATTTATACTACATGGACATAACCAGCCTTACCATTTGGGTCAACATCCTTTCATCCATATATCTCCCTAATCCTATTTTCACACATCTAACCTTCTCTCACAAAGACGCATGATTTTAAATGAGTACAGTCATCAGATACCCACTCTTTTATATTCTGATGATATCAGTTAGCAATTTTTCTTCTCATGTGTGGTTCTTAAGAATGGCCTCCAATGAATCATACCCCTCTGTGTCCACCAACCCTTTGACACATGATCCTGCTATTTCTCCAACAATATGATGAATTGTTGAATTCCCCAACACTTGAATACGCATCACCTTGTGCCTTGCTTTAACCAACAGACTGTGGTAGAAGTGACCCTGAAACTTTATAGCCAAGCCTTAAGACACCTTGTAATTCCTACTTACACTGTCAGGAGACATGAGCCATTCCTACTGAATCTCACCTTATCCTTATACTGTAAAACCACAAGCAATGCAAATCAAAAGCAAAATACAACCATTGGTATTTTAAGTCACTAAAATTTAGGAATGGTTGTTCATTCAGAGCAACTGCTGAACTTATGCATCATGTAAAAGAATAATTTGACATAATTTTAATGAATGATAATACTTTTAGGTAGCCATACTGATTTTTAAAAAGTCCTCTTCTGATGGGTATTTATTATATTATATTATTTATTATTTATTTATAGGCTGTTCTAGCCATTTTACTTTGAACTAAAATTAGAATGAGTATAGTTTAAATATCTTGCATGGTTCCCTAATTATACTCTTAAGAAAAAAATTTCAAAAAGAAACAAATTGGCATATATTGATTGGATGTTCTTCTAAAAGTATGGTGGCAATCTATACTATCAAGCATAATGTATGAAAATAAAAATTCATAATAAAGTAATTTTTAGAAGTACCAAAAGAAGGGAGAGGGAATGCCACAAAGTGAAAACTAGCATTGTTTCTTAGCCACCAAACTGTTATTTCAACTATGTGAGAAACAGAATTAAGAACTATGTTTGACCTATGTGTTTCTATCAAATTTGTGAAAAGTCCTGTCATTAGTTGAGCATTTCTTCTGACCATCTGGAATTTCAAAGCTACACAATGAACATGAACTGCAATGCTTCACTTGTGAACCAGCATTGTGTTTGTTTGTTCATTCTTTTTTTAAAAAAGATTTTATTTATTTATTCTTGAGAGAGAGAGAGTCAGAGACACAGGCATAGGGAGAAGCAGGCCCCATGCAGGGAGCCCAACATGGGACTCGATCTCAGGTCCCCAGGATTACACCCTGGGCTGAAGGCAGCACCAAACCGCTGAGCCCCCCAGGCTGCCCTGTTTGTTCATTCTTTACAAATATTTACTAATCACCTACTCAGTGCTAGTTTCTACAAATTTAACCCTAAACAAAAAAAGACATAATCTATTCTCAATCAGATTGGTGGAAAAGACACAGTCAACTGAAAAAAAAAAAAAAAAAACTTTAAAATTACAGATTGCAACAGGTTCTGGAAGGCACTATGAGGGTGCTCTGATTGATAAAGGGAAAATGAGCAGAAAAGAGTGGTGGACATTCTGTGGAAGTGACATTAAAATCAAGACAAGAACAGCAAGTCCAAGTGTCTTGAATCAGGAAAGAATTGAAAAGAATGTGGCAAAGCAGAACACCTTTGATAGGGTCAGAATAGCCCAGAATAGTGACTAGTTAGGAGCAAAATGATGCTCAACTTCGAAGGCCCTGGGAAAGTGACTTGGCTTTCTTCAAAGTATAATGAGGAGCCACTGAATTGTTTTAGGTGGGTGTTTGGCATTGCCAAATTTGTGCTTTTCAAAGTGCTCTCTGGGGCAGCCTAGGTGGCTCAGCAGTTTAGTGCCGCCTTCAGCTCAGGGCGTGATCCTGGAGACCTGGGATTGATTCCCCATAGGGCTCCCTGCATGGAGCCTGCTTCTCCCTCTGCCTGTGTCTCTGCCTCTCTCTCTCTCTCTCTCTCTGTGTCTCTCATAAATAAGTAAAATCTTTTTTTAAAAAAGTTCTCTCTGCCTAGTGAGTGGAGAGACTATTTAGGGAGCTAAACCAGGGTGGTAGCAGTGGAGACCAAAAAAAAAAAAAAAAAAAAACAAACAAACAAAAAAAAAAAACAACAACAAAAAAAACAAATCAAATGGAGCACTTGGAGGCCACTGGTATCCTTGATAAAATGGTTTCAGAGTCATACAGAATAACAGATTGCTGCAAGTAAGGAAGTGAAAATAGCAAGTAAACTCAGAGAGCCTGTGCCATGTGAAGGAGAACAAGCAAAGAGGTAGTTAGAATGAGATGAATGGTTATTATAGGGGTTTTTAAAAAAGGATATAACACATAATGTTTTTTCTTTGTATTTAGGGATGATTTAATATGGAAGGGATAGATTGTTGGTGTAGGCAAGAGAGAGAGAGGGAAGGAATAACTAGATTAAGAAGAAGAATCCCTGCACAGGCTACAGGGGTTGCAGTCTGAAGTACAAATGGAAGGAGTATTCCTAGGTAAGAGAAAAGAGCCTCCCTCCAAAGTCATAAAAGTCAAAAAGAGGAGAAACAAAACATACAACCTGTCTTTTCAGCCTTTGTGGTTCTCTGTATGCCTCGGTTCCAAACTTTAGTCCAGGCTCTTTCTAATGGGATTTTAATTACCTTTCAAGTGTCACCTTATTAATCTCTCTAATTCCTATTAGCTTTCTATAAGTATCAAGTATCAAGAAAACAAGTACCTTTCTCCTTTTTCTATGTTATGAGTCAAGTCAGTTTGTCCTTATGACATTTTATTTGCCCATGAATTGGCAGAGTGGATGAAGGAGTATTATTGTTATAAATATTACAGGTTCAAAATCTTGATTAAAATTTTAGAGTGTATAGCTTTATTTTCTTACCTCTTATAATCCTATTATCTCTTCATCCATTAAATAATACTATCTCTTTTTAATTTTTTGTATTTTATTTTATTTTTTGAGAGAGAGAGAGAGAAAGAGGGAGTATGCAAGCAAGGGGAGGGACAAGAGGGAGAGAATCTCAAGCTGACTCCTCGCTGAGTGTGAAGTCTGACTCAGAGCTCATCCCAGGACCCCAAGATCATGACCTGAGGTATAGTTAGACACTTTACTGGCCACCCAGGTGCCCTTCCCTTCTCTCTCTCTTTTTTTAAATTAGAGAATACATATATGCTATGTTTTCAGAAGGTCTGGCTTATAATAGTAATTAAATAAAAGGAAGCTGTATTATTTTTTCTTCTGTTATAGCTCTTTCATCTTTCCATATTTTAATTTAATCTTTCCATATTTTTTCTTCTGTTATAGCTCTCCAATTTTCCATATTTTAATTATTGTGTATGTGTGTGTCTGTGGGGGGGGAGGAGGTGAAGATTACTGTAATATCAGGTGGAATTTTTTGAATGTATTTATATATTTATTTATTTATTATTTTAAGTAGGTAGTCAGGCTCTTTGGAATACTTTCCTCCAGAATTATTGCTGAAAGAAAACCCAAAACTGCTCCAATCAACGATCCTTCATTTAAAATGTATACACACACACACATTCATATATATCTTATTAAAAGGATGATTCTAAAAACTAAGGAGGGATTTTAAAAGAAGAAATGCCTCTGAAGTCAACAAGAAGAAAGAAGGGTAATATTCCATTGTATATTCCTCAGCCATTAGAAATGACAAATACCCACCATTTGCTTCCACGTGGATGGAACTGGAGGGTATTATACTGAGTGAAATAAGTCAACCAGAGAAGGACAAACATTATATGGTCTCTTTCATTTGGGGAATATAAAAATAGTGAAAGGGGATAAAGGGGAAAGAAGAAAAAATGAGTGGGAAATATCAGAAAGGGAAACAGAACATGAAAGACTCCTAACTCTGGGAAACGAACTAGGGGTGGTGGAAGGGGAGGTGGGTGGGGGGGGTGGGGGTGACTGGGTGACGGGCACTGAGGTGGGCACTTGACGGGATGAGCACTGGGTGTTATTCTATATGTTGGCAAATTGAACACCAATAAAAAATAAATTTATAAAAAAAAAGAAAGAAGAAAGATGAGTACACACTTTCTATTAGTATGAGAAATGCTAATTTGCATTACAAAAACAGTAAGAGTCCTTTCCATGGCGAAGTTGGCAAGATATCAGATCATATAATTTTGTGGTGCGGTGAGAATGCTAGATCCTGCATGTAGATGACACCAGGCTCAATAAGATGCACATGCCATGAACGTAGCAAAGAAACAGTGTGGCCTTTGTTATAAGTGTAGCACAGAAACAGTGGGACTAGAACCAAAAGGCTAATTGATGTTGGCATATATCTTCTCATAAATAATAAGAGAAAAGAGATGACTGAAGACTCTCTCGGTACTTTGATGCCACATAAAAGCTAAAAAATATCATATAACACTCTCAGGAGGGTGCCAATTTGGAGTGACCTTTAGTTTGATTTAGGACACTGATGAACTGAACATTTATTGCACTTCCTAATATGCAGGTACATATTTAAACAAACACGCTACATGTTTGTTCTCTATTTAATCTGCCCACTTCCGGAGCCCTGAAATCTACTTTTCTACATTCAGCATAAATAGCTTTTATTTTATAAGCTCCTTCTCTATACCCTTAGGCTCAGTGATCAATATCTGTACACTGCACAAATTATCCAAAAACCAAGAAGAACAGAAAGTACTGGTTTCCCACTATGAATTTAGTAGTGAGAGATGAATTTCAAACAAGTTGCTCACCCTCATAATGTGTTAACAAGGGATGTAAAAAATAGATAACAATAAAAGCCTATTTAATTAACAATGTAACTAAAATAGTTCTAAACTCATCCCTATCATAATCTAAACATAATCTAAACAACTAAGGATTCCAGTTACTTTCCCCATGGAAAAGCATCAGACTCAAGTCATTTCTTTTCATTTCTGACTCTGATCTCCTGTGCTCCGGCTTTGGCAGCATATGTACTAAAATTGACAATGATCGTTTCCAAGGAGAGGTTAAGAGGTAAATTCCAGGGTGACCAATGAATTTAAAACTAAAAAAATACACTTTTTCCTAGCTGACAGCTATGGAAAAAAAAATCATAAGTTACCAAGAAGCAGAAAGAACATTATAAAAGAAAATATTAAGAATATAAAAGAAATATAACCGAATATAAAAGAAAATATTAAGAAAATAAAATATTAAAAAATAAATTATAAGTTACTATAAAAATCATTAACTATTACAATGGTGTTTAAGTTCAAATTATATATCTATAAATGCTATGTATAATATTATACATATACATAATATTATTTAGTAAACTACAGACTATATTTATATACTATATATCATTTATTTATACCTGAAATATATAAATTCATATTGTTGATTGATCTCTGAGATAGAGACTAACAGATTTATGAGTGACTAAAGAGCATTCTCAAAACTTTTGATTCCAATATTTTCATGTTATCGTCTAATATTTAATCCCATTGTCCCCAGCCCTCTTTGATCTAATCTTAAACAAAATTATTAAATTGTCAAAAAAATGAGGAATAAGTATTTATACATCCTATATGAACTGCAGTAACAGTAACTCTTGCTGGTTGCATGTCCTGGTATTTGAAAATAAATTAAACAGCAAATATTTAGAACCCATCAGAGCCTCTAAATTGATTTAATGCATTTTAGCTTTATTACCTCTCTTCTTCACCATATTTTGACTAGAAATACTGCTGTTAAAATAACTTTGAAAGATTGTTTCTGCTAGATTTAGAGTTTAGATCGTACATATTCTGAACTTGCTAGTTAGTATGTCCAAAGCTACCAAATTGTTTTCTCCTTTCTAGTTGTAAAGTGCATTTTCTTTGCTTATCTTTCTTAAGATTGCCAGAGACAACTTCAAGGATATCAGAATACTAGTGATTATATATAAGAGCCCGATAGGGAGATCATCTTTCTGCTATTAAGAAACCCTAAAGCCTGGTTTAGCTTGACTCAACTCACTATCCATAAACAATCTTTTACAACATTAGAAATCTTGGCCAAAGTTTTCATATTGTGTCTGCATTCTGGGCCTTGAATGAGTATGTGTATCAAATTTAACATTTTCTCCAGTATTGGTTTTATTAAATACTTAGTAAAAATGAAATTAAATCTTGAACAGTTTTGAGCTGTAGTTAATCCCTCTCCACTACCAGTTAAAATAAGATACAGTGAATCTCCATTTATAAGACAAAATAGCCAAAAAAAAAAAAGATAAAATAGCCAATTACAAATCTGAATTTTATTGTTACAAATTTCATTTTATGGAGATATTAACTCAAAAAAGGATTTTTCGTCCTCAATGGAAAAAAAAATAACAAAATCTGTTCCATACCTTGGAAAGCTTTTGACATGTGCATTACATGTGATAATTTCCATCAATAACATTCATTCTGAACAACTTAAAATGTCTTACCTTGCTTCTTTGCATCGGTTCCTTGATTGCTGTTATCAATGAGGGAAACTACCAGGCTTCCTGTCATCCTTTCCAAAACCTCTCTGCAAAGCTTTAAATATAATGCAAAAATGTTATTAGTCTTTTTTATAGCAGCTCCAAACTCGTTACTCTATTTTAGAAAAGCAAAACAATTTTAAGCAATATTTCTTAAAATGAAAGTAAAAATGTGTCTGATTGAGTCTCGCTATTACCTAACCACAATTTCTTCTGTAAAATGAAAAAAAAAAAAAAAAAAAAAAGGAAACCACACACACAAAACAAACACCATTTACTAAAGACGGAAGAAGTTACTTAAAAGTAAAGAACTAACAGGCTCATATTTTCCTATTTTTTTCAGCAGAAGATCCTTATTGAACAAAAATATATTCAAGAGGCTATTTTTTCAATTGTTTCAAGAACATAACCGGGGCACTTCCAGGGCCGTAGGAGATAAGGATACTAATTAATTAAAAGGCATGATTTAAGACTTGTGTTTAGACATTTGCTCAGACACAATAATCATATGTTTAGAAAGACAATCTTAAAGGTGACGAAATCAAAGAGAAGAAAGCTATGCTTCAAGCTGGCTACTGAAGCAAGAACAAAAACAATTTTCTCTCTTTCTCAGACACAATCATGGCTGCATGCACACCCACACACCTCTACACAAACAGGAAAAAAAAAAAGACAAAAAGGAAAATAAAAGATACTCAGAACATTACCATCAATATTCAAGACAGTAGTGCTATCAGGCTAGTGTTAGGTTGTCAGGAAATAGGTTCCTTTTCAAATCTGTCCTCATAAGAATTTTCAAATGTTTCATATCCTTTCAATAAATACATTAAAAAAATCTACAGAGGCAGGTGATGTCATACAAGCTGCTTCAGGATTAACACCACATTTGTTCTGACAGGGACACTGAAGGGAAAAGGAAATGAGAATGGAGAGGAGAGTAGACAAAAAGTAAATGAAAAGAAAAAAATGTGAAAAGAATAATCCCATTTTATACAGGATTAAACTCTTCCAGATGGCCTTAAATATACAGCTCTGGTCACTTCTATCATCACTCAAAATTATTCATGATAAAAATGCAGATAACAAGATCGTTCCTTCCATTTTGAGACAGAAAAAAAGACTACAAAATTGGGGAGGAATGAACGTTTCTACGTATGTCATCACCAAAATATTCTATCCAGAGGACTATTAGAAATTCACATATAGGAGAATATAGGGATTGCACTATCATGGCTGAGTGAAATTTAGTTTTGTTCCTAAGGAAAAGCAATTAAGGTATGAAATTTCACTCAAAATATAAAACATTTCCATCACCTCAAAGTGTTTCCTAATGTACCTTTACAGTTCATCCCACAAACCAGGCAGCCACTAAGCTATTAACAGAGATGAATATTGCTGGTTTTAGAATTTTATATAAATAGAATGGTATGCATGCACCCTTGTGAGTCTGTTATCTTTTGCACAGTAAAATGTTTTTGAGTTTCATCCAGATTGTGGCATAGACCAGCAATTCCTTTTCATTACGGAGTAGAATCTAATTGTGTGAATGTATAATAATTTGCTTATCCATGACTCTATTTGGTTGTTTGCACTTTTTGACTCTCATAAATAAAACCAGCATCAGTATTTCTGTTAGTCTTTCTGTGAACATTTCTTTTCTAATCTTTTGAGGAAATACCTAGTAGTGCATTTGCTAGGTCATATAAAAATATGTTTGTATTTTTTGTGACAAGAATACTCAACATGTGATCTGAGAGGTGATGGATATGTCTATTATCTTGATTGTGATAATGGTACCATGGGTGTTTGCATATGTCCAAACTCACCAATTGTACTCATTAAATATGTGCATTTTTGCATATTAATTATACTTCAGTAAAGCTGTTTTTAAAAACAAAAATATGTGTTTAATTTTATAAACACAAAATATCTTCTAAAGGGTTTGTACCATTCCCTCCATTAATGTAGAACAGTTGCAGTTCTTTTTTCCAGATCAACAGCAACATCTGATATATCTTTTTAATTTTCACCATTCCAGTAGGTATGTGTTGGTATCCAAATGTAGTTTTAAGTTTTAAGCTGCTTATCTCTGATAATCTGCTGAACATTTTCTCATGTGCTTATGGCAATTAATATATCTTTTTTGTGAGCTGTCTACTCAGATATTTTGCCAATTTTTATAGGATGATTTGTCTTCTTTTTAATGAGTTGTAAGATATATATCTTATATTTGTCTTAAAAATCTAGAACTCTCTAAATCTAATAAACCTGAAAGTGGCATAATCTCCATTGTTAAAGTCTAAAGTTTATCCTTGCTTAAAGATGATACTGAGTCTTCTGCCATCAAAGAAAGTGCACATCCTCCTTACAATCATCTCTTCCTTCCGCTCCTGATCATAAGGACAATAACTAAGATTAACTGTTAGCCTTGATACTCAGGAGAAATTTAAGACCTCACCAATATGCAATGACAATCTAGAGCACCCACAATGTGATTGGATACCAAGGGTTATAGATAAAGAGAGAAACACAAAGCTGGATGAGAGAGATTTTATCAACAATGGAGTACTCTTAAGAAATAAGATTTAATAAATTGGCAAAATGTGATGGTGCTGATAAACTGTTATCTCCAAGAAGATTGAAGAAAGTAATAGCCCATCCTAAGCAGAGTAAAATGCCAGAATAGCTATGGGAGATAGTAAAAGAGAAGATAAACATACAAAAATCCTTACACCAGTTGGCATTCCGTAACGGACATACTCTGGACAGAAAATCCACCAAGCGTAGTATGGGATGGTATGTTGGGCAGCCTATTAACAAAGCAATAAGATATACACTGGCAGAAGAACATACACATCACTGAGAAACATTCTGCAGCTTTATTCTCTAGACCAAGGATTGCAATAGGAGATGTTTTCACAGAATTGGATTTACGGATAGCATTGAAACTGATAGGATCTTGGAGTAGAGAAGGCAAATGGCACAGCTCAATAACCAGAAATGAGTGATGCTAAGTATTTATCTTTGTTTTTAATACAGTTTATTTAATTTTAGCTTTAGATAATGTAACTTTTAATTATAACTATATTTAATGATTGTCTCACAAAGTCCTGAAAATTTAATAGTCAGACCTTGCAAGCATACCACTGGGTTTTGCTCAACCCCTGCAATAGAAATAAATAAACCAAAAATGGATGATCACTAGGCTAAGGGAAACCATAACCTCAAAGTTATAAACTATTACTTCATTCTACTCCTAGAATTCTACTCCTCCTGAGCTGGTTTTCTGACTCAGGGCCCAATTATTAAAGGAAAAGACAGATCCTCAGAAAGAAGATCCCATTCAATACCATGGCTAGCATAAATCATAATGATTCACTCAATCCAATCCTAAAGGGACTTATATTAGTCTTCTCAGACTGCCATTTCAAACTATAACTGGCTGGGTGACTTAAATAACAGAAATTAATTTTCTCACAGTTTTGGAGTCTGGAAGCCCAGGATCAAAGTACCAGAGAATTGATGTCTGGTGAAACCACGCTTGCAGATGGCTATCTTTTCACCATTTCCTCATATTACTTATTTTCTGCAGGCATGGACTGACAGAGTGCTTACTGGTATCTCATCCATTCTTATAAGGACATCAGTCATTTCAGATTAAGCCTCAACCGTATGTCCTCATTTACCCTTAATTATCTCCTGAAAGGCCCTATCTCCAAATACAGTACAATGAAGGTTAGAGCTTCAATAAGATGAATCTGGAGAGACAAAAGTTAGTTTATCATATTCCATCCTCTGGCCTTTCAAATAACATATCCTTCTTCATGTTAAATACATTCACTCCATCCCAGTAGCCTCAGTCTTAACCTATCCAGCATCAATTCCAAGTATAACGTCTTATCTAAATTATGTTTGGTGAACTTCCAAGTGTGATTCATCTTGAGGCAAAATTCCTCTTTAGTTGTGAAACTGAAAACAGGCAAGACATGTACTTATAAGATACAATAGTGGGGTTGGCTTATTCTTATTCCAAAAGGGAGAACTTGGAAAGAATAGAGGAGTGACAGGCTCCAAGCAAGTCCAAAACATAGGAAATTTCCCACTACGAGTAGGGCTCAAGAGTAATCAATCCTCTTTGGCTGAACACCCTCCTCTGTGGGCCCACTGATGAGCAATGTAATCCCCAGGGCCCTATGTTTCTCAGTTGAGTGGCAGCCTTGTCCCTGAGGCCCTGAGTAGGGACTATCTGAAACTGAGGAAGTTGCTCCACACTCTGAAATTGAGGAGGAAACAGCCTTGTTCCTCTCCATTCCCCACTTTCTCCTCTTGGCGTATGTTCTGGACTTGTGGTGGGAGTGACAGCCCCACTGTAAAAATAATCTTTAGGTTATCCCTCTTTCTTTTTGAAGGATAAAGTTTATAGAACCCCAACAGTCTGAAAACATTTAATTTCAGCCTGCCTCGTTCATCTTTAGTTCAGATTTACAGTGTCTCTGCTGCTGCATTCCTCTCTCTATTTCTGGCTTCTGATGATATGGCTGATGAGCATGAGTGACTCCATAAGTCACTCTTTATGGAGTGACTGTCCAGTCATACTTCTGGTGTTTTCTCAAGAACAAAGGTGTCAAGCGAAATCCAAGAAATGTAAAATAGCATAATAAAACAGCTTATCAGACTAAAAATGTGCCATAAAATCAAATTGAAATTTGCCGAGGACGTGGGGAAAATTATGTAAAATTATGGTATAAACTTTAGACATGTTCAAATCGAGATATTTCTCAATTGGATATCTTTGAGCTATCTCAGTATTCAATCCCATGAACACTTATTACAATCAGACTCATAGTTAGAGAACTAGATTCAAATATCTTGGACAGAATGGATAAAGGAATTTCTTTTTTTTAAGAGGTAGGATCACATGTCTAGTTAATGTGTATTAATAAGAACCTGAGACCATACATTGGAGTGAATTCTAAGAATGTTGTTGCAATGGGATAAAATAGGTGAATTGACAAAGGTGAATTTTTTGATACTGAATTAGGATTTAATGTTTGCTTCACTAGGAGGTAAATCAATGATTAGCTAGGTTGGCTACCAAAACCTGGATATAGTTAACAATGTTTAAATATTGGAAATTCCATAGCACAAACTACAGTATAGAATCTTAGGGATCAGAAAAATGATTATGCTGAAATGAATCTAATCTGTGCAACCTACACAACCCCATTTTAATTATATTCCCCCAGAGGACCTAGAGGGCATGTTTTGCAACAAAACCTTAAGAATGCATTGTCAAAGTCAATTGGCGAGGGTCTATTGTGATTGTTATCTGTAGAAACGTAGTGGAGGGTACCTGGGTAGCTCAGCGGTTGAGCGTCTGCCTTCGGCTCAGGGCGTGATCCCGGGATTCGGGATTGAGTCCCACATCAAGCTCCTTGCATGGAGCCTGCTTCTCCCTCTGCCTGTGTCTCTGTCTCTCTCTCATTGTCTCTCATGAATAAATAAATAAAATCTTAAAAAAAAAAGAAAAGAAATGTGGTGGAAATTGCTACAGTGGAATCAGATTTCTGATACCACTAGTAATTATTTGATTTGAAGGTTAAGTGGATTCAATTTCTGCAATAAGCCAGAAAGACTTACTGGTAATCAGAGTTTTGATTCACAGAGATCTGTGACAAGGGGTAGTTGATTTTGAACTTGCTTCCTAGAGAGGGGGTGAAGGGAACTCAAGAGCTACTTGATACACTCAGAAGATTCTAAGAATGTTGAGCAGAATCTTCTTTTTTAAGATTTTATTTATTTATTCATGAGAGACACAGAGAAAGAGGCAGAGACACAGGCAGAGGGTGAGGCAGGCTCCCTGCAGGGAGCCCGATGTGGGACTTGATCCCAGGACTCCAGAATTACGACCTGAGCCAAAGGCAGAGGCTCAACCACTGACCCACACAGAGGCCCCTGACAAGAATCTTAACTCAAATTTTCAGGGAGGTGGCTCACTGTCCCTTATCCAGTCCTCAACTTAAGTATAGTTACTAGCTGAAGCTCTTCCCAGATCAGGAATCCCTCATTTGGGGAAAGGAAAGATTGGACCCCCTTGTTGAAGGACATTGAAACATGGCCACAGATATCATTATGGCATTTCTTCTCACAAACCTAACCCAGAAAGCTTCCAGTTGTTTTCTTGGATGACTGCATTCTGCAAAAATGGAATACTAGCTTTTATTTACAAGCATAAATACCATAAGCATTTCTTTAAGTGTCTAGCCCAGGTATTTATTAGCTGTACTGATTTCTGCCATACTATATCCCGGAGGATACTAGATTATCTTGCTATATTTCAGAACAGGACATAGCTCAGAATTTATTGCTAAAATAAATTTATTACTTTGATGACATTATGCTAATTGTAATTGGTGAACAAAATAAGCAGTAAACATCCTATGACTCTACTACAGTATATGTTCACCAGCAAGAATCTGATCTAATTTGACTATTTTGACCCCATGGACCCTAAATTTAGAAATGCACAACAGTTTTCTATCATAAATCCAAAATAAGTATATTGGAGGCCAGGCCTGAAGAGTTCCAAAAAAGCACAATAAACTACATGAACAGATGGCTCATATTTCCATGGTGCATCTTTTATTAATTCTCTCTCTTCACCTCAACCATGTATAGGGCCTTGGAGTAGGGTGGGGAGGTGGTTTTGGAAAAGATTCCATATGGTCATATAGGGGAGATGTAAAACGAAAAGTTTTATCAGTGGAAATAAGATATATTCCAGCTAGAAATAGATGCCACACTACAATCCAATTTTGGGTGGGGGAGTGACTTTGAGAGACAGAAGTGAGTCTTCACATTAAATAGAAATTTGGGTGATGTATCTGGTTGTCCATCTGGCAGGAAAGATGAATACCCAGAGATATAAATCTAAACTGGAAGGGCACCTGGGTGGCTCAGTTGGTTAAGCATCTGCCTTCAGCTCAGGTTATGATCTTGCGGTCCTGGGATAGAACCCTGCATTGTGTTCCTTGTTCAGTGGGAAGTCTGCTTCTCTCCCTCTCCTACCTCTCCACCCCACTTGTGCTCTCTCTCTTTCAAATAAATAAATAAATAAAATATTTTTAATAAAATATTTTTAAAAATAAATCTAAACTGGCTCATGGTCAGAGATTGTTGGGTTAGATGGCTGGTCAAGAACTCCAAAAAAACAAAATTGGAAAATCAATGACAGAGAAATCTAGGGGAGAAGTATATGTAAGGATTATTCAGAATGGACACAAACTGTGAAGATATTCATCCTTGTGTAAATACCAATAAGTAATATCCACAACTGAAGAGGAGACTCTCAGTAATCAGGTAGATAAAATGATATGTGTTGGGGACATCTGGAAGTCTCTCTCCAGAAACACCTATGTTGGGTCAATGGACAACTATAAAGTAGCGTGGCAGCCAAACTGGAGACCATTCATGGAATCAACAATGTGGTTTTCCACTACCCAACAATGACTTGGAATTAATGAATTTCTAACATGCCAAATACAGAGGCTAAATCTAAGTCTCATATAAGATACCAATTCAGGGAAGGACAGCTGGGTAGCCTGGTGGGAGATTGATTACATTGACACTTTATCATATTGAATGGGGCAACACTATGTCTTGTAATGTAGACTCATACTCCAAAATGAATTTACCTTGGTATCCACAAATCTTTTGCAGTGCCATCATCTGCAAACACAAAGAATTATGTTATGCTGTATACATTTCCCTTATATTCACTTTACTATTGTTTCTGTATCGATCATCTCCTGAGAACCACCTCAGACAGTTGTAGTCATAACTCTTTCAGGGATTTTGGACAACCATTTAGACTAATTGTTATGACAACTGATTCAAGCAAGCCCAATATTATCTTTTCTGATGCTGTCATTATGTGATCCCGAAACACCCAACCTATGACCTACCAGTTGCCACTGAAAGATATTTTCCTCTGTTTGAACACGTGTATAATGCACAAGTGTGATAAAGGTAGTGCCATGTAGAGCAAACTTTTTACCAAAGTAAGGACTAGAGCAATGGATAAGTTTTCCTCCCTTGTTCTGCTTCTGCTCCTGAGACAAAGTAGTTTAACTGACTTTTCTAAAGATGATCCTATGAGGTAAAAAAATTATCCTTGATATTGAGTAGTGCTCAACTTATACTTTTTATTTTTTCTTTTTTCCTATCTCATCCCCCTACCACTCATTCCTGTTTCCCTGTGTTGCACTTCTGCAAAAAAAGTTAGATGTATTTCACTCAGGCTTTGTTTTCTAGGGACCACACTTCCTAGAAAAACTGGTAACTGAGTGGCTTCAAGAAGTAGATTTTTTGAATGGGATTTTGTCAGTTAGGCTGAGGACAATGGGGACTCAATGACTAGAAGCAGATAGAGCGGTGATGATCCTTGGTACATGGGTTGTCAAAATATTAAGATATTCATTTGGGATCAATTTCTATGAGTACAATGGAATGTAGAAGGGTTTGGGTATATGATGGTGTGGTCCTTGGTTGGTATGGAGGTAATCATAGGCCTTGTGGTGAGGGCTGGCTAATAGAAAACTTAGAAAAAGAAAATGAAAGATCCAGATCACTGGCTAAAAATTGAATGAATGATATGTAATCTGGAGTGTTTCTAAGGCAGCTTGGATGAAAATTTGCATATTCTGGGTCTTGCATGAGTTCAGTGATTCATCCGTTGTATGTAACATCCAGTGCTCATTACATCATGTCTCCTTAATACCTGTCACCCAGTTACCACATCTCCCACCCACTTCCTCTCCAGAAACTCTCAGCTTGTTTCCTAGAGTTAAGAGCCTCTTAAGAGGCCAGTCTTTCTGTTCTAGTCAGGCCTTCAACTGATTGGAGGAGTTCCACCTACATCATGGAGAGCAATGTACTTTCCTCAAAGTCTACTGCTTTAAATATGAACCTCATCCAAAACCATCTCGACAAAAACACTCAGAAAGTTTGACCAAATATTTGGGCACCCTGTAGCCCAGGCAAGTTGAGATATAAAAGTAATGTCCACACTTAAGGGAAAAAAATCTCTCTGCCAGGAATTTTTCTGAAAAAAACATTTTTTAAAAGTTATTCTATTCATAATGACTCTTGTTCCCAGCAATTTGAGACTTACTGATCTATTATTTTTTGTTTTGCCTCATACAAGCATTTTTCTCTAGATTATTGGTCAGATGTGCCCCCAACTAGCAAGATGGATATTTTAATTTTTCTTTTCTTTTATTTATTTATTTTATTTTTAATTTAAAAAATTTTAATAATTTTTCTTATAATTTAAAATTTTATTCTGAACTAGCTAGACACTGTTCTCTCATTTGTTTGATATTTATTTCGTGTGTTTCATTTTTTTCCTTTTACTAGAATATAAAAGGCATGAGGATAGCAGGCATTTTTATCCTGTTCACTATTATGTTCCTAATACACTGCAGACAACTGGCTGGTACATGGTAAATGCACAATAAATATCTGTTGAAAAATGGAACAGTATAGCCACTTTTACCTTGAAGATACAGAAGTTTAACCAGAAATTAACTTGGCTATTCATTTGTATTTTATCAACACATCCTGTGTGGTTTTAAACAGCCATGCCTGAGTAAATTTTGAGTATTTTTGGGCTTCCTTTCAGTTTTTGTATATTGTGCCTAGGAGAAATATCTAAGGCTAAAAGTATTTTCCATTTCTTTTATACTATTTTCTGGGTAATATAACATTAAAATATGGAGAATGCAGATGGCTATATGGTATTGAATTACAAGAATCGTTTCAAATTCAGGCAGAAATATAAAGGTAGGAATATTGTCTTCCCTCATTCCAATTCCGGCTTAAAATTGCATTACTCTCTTAAAAAGATTAATATCTTTGAATATTTTAAAGAATTAAAATTAATTATATTCTGGGACTTAAAAAAGATCATAAATTGTCTATGATACATTGTTTAGATTTGTGCAAACATGAAAAATGCAGTATTTTTGCAAGCCACAAAGACAGATACTAATACAATGATGTATAATCCCCTCAATGTTATAGCATAAGTAAAAAGTATAATTTTCAAGTAAAAGGTCAAAAATAGCATTTTTACAGAAATTATTCATCTTACAAAATATAAGATTCTTGGATGCAATTATATGGGTAGGATATATATATGAAGATACCTACCATCCTGGGAAAGTAAAAATCTAGTACTAATGATGGGAGTAGCAGGGATTCTATAGTGTTTTATAGCATAAAAAGCATTTTTATGTATACATATTGTATTTTTTAATCTTCACAAAAGATCCATAAGATTGGCAGAATAATCCATTGGAAATGAGAGAAGGGCAAAATAAAACGAACTTTCGGTACTTAGGGCTGTTATATTTGGGTCAAAGTTTGTTTCTGTGTTTGCTTGCTTTTAGATCTGTCCCAGATTCTATAGATATGTTTAATAAACAATGTATTGATATCTAAATTAAGTCTGTCTATAATGAATTTGTAAAGCAATCCTGTTGAAATAGCCATGATGTAGGCTGGGACAAGGGCCAGGAATCTGAAATTGTTGTTGACAACCACAGCTCTACCCTCTGGACTCTTGTTGAACATCTTCATGTGCTATTTGTTTCTAAATATCAGGAAGCAAACACGTCCTTTTTCACTAGTGACCTACTCTGATGTAGTAAAAAAATAGGACCATTGGAATCAAATCGACTAAATTGGATCCTAAGCCCCACAGAGTAAATGTGTGGCCTTGTGGGAGATCTTTTTCTTTTTAAATCTCATAATTCTTACTTAAAATAAAGCCAACCTCTCTTATGGTAGTTTATGTGGATGTTAAACTAAATTATTGACTACTTTTTCTTTAATTTCTAAGCCACCTTATAATAAAGTGAATAAAAATGTATAAAATCTGAGTATAGGTACATAAAATATGAAATAAACATCTATTTACATTGTGAGCGAAAGAAGGATAAGGCAAGAAAAATAAATTAGGACTGCAATTAGCAAAATGTGTGTAATGTCAGCATGTTTGTGCTCATTATAAATTTGTTTCTAAACTTCTTTGTTTTGATGAGTAAGTGAAGCATTATTAATTATTCAGCTTGCATCATAGTCACACCTATGCTTAAGACAAATGTGATTAATCCTGGTACTAAATCCAGAAAGAAAAATTTCTGATTATAAAGCAGATATAGATAACACAATAGTGCTCTTGCAGGAGTGATAACAGATTTCGCAGAATGATTTCTTAATATTACTCCAGATATTGGCCAATGGCCAGTTAAGAATTCCAGAATGGGCTATGGTAATGCACTTTAGGTACTTAACTCTCTCTTTATCTGGATTTATGTAGTATGTATATTTTGGCTTATATGTATAAAAATAATTTTTAATTTACAGCTATAATCTTATTGGGAACGAGCTTAAAATTTCTCTTTCTAGCAAAATTTGGAACCAGTTAACTGCAGATCTCTATGCCAGGATTGGTATCATAAAACCACAGAAATGTATTTTGAGGATTTTCAGCCAAGTAGAGGCCTTTTTACTTTTGCTAAAGCAGAAGTAAAAGCAAGAAAAAAAAAACTTTTTTGGATTTATTCTGTAATACAGACAATTGATCAGTAAATTTCAAAAGTTTTACTCCATACAGGACATTCTAGAAGTGTGTACTATACATAATCAGATGCATTAAGTCCTTAAAAATGAAAGTAAAACATACACATAGTACTCAGATTTGAGAAACAGCACTTTTTATTATAACTCAAAAGTTAAATTGTGAAATGTACAACCAAGGTTTGGTATTAAGTCCTTGCTTTTTTATAAACTAACAAAAACTGAGGAATAATCATCTGAATATCAGATTATTTGACTTGCTCTTTGGCCAGGATGACAAATTGACTAGCATGGCTAGATTGAGACAATTTTCTACGATATCTGCATGCAAAAGGATATCTGTGTTCACCTTGTTTGTGGAGAGTATATATATCCAACTTGTTCAAAAGTGCTCAGATGTGATAGAAAATACATAAAACTGAAAGAGAATAACTATATATATTGAATACTAGATGTATAATAAACCCTTTAAATCATTGGTAAGTGTACAAGTGGAACTGAAGCATTTACTGGACAAAGTCATGTTACTCTAATGGTTACTCGCTCGTGTGTTGCCACACTGCGTCATAATTAGCTTCATTACCTTGCATTTCTTTGTCACTGTAACGATTGTAATGACAAAATTTTCATCTTACTGCACAATCAAAATGGTATTGATAGGAATGAACTCCAGAGGCCGGGCCTGAGCAGAGAGGTGGTCGCTTGGCCTAGTGTTCAATCGTCTGACCTATACCTCTCAACTTTTGCCCTGTTAAATATATGCTATGTCATTAAAAGCTTTTAAATCTAAAAAATATATATATTTATATATATCTTGTGTGTGTATATATATGTGTATATGTATATATATATGTATATATATTACTACTCAATGTTTTTAGATGCTCCCTGTTTCCTCCTTTGTGAAGGGATCATTCCTGCCAACTGTGACCCAAGGGAGTACTGTGGCATGAATTCTATATAAGTGCCATTAATCAGAGATCTATGATGCTTAGACTGACACCGATTTCTGTCCAAAAAATCATCCAGGAGAATACAATATATCATGTATAAAGGTGAAATAGCATGAATATTACTAGTATTGTGATTGGTATATAATAGAAGTTCAATAAATGCTTTCTTTCTTTTATTTCTAACAATGAGTTGTCAAAATAAATAATACATGTAGTACATATGCACATGGCAAGGAATAATCCAAAATAAAATTAAGAAAAATAATTCCATTTATAATAACTTTATATATATTATATCTAGAATTATTCTAGATATAATACATTTATATTATTTAATATATTGTATTCTATGTAGACAATATAAAATATACATTTTCTTTTATATTTTATATATTAACATAAATACATATATAACACTACATTAACTATAAATTATGTATATTATTTACATAAATTCATTAACAAATAAGTGAATTTGTTAATAGAATTTAATAAATCATTTTAAGTCATCAAGACCATCACCAAATAATTAACAAAACAAGACAATGACAATACAACCCAACATGTTAAATAACAGTAACATCTCTTTGGATTTGGACTATAAATATTTTTCATTTTCAATTAATCATAAATTTTAGTGTCACTTCTATAATAAGCATGGATTATCTTGTAATAAAAATAAACAGGAACATTTTTATAAAGTGAATAATCAAATAAGCTCTAATCTTCACCAAAAAAACTCAATATTTTAGGTTTCTCCCTGTATCTACAATATTATTGTTTTATGCTAGTTTGCAGCTGCATTGGGATCCTTATTTTTATGATCACACTGATTTGCCTGAACTTTTGGGGTGAGTATGGAGTTTTTATTTACTTTTGCACTTTGGGAACTTATATTTTAATTTTAAAAAAAAAATTATTTCAGAGAAGAAAGAAAGAGAACATGTGTGCACAAGTGGGGGGGAGGGTCAGAGGAAGAGGGAGAAAGAGAATCTCAAGCAGACTGCCCACTGGGGGCAGGGAGGGATCCTGATAGGGAGGCTTGATCTCATAATTCTGATATCACAACCTGAGCCAAAAATCAAGTTGGACACTTAACCAAGTGAGTCACCCAGGTACCCCAATTTTTAATTCTCTTAATATCAAGATCAACTCCACATTGTAGCAATAAATTGGTAATATTCAAAATTACTTTAAATGTAAGAAAAACTAAGAAAGTCAAATACAAAATTAACATTTATTCAACATCTTTTCTTATGAAGAGCCTCCACTAAAAAGTTGACTCATTTTATCAAACATTGGTGATGTATCTTGACAAAAAGAGTATGTGTTCATTGGTACTATTTTCAGAGATTATGATTTAAATGTACCAATGTGATGGTTTAAAAAGACAAATGATCCATTTAAAAATCATTTTAAATGTACTTCTGTGACTTTTTTACCCTAAAGTGATATTTAATGAGCATAATCTATAGTTGTTCTTTTTGAAACAACTAGACCAATTCCAATTCATGAATTTCTATAATTTTCTCTTTTTCTCTTGAAACAGTCATTCCTAAAAATGTAGGGCTAACATGGGTTCTATTTTATATGTAATATTGACATGGAAACATAAACTCTAGTGGCCTTTGAGATGAGATGTTTGAATATGAGTGAGTCTCAAGGCAACTTCACTGAAGAAGACAAAGAAGTAAAGGATCTGTTTTTGTTTTGAGTGATTAGATTTGTTTTTGTATTTTTCCTAATACAACAGGGAAAATATCAGATATTTTAAAGACCAACTAAATATTCTATTTAATGTATTTTTTCTGTACTTTATACAGCATTTTTACTGGGAAGTTGTCAACCAATAATATTCCTCAAATATGTTCAACTTTTACTTGAAATCAAATTCTAAGAATATGAAATTCTCTACCTAGATAACAGTCAACATTAGATGACTGATATTAGTTTTCATGAGTCCATCTAAGTAAGCATTAGTATCTGCTAACCAGCAATTCTAGTTGTACATTTAATAATTATTAGATTTTTTTTAAGCCTTCAAAATTCAGGACATATGGTCTCTTTTAGGCACTAAATATGGTATTTACAGGCTACCATTGACCTGCTGAGACTCACTTCTCTTTTCTGTAATATGTAAGTGATAAAATATATAACTGGTGCAATAATCATTGCTTTAGAGAAAGATGTTATTGAGAAGAAATCAATGAAATTTGACACACTGATAAAATATTAGTAGGGACAATATTTTTTCCTAGTGATATTATTCTAACAAATTAATAGCAATTTCAATATTTGTTTCTATTAAATTTGTGCTTACATTTGACCAGTTTAAAAATATTTTCCAGGTTCAAAACAAAGTATTGACTATAAATATTTACATCTACTCTCTCCCAAGTTTCTGGATTAGACCAGCAAAATGTATCAAACTAGAATAAATTAATAAGAGCACGGGGTATGAAAAGGGTAGAACATTGGAAAGGAAATGAGAGGCAGTGGGGATAGTGTTATTGGATTAATCAATGGAGAGAATCACAGTGTAAAGAAAGTACAGCAAACAACCCTATGCAGATGAAACTATTTCTTATGGCAAAACCCTGGCAGGGCTCTTTTTCAGAAAGGAGAGTACAAAATGTAAAGAGAAGTCTAAAGAAAAGTAATTAGCTGGAACACTTTCTAAGGAATGCTCTTTTAGATTGTTGTCTTGACAACCTTTTACTGCACTCACATAGTAGCATTTGCCACTATATCATACCAAAATCAAAAAACAAAAACAAATGAGATACATAACTAGAACAAACGAGGTCTCCTTACTTGTGGAGTGGTGGTTGGTACAAAAGGCATGTGTCCCCTTATTATGGTTCTGGAGTGGAAAAAGAGAGTAGTGTAGTGGTTTACTGCATAGCTTGACTGTTTCCTGTGTTCTTTCTATCTAAAAATTCGTGGTAGCTAATGAAATATCCCAGAGTATAGAGAAAAGTGTCCAGAAAAAAATCAATAAATATCAAGAAGTATAAAAAAATCTGAGACAAAGACACAAAATATTGTCCATCCAGACAAGATGTCTCTCTAAAAGAATAGGGGGAAAAATAGACATGAAATAATAAAATAAATATGTATATTTATATATTTGTATATTTACATATTTATATATTATAATTTTTTTTTCAGGAGAAAAAAAACAAAGCCCCAAACCATGAGTTTCCAGCTTATAGGAGCCTACCAAATTCAGAATAGGATATGCAAATAGATATAGATAGATGATAAATGGATGGATAGATAGATATAGGTAGATAGATACAGGTGGATAGATAGATAATAGATAGATAGATGATAGATGATAGATAGATAGATAGATAGATAGATAGATAGATAGATAATTGATCTATCCACTTCATATTTCAGGACATCATGGATAAAGACATGATCCTAAAAGTTTACATAAAGAATTAGTTTCTCCCAAAGAGAAACTGGCATCAGATTTTTAAATGTACATAAAAGGGCACCATTGTAGTAATGCCTTCAAATTATGAATAAATTTGATTTTAACTTAAGTTTAAAACAAGAATAATCAAGCAAAATAATTTTTTCATGCATACATTTGGAACAAATAAAGAAGGGAGAGGTGTGTGTGTGTGTGTGTGTGTGTGTGCTGATTTTAAAGTAAAACTAGTGCATGAATGTAATGAAAAGGGCAGCCTGGGTGGCTCAGCGGTTTAAACGCCTGCTTTCGGCCCAGGGCATGATCCTGGGGTCCCGGGATCGAGTCCCATGTTGGGCTCCCAGCATGGAGCCTGCTTCTCCCTCTGCCTGTGTCTCTGCCTCTCTCTCTTTCTCTCTCTCTCTCTCTCTCTGTGTGTCTTTCATGAATAAATAAATGAAATCTTTAAAAAAATGTAATGAAAAGACATTTCACGTATCAGCTGTTCTGTGTTCCTGGAAAACAATGAATTCAGGCTGTATGAAAACAATCTACAAAAATGCTACAAGATGCTAAAGGAAATTGATATGGTAAAAGGAGTTTGTTTGTTTGTTTTTTTGGTCTAGACCAAGAAGAAATAACATTAATTTAAAAGTTCAGCAGGAAAAAGAAAATAATATACAAAAAGTAATAGATATGGAGTTTAAGAATGCACATAATATTTAGAATTGTTATCAGCACCTAAAGAGTAGGAGTAGATATGGTAAAAAAAAAAAAAGGCTACTTCTCAGGAAAGAGAAGAGTAAAAATAGTAGAAGAAAGGGACTTTGAATTTTAATTGACTGTCCTTGTTTTGTTCTTTTTATTCTCACATACGTAGGTTGCTATTCATTTTCAATCACTATATTTTTTTCTTTGCACTGAGTACAGACAAAAGAATGGATTTCTCCCAGAAAGTAATTATCAGCCTTCTAGCAGGTAATGTTCCTTTTTGTCTGCTCTATGTCTGAATGAAGAGATTCCAACTGGTCACATGAATTTAGGCAGATTATACAGGAATTTTCTAAACTTTCAAGTGGGATATAATACCTACATCATAGAATATTTAGTGTATTAATATTAAATATTAAACCAAAGTTGATGGTTAATTTTAGTGTTGACTTGGCTGGGCCACACACAGTACTCAGATATTTGACCAAAACTGGTCTAGATGTTGCAGTGAAATTACTTTTTAATAAGATTGGCATTTAAATTAGTAGATTTTGAGTAAAGCAGATTACCTTCTATACTATGCCTGGGTCTCATTCAACCAATCAAAAGCCTTAAGAGAGAAAAAAAAAATACTAAGGCTCCCCAATGGAAAAGGGAATTGGCCCTCCAGACTGCTTTTGTATAGGAGCTTCAATATCACCTCTTCCCTGGGTCTCCAGCTTGCCAGCCCATAATGCACATAAAATAATAAAGTCTACTTCATAAGATATTATATTTTGAGATTTGGATTATGAAAAATAAAAGTAAAGACTTGTATAATAAATCTCCATGTACCTTTCAAACAGGATCAACATGTCAGTATCTAATCAGTATTAATTATGTCTTCCCCATCATCACTCCCCAAACCAGATTACATTAAAGCAATGATCAGCTTGATACCTGTTAGAATTTAATATTTAAATATATCAGTATGTAATTCTTACAGTTAAGGGCTCCTGTTGCTTTACACAAACACAATACCATTATACATCCTGTGTTACTTTTCTCTGGATATGTAACAAATTACCACATTCTTAGCAGTTTAAGACAATAATTATTTATTACCTCACATTTTCCATGGGTTGGGAGTCTGGGCACAATGTAGCTCAATCTTCTATTCAGGGTCTCATAAGATATAGTTTAGGTGTTAACAAGATCACACATCTTTCTCTAGCTGAGGTTCCTCTTGCAAGCTCATGTGGCTTTTAGTACAATTCAGTTACTCCTATTTGTAAGACTGAATTCACTTCTTTCTTGCTGGCTGTCATCCAGGGCAACTGTAATCTCATATATAATCCCTTCATTTCTTTGCCATGTGTCACTCTGGTCTCTCAAAACATGAAAACCCAATTCCTAAAATAGAAATTACCTTTCTCTTTAGAAAAGACTCAGTCCTGTTCTTAAGATCTCACATCTGATTAAGTCAGGCCCACCTGGGATAATCTCTTCATTTACTCAAAATCAACGGACTGGGAACCTTTCTGTAGTCTTTAAAATCTTCTCATCTTGCCAAACTATATAACTTAATCATGGGAATGATATTCCATCATATTCACAGTTCTGACTCCAAAAGAAAGGGAATTTCATACAGAGGATACACTAGAGGGCAGGAGTCTTGAGAGATTTTAAAACTTCCCTAAGAATTTTTTAATCCTATCCACCACAATTCCTAAAACAAAATCATCAATAATGCTTAAGATCGTTTACTATCCAGTCAGCGTTAAAATGTCTTTTTTGTTTCTTTCATTTGATTTGTTAGGATCAGAATCAGAACAAAGACCACAATTGGCATGTGGTTAAAATGTCTCTTGTGTCTCTTAATCTGTAGATCCTCTTTACCTACTTCTATTTTCTCTTTGCCATTTATTTGTCAGAAAAAGAAGAATGGATCATGGTTATGTATAATTTTTCATATTCTGTATTTTTCTGCTCATATGTCCATGGTGTCATTTAACATGTTCCTCTATCATATAGTTTTAAAAACTAAATATGTTAGGAAACCCACCTGGCCCGCTATAGTGGCTCTATGTGTTTGTTGTTATTATTATGTAAAGCATCTGAGACAGGAATTGGTACAGAGTGTTGCTCAATAAATATTTTATTCCATCCTCATCCCCAGGATATTTCTTCTTATTTTAAAAGATAACACTTGAACCTGAGTTCACTGTAATAATTCTTTTGGACAATTGGTATCCACATTTTGTATCCTTTTTTTTTTTTTTTTTTACATTTTAATATATTACACTAAACATTTAGAACATTTTAGTGTGTTTTGCAGCTCTACAACTATACTTTATTGACCACTCTATCAATAGTCACATAATGCAATTACTTAGCCCAAATGACCTATTCTTGATAATAATAGTAAATAGTCTCTTTCAAGTCATAAACTGAGAGGAATAGTTGAAGTCATCTTATACTTTTTAATGCACAGCCTATGTACTGGTATAATTGACAATAGATTTGAATTATCCTGAGTCTACAAATATTTTATAAAGTTATAATTATTCAAGATTGGCAGTGCTTGCCCTGGTACAAAATATATCAATGGTTAAGAATATATATGACGTTTTATATATTCAAAATTATTCCTTGATAGTCATCCTCATCTGTACTGATGTTACTTTTATTTCCCATCTTAGTTACACATATTAATTCAATTTCCTAAAATAAATTTTTATAAAAATTTAAGCTCATATATGACAAACTAAAATATTAGCAATGAAAAATATGACATGCTCTTTAATTCAATCATTCAACAATTAAATACTATAATAAAAGGGCTATATGATAGGAAATTCAAAGATGAATATGACAGTCATCTTGACAACTCTCCAGTCAGGTAGAAGACAAGGAGATGTTCACAAACAACTAGGTTAAGGACTTTGTTTTTGACATGGAAGTACAATTAAACCGCACAATTTAAGTTTAATTTAGATGAAGAAGGAAGGGAAGTCTAAGGAGGGTCTATTCAAGTTCAAGGAGACACTGTGAATGAAAAGCACAGGAAAGTGGATCAAAATATCCAGGGCAATAATGTAAGTAATGCTGATGGTAAGCAATCTCGTGAAAATGAAGTTCAGGTTGTAAGGACAACCTCAAGAAAAGGAATTAGATGAAATAGTAGAGATTAAGCAATAAATTCTCACTTATGTTAGTTATAAATAATCAAAAATATTAAATATTTGTTACTTCTAATTATGGGGGTCAGAAGTCACATTCTTCTTTCTCCCCAACCCCTGACCCCAAATCCTGCTTCTATTCCAGAAATATACAGATTAATGAATTAATCTCATTCTTCTTCTGCTAATAGAGCTGCCCTTTAATCACATATGGTACTATTCACACTTTTTTGACTGTAAAGTCTAATTTTCTTTCTATGTTTTCCTTTAGGAAATAATTATTTGTGCTCAAAAGACTGGCTGCTGAACCAAGAGAAATGCTACATGTTTTCAATTTCTTCTAAAACTTGGAATGAGAGTCAACATTATTTTTCTTAGAACCACCAGTAGCTTTATAATTGTGCTTCTGAATTGGCTTTCTGACATTGAATTGCAATCCAAATTCGTAACTCTGTGGGAGAGAGGATTGTTTCTGATTCTTTCTTTTGAGGTGAGTTTTTCCTTCTAGTCATTTTGCTCAGTGCAGAGTGGCCAAAAACAAGTTGTACTTGATAGAAGCGTGAACTCTTCTCACTGTAGCATTCCAGCTGTTTTCTCTTTAAATCTCAGACCGAATTCGTAGGTTTTCAGGATGATTTGAAAGTTATCTAGGTAACTTGTTGGGGACAGGTGACTTGGGGACCCTACCCTTCTGCCTTCTTGCCCCCTCCTCCGAGAGTCAACATGATTGTGCAAATCTACAAGCACATTTACCAGTGATCTAAACTTTTAAAGAGCTGGTAAGGGATCAAAAACAGAATCTAAGTACCCAAGGAAGAATTGCTAGGTGCAATTCTAAGAAGCATGGGTGATTTAGTCATTGTTTTGAACATTCATTAGTCATTATATAATTACTATTGTTTATTTTTAAAAAAAAAAAACTATTCTTTATTAAAGAAATGATTATAGGGTATCCCTGGGTGGCTCAGTGGTTTGACGCCTGCCTTTGGCCCAGGGCACGATCCTGGAGTCCTGTGATCGAGTCCCTAGTCAGGCTCCTGGCATGGAGACTGCTTCTCCCTCCTCCTGTGTCTCTGCCTCTCTCTCTCTCTCTCTCTCTCTCATAAATAAATAAATAAATCTTTTTTTTTTTTAAAATTTTATTTATTTATGATAGTCCCACAGAGAGAGAGAGAGAGAGAGAGAGAGAGAGAGAGGCAGAGACACAGGGAGAGGGAGAGGCAGGCTCCATGCCGGGAGCCCGACGTGGGATTCGATCCCGGGTCTCCAGATCGCGCCCTGGGCCAAAGGCAGGCGCCAAACTGCTGCGCCACCCAGGGATCCCTCATAAATAAATAAATAAATCTTAAAAAAATGATTATATACCATTCCATCGATGTCTGGCATAGTGCCATATTCTATAGAGAGCACTGAAATTTTTTTCAATAAATTAATAAATGAATATACTATTTCCTTTTAAGGAGTTCATACAGAGGACTTTAAAACCTGGAAGTCCTGGTTGGATTGGACTATATGTTACATCCCCAGGAAAATGGATGTGGATAAATCAATACCCTTTTGTGGAAAAAAAATGAGTAAGTAATTATTTGAGAGGGAAGAATGGCAGCAGTGATATTGTTTTATTGATAGAAAAGTATTTTTAATAAGCTTCCATGATGTCCAGGCTATTTTTTAAATCTTTCCTCCTCCTTCTTCTCTTCCTTCTCTCCCTCCTTTTCCCTTCTTTTCTTTTTTATAACTTTATCCCTTTCTTTGCTTCCTCTCTCTTTTTTTAACATGTACTAATAATGAGAAGTAGGATAGAGAGTGCTCACTATGATACCTGGAAATTTTAATAGCTAAGAAATGATAATGACTATAATTTTTAAGCCCATTAGACCTCATTTAAAATAATTTCAGCAACTATCTACTGTATAATAAATGCAAGGTAAAATTCCCCTATAAATAAAAGCATTTGGAATGTATAAAAACATCTCCCAAGCAGGAATCAGAAAGCAGGAGTTTGAAATTTTGCCCCTAGAATATTCTAAACTTGGAGTACCAGGGTGGCTCTGTCAGTTAAGCATCACACCTTTTTTTTTCACACTCTTTTTTTTAAAGATTTTTTTATTTATTTACTCATGAGAGACAGAGAGAGAGATAGAGAGAGAGAGAGAGAGAGAGGCAGAGACACAGGCAGTGGGAGAAGCAGGCTCCATGCAGGGAGCCTGACGTGGGACTTGATCCCAGGACTCTAGGATCACACCCTGAGCTGAATGTGGCACTAAACCGCTGAGCCACCTGGGCTGCTCTAAGCATCAGACTCTTGATTTTGCCTCAAGTCATGAGCTTGGAGTCATGAGCTGGAGCTCTGTGTTGGGCTCCCTGCTCAGCAGGGAGTCTGAGAGTCTCTCTTCACTCTCTGCTCCTCTCACTGCTCTCTCTCTTTAAAATAAATAAATAAATCTTTTAAAAAGAAGAATATTTTCCTAAACTTATTGATATAAATTTCTTTATCTGTATGAAAAGAATGGTGAAGCTTCCCTCACAATGTTCTTGGGTGAACAACATGAGATAATGTATGTAAGAGTGCTTTAAAATTCTTTAGTGTCACATACAATTTATATATTCTCCTCTATGGCCTTGTTTTCTTTACACATCACTAGAGCACCTTCACGTATTTTCCTTATCATAGAATTAAAGTCAATGAAGAATATAACTTCATTCTTTAACTTAAACTTCATTCTTTAACTTAAAAAAAAAAAGTCCCCATGAAGTTACTGCTTTGCAGCTCCCGTGATACCTATTACCACACAGTCTTTACCAAAAACTTACATTTTAGGGGTGCCTGGGTGGCTCAGTCAATTGAGTGTCCAACTCTTGGTTTCAGCTCAGGTCATGATCTAGTGTGGCCCCTACCATCAGGCTCTGCGCTGGATATGGAGCCTGCTTAAGATTGCCTTTCTACCTCTTCCCTGTCCCTCTACTCTCCCTCTCCAAAAAATTTTTAAAAAGAGAGAAAAACTTTTAATACCTAATTACATTTTATAGAAAATTATTTTGCTGTGTGGGGAATGAATAGATGGAAAGTGAAACTGAAATTGAAGTTCAGTCAAAAGACTATGATCAGAGATAAGGGAAAGACAGTAGCAGCCTGGCCCAGGAGTGAATGGATATAGGGACTGGTCTGGAGGTAAAACTTGATGATTACATGCAATTCAAGGGTTGAGAGGGAAGGAAGTGACAGGGATGCTTTTTACTCTTCAGGCTAGAACTTCTACAGTAATATTCTTCAGATAAGAGAGACATCCCAGGAGAAAGAGTGTGAAGGGAAAGCAAATCAAGAGTGCATGAATACAATCACTGAAAATAAAAGAAGAATCTATTCTAAAACCTCTGCCACATTTTGGCTGCTGAAGAATTACCTATACATGTTTGGCTGAATAAGAGTTTAAGAAACATAACCATTATTTTAAAATAAGTGCTCAAATGTCTATGCTTTATCTCCTAGTTTTCTCATAATTGGACCAACGGATCACAAGCGCTGTGCTCTCATAACAGGAAATCAGGTATATTCTGAAGACTGTAACTCCAAATTTAATGGCATTTGCCAAAGAGATGCTTTCTGAACATCAAAAGCAAATCTGCGTTTAAATAAAGATTTGGAATAAATGCATGTGGAAGTTAATGGTGCCTATCCTTTTTTTTTTTGTGGAATGCAAGTTTATTTCTTTTCTATGTTATTAAAACAAAATTCAACTGAGTAAATTTAAAGATCTAATTGGCTTTATTCAATGATTCATGAACTGGGAAGCATCCCATCTAACAAGTAAAAAGGAGCTCTAATGAGCTACAGAAAAAGGAAGGTTTTAAAGGCAGAGAAGGGTGAAAAAAAGGTAGTAATAAACAACAATAAGAGATTATTTGGGGCAAGGTCACCTTTCTTTGGGGCACTACAGGGGGCTATCAGGTGGAATTACCTCACTAGTGTTAACCAGAAAATTCTCAACCGACTAGTTAAGATTATATTCCTGGGGAGATGAAAACTGCAGATTAGATATTAAGTTTTGGTTTGGTAACTTGGGCTTACTATTTTGGGCCTGTTGTCTCTTTTTTGATATTACAAATATAACATTTTCAAATAGTCCATATAGAAATAATACTTCAAAATGATGAAATATAACTTATTTTTAAACAAGAAAACATGGTTTCCTATTATTTCAATGTTTAAAAAATAATTAAATTTGATCTTCTAATCTTGTCTGATACCCTATTTGTGTCCTATTTCTTAGGTTCTAACTCCTGAGCATTTGGTGAAGCAATAGACTAAGCACATAGATATAACATTTTTTTCTTCAAGGTAGGCTTTTCCCCCAAGGTAATTGTCTTCAATTTTTATCGAAAAGAAATCAGACTTTCAACTGGTATTAAATACTCAGATGTTGTAAGCATGAGATGTCTATTTAAGGTAATATACAATCTGGTTTTTAGTGTGATTCCACAGCTTATTTCCCTTTAATCAAATTTATATATGATTTATATTTAAAATTGTTATATTAAGAATGACCCCATTCCCTTAGTTTTCTAACTAAAATTCTACACAAAGTGAAGTTTCTTATTTTCCTCTCATGTATTTAAAACACATTTGTGTTTCAAAATAGATGCAGTAGTTCCTGTCTATTATTATATAAGTAAGGTCATTACTTAATTTCTCCAAGTTGACAATAGTAAATTGTAAGCCATCAGGAATTTATATCCTAGTAACTGCAAATCAAAGAAAAAAAGAGGATGTATTACTCTAAATTACTAAAGTTTACAAAATTAATTTGTAACCATGAACCAACTTTACAAATAAAATCTATATTATGAATCAAATAAAACTTGAACTTAGACTAAGCCAGAATTTATTAATCCAACTGTAATACACAATGGAATCCAAAAAATTAATTTTTTCAAGTTTTCTGGGTGATAATATCATACACAGATATAAATGCTCATACTTGATTACATGTTGACACTGGCCAAATCATTTGCATTCCCATACAGTGCCAGGGTAAACATTGACTAGTAGGCAGGCAAGAATCTCCTTTTATCAGAAAGTTTCAACTGTATCTAATTAAGGAAGTAAATCTCCGTTAAAGACATGCAGAAAGGGCTTATTTGTATGTTCCTATGTGTTTGTAATGTAGACATTCTCTTTTTCTCCCAGCTTCTCTACCCTACTCTTCCTCTTTTGCCTATACTCACATTCTTTCCTGCATTCATAGATTATGAGTAATTTATAGTTATCTAGTTACCCATAAAAATTCATAATTACCTAGGCAAGAATTTAAACTCAAGCTAATGTAACATAGGTGGTTTTGATATAGTTTTTGGAATGTCCTGCAGAATTTTCGCTTTATGACTGCACCCAGGGATATGTCATAAGCCCATCCTATTTTCTTTTCCTTACCTAGGACATTGATTTTTTTCAATAATCTATTGTTTGGCCACTTTTGATATTATTATTCTAGTTTATATTCTATTATCTAAGCTTTGTAATTTTTTTAATTAAAATATAATAGACATACAATACCCCATTAGTTTCAGGTGAAATCATAGTGATTTCATATTTTTGTACATTACAAAACAATCCCCATGAGTCTAGTTACCATCTCTCACCATACAAAGTTATTATAAAACTGACTGGAGAAAAATTAGAGAGGAAGACAAACCACGAGAGACTCCTAACTCTGGGAAAAACACAAAGGGTTGCAGAAGGAGAGGTGGTCAGGGGGATAGGGTAACTAGGTGATGGGCATTAAGGAGAGCACACAATGAGATGAGTGCTGGGTGTTATACTATATATTGGCAAATTGAATTTAAATAAAATTAAACAAAAAAACAAAAAAACCGAAGGTTATTACAATATTATTTTCTGTATTCCCTATTCTGTACACTACATTCCCATAACTTATTATTTTATCACTGGAAGTTTATACCTCTTAAACTCCTTCACCTATCTCACCTGCCCCCTGATATTTCCCTCGTTTGTCAGCCAATACTTTATTTCCTGTATCTATAAGGGTGTTTCTGTTTTGTTTTGTTTACTCATTTTTTTCTTTTTTTTTTGGTTCCATATATAAGTGAAATCATGTGTTGTCTTTCTCTGTCTGATTTTTTTCCACTTAGCATAATACCCTTCTGGTTCATCTATATCATCACAAATGGCAAAATTTCATTCCTTTATATGGATGAGTAATACTCCCTTGTGCATGTATATATATATATATATATATATATATATATATATATATATATATCACATCTTTATTCATCCATTGATGGACACAGGTTCTTTCCATATCTTGGCTACCATAAATACTGCAATGAATATAGGGGTATGGATATATCTTTGAATTATGTTTATTTTTTTCAGGTAAGTACCCCAAAGTAGAATTGCTGAGTCTTGTGGTATTCTATTTTTAATTTTGGGGTAGACCTCATACTGTGTCCCATAGTGGCTATACCAAGTTATCTTCTCATCAACAGTATACAAGGATTATTTTTTCTCTGCATCTTAACCAACATTATTCTTGCTTTATTTTTTATCTTTGATAATAATCAATCTGGCAGAGATGAAATGATCTCATTGTGGTTTCAATTTGCAATTCCCTAATGATATTGAGCATCTTTTCATATACCACTTGGCCATCTATCCTTGGAAAAATGTCCATTCAAGTCCTCTGCCCATTTTTTAATGTCTACTAAGTCCTCTGCCATTTTTAATCACTTATTTTTAAAAATTTCAAGTTATCTTTTCATTCTGTTGATGGATTTTTCTTCACTGTGCTACAAACCCTTTAGTTTGAGTAATCTCAAATGCTTTCTCTGCATCTATTGAGAGGATCATATTGTTCTTATTTTTTCTCTAGCTGATATGATCGATCACATTGATTGCTTTATGAGTGTTGAACCAGCCTTACATCCTGGGGATAAATCCCACTTGGTCATGGTGAATAATCTTCTTAATGTACTGTTGGATCCGCTTGGCTAGTATCTTGTTGAGAATTTTTGCATCTGTGTTCATCAGGGATATTGTCTATAATTCTCCTTTTTGGTGGGGTCTTTGTCTGGTTTTGGAATTAAGGTGATGCTGGCCTCAAAGAATGAGTTTGGAAGTACTCCATCTCTTTCTATCTTTTGGAACAGCTTTAGTAGAATAGGTATGGTTTCTTCTTTAAACGTGTGATAGAAAAAAAAAATAAATAAACGTGTGATAGAATTCCCCTGAGAAGCCGTCTGGCCCTGGACTTTTGTGTCTTGGGAGGTTTTTGCTGACTGCTTCAATTTCCTTCCTGGTTATTGGCCTGTTCAGGTTTTCTGTTTCTTCCTGTTCCAGTTTTGGTAGTTCATGGTTTTCCAGAAATGTGTCCATTTCTTCTAGATTGCCTAATTTATTGTCGTATAGCTGCTCATATGTTTTTCAAATCGTTTTTATTTCCTTGATATTGGTGGTGATGTCTCCTTTTTCATTTGTGATTTTATTAATTTGTGTCTTTTTTGTTTTTAATAAAGCTGGCTAATGGTTTATCTATCTTATTCTTTCAAAGAACCAACTCCTGTTTTTGTTGATCTGTTCCACAGTTCATCTGGTCTCTATTTCATTGAGTTCTGCTCGAATCTTTATTAACTCTCTTCTTTTGCTGGGTTAAGGTTTTATTTGCTGTTCTTTCTCCAGCTCCTTTAGGTGCAAGGTTAGCTTTTGTATTTGAGTTATTTCCAGTTTTTTGAGGGATGCTTGTATTGCGATGTATTTACCCCTAAGGACTGCTTTTGCTGTATCCCAAAGATTTGAATGGTTGTATCTTCATTCTCATTAGTTTCCATGAATCTTTTTAATTCTTCTCAATTTCCTGGTTGACCCTTTCATCTTTTAGCAGGATGGTCCTTAATCTCCACGTGTTTGAATTTCTTCCAAATTTCTTCTTGTGATTTAGTTCTAGTTTCAAAGCATTATGGTCTGAAAATATGCAAAGGACAATTCCAATCTTTCAGTATTGGTTAAGACCTGATTTATGACCCAGTATGTGGTCTGTTCTGGAGAAAGTTCCATATCATTTATTTATTTTAGCTTTTTTTTGCCCTTGCCTGAGGAGACTGGTCCAAAAATAATATTCTGACGTCAAAGAGCTAACTGACTATATTTTCCTCTAAGAGTTTTATGGCTTCAAGTCTTATAGTTAAGTATTCAATCCATTTTGAATTTATTTTTGTATATGGTATAAGATAGTGGTCCAGATTAATTGACTATATACATGTGGGTTTTATTTCTGGGCTCTCTTCTATTCCTTTGATTGATGTGTGTGTTTTTGTGTCAGTACCATGTCTGATTACTATAGCTTGGTAGCATGGTTTGAAATCACAAAGTGTGATGCCTCCAGCTTTGTTCTTTTCTTTTTCCTTTTTAAGATTTTATTTATTTATTCATGAGACACACACACACAGAGAGAGAGAGAGAGAGAGAGAAGAGGCAGAGATATAGGAACAGGGAGAAGCAGGCCTATTGCTGGGAGCCTGTTGTGGGACTCCCTAGACTCCAGGATCATGCCCTGAGCTGAAGGCAGACTCTCAACTGCTGAGCCACCCAGGCATCCCTCCAGCTTTGTTCTTCTTTCTCAAGATTGTTTTGGCTATTCGGAATCTTTTATGGCTCCATACAAATTTTAAGATTCTTAGTCCTAATTCTGTGAAAAATGCCATTGATATTTTGATGAAGACTGCATTGAATCTGTAGATTGCTGAGTAAGCTTTATAATTTAATGTATAATTCCATCATTGATCAGTGATGATTATTGACAGAGTTAGGATCTTTATTGGTGGATTTTTCCCTGTTTTTAGGATATTATTGAAGTATATGCTTTTTCATAGGTAATTCTCTTGTAACATTTCTTTAAGTCAAAATTATTATTGTTAGTATTTTGTAATATTTACACATAAAAAGCACTTATGTTTCTCTAACTTTTAAGCTAAGTAAACGCTGGCTGGCCTATCAATATAGATATCTTTAAATTTGTGTCTTGAGGAAAGCCATGGTGGCTCAGTGGTTTAGCGCTGCCTTCAGCCCAGGGCATGATCTTGGAGACCCGGAATTGAGTCCCATGTCAGGCTCCCTGCATGGAGCCTGCTTCTCCCTCTGTCTGTCTCTCTGCCTCTCTCTCTATGTCTCTCATGAATAAATAAATAAAAATCTTTAAAAAAAATTTATGTCTTGAATTGATGAAGTTAATTCATTTAATAGTTTTTAGCTCCTTTGTTTAAAATTTGCAAAATTCTGTAGTAGCATAACAAGTGAGAACTATTGCCTATTGAGACCTTTCCTTCCTTTCTGAAGGGTGATAGTTATTTTCAGTTTTTTACTCTATTAAAATTTAGGTTTGCTGCAAATCCACTTGATATCAATAAATCCCCTAGAACTATGGACTCCATCATCATTCAGAAAAGCAAAAGATCCATTCACACTAATTCCGAACCTAAAAAGAAACCACTAAAATTAGTTTGGGAACCACTTAAAACTATAATAAAAAATAAAATTAAGATTTGAGTGATCTGAAACATTCTACACAAAACACTGAGCTCCATACTCACTCATCACCATATGCTACCCAAAAATATTTGGTATATCAAAGGAATAGAATAGCTGAATGTAGGTATTTAGTTATTAGTATAATTTGTAACTTTATTTCAAACAATAAGTAGCAAGGCAGCTATAGTATAGATGGACATGGATAAGCCATGAATATAGATATAAATCAGCATCTATCTGTATCTATCTACATCTATTTCCATCCATCAGGAGAGACCGTCTTTGCTCAATTGAAAGATCTTTGGAGTTTTTTTAAAGCAGTTTCCTAGCACATTTTTAGCTAATGTTCCGTTTTGAAAGTAAAGCATAAGATTTATTTTCATTTGATGCTTTTGAAACATATTGAGGTAGAAACCAAAGAGACTAATTGCAATATTGTTTTTATTAATTCTCTCTGTTGATGATCAAATTTTTCCTTCTTTTTTTAAAGATTTTATTTATTCATGAGAGATACAGAGAGAGGTAGAGACACAGGCAGAGAGAGAAGCAGGCTCCATGCAGGGAGCCTGCGGGACTCCATCCCAGGACTCTGGGATCACTCCCTGAGCCAAAGGCAGACGTTCAGCCACTGAGCCACCCAGGTGTCCCTCCTTCTTTTGTAGTAAGTGTAATTTGTCTTATTTTACATAGTTTAATATTTAATTTGTTCCCACTGTTTATCTAGCACTTAATCAAATTTAAGGCAGGAGTACACGGATACAAAAGAAAAGTCACACAGTCCTTATTTCCAGGTGCAATAGTACTTAAGTGAGAAAACATTCACCGGGTAACAGTTACGTAAATAAATAATGTTGTTTATAATGGACACATGTAAAGTTAAAAACAACTATGTGGTCATTTATTCTTTAAAACAAAGGGAACTTGTGTAAATATAATTAATTTTTTAAAAACGTACAAGTAAATACATGTGGTTTGGCTTGGAATTTGAAAAAAAAAGTTGAATTTGAATTAGCAAAAGAAGTGTATACTAGAAAAGACTTTGGTAATAAAATAAAATAAAATAAGAAACAAAAAGAAAAATTTCACTGTGTGTCACTTGGTAGAAGGAAGACAGGTTGCTCTAAGGTATGTTTCATTGTATAAGGGCACATGTCACAGGGTGAAGATTAAAAGTAATTGCACAGAGAAAATGGAAATAATTATTTATAATAATACAACTTAAAATTATTTAAAAAGTTTTTTACAACACCAGAATACTTTCCTACTACATTTGAAACTCACCAAGGATTGAGTGTGGTGCCATTTGTCCATTTCCAAGACTCTCCTTGTTTTCTGTTCAATCCAATCCAGTGCATAAAAGTTCCTGCATGCCTCCTCAAAAATTCCTTTCACAAAGGTCAGGGCATTATCCATTACTTAATATTTTAGGATACATTGCTGAACATGTTTCTCACCTCAACTTTCCCATCTTTTATGATTTACATCCCAATCTGCATGGCCAACTGCTTTTATAGCAATAGGTAGGGATATTTAGATCAGTTTAATCAGAAAGATTTTTACTTTGCTCTTTTACTTTTTAAATATCTGTAAGCCATAGAGTGACTTTCCTCAAGTCATGGCAATTCTCTGAGCTACACTCTCTCAAGTTATTTTTAGGAGTAATTCCTATTTCTCAAATGAGAAAATGATGAGGAAAACATATTTGAATTCATTTTCTTCAAGTTCAACTGCATAGACCATTAGTATGTTTTAGTCACAGTGAATGACAAAGACTATAAACTGATATGTTGTTATGAGTGTTTGGATGACAAAATTGGGGGCTGAGCATTTTCTGTAGGAACTGGTACAGAAAGTTCTGTAAGGGTAACAGAGAACTAATGCTTCTATTTTGTTTTCTACACAGAACCTTTCAAAAATCACAGAGGAGAGATTTTTGGGGGAAAGGGTTTAATAGAAAATATAAGTACTCTTAAAATGGGAAAATTAAATCATAAACTACATTGATCTTTTGACAATGCTGCCATGCAGTTGAAAATCCAAGCATAACTCTTGATTCTCCCCAAATTCAACAACTAATAGTTCAATATTGACAGAAAGCCTTACTGCTAATATAAACAGCTGCTATATATATTATATGCAGCTGAAAACAATCTGCATGTGTGTAGACCTGTACAGCTCAAATCTGTATTGTTCAAGGGTCAACTGTTCTTTGATTAGATACCAAAATAAGAATGTTACTGCTATTGTATGTCTTCTCATATAATCAGAAATCAAACTAACTTCTGGATAATGTGATTTATTGCAATAAAACATACTGAGTGATGGACTTAGTTTCTCTTTTCTTAGCTCTTTGTTATGTATAGGTTTGGACCACAAACCTATTAGTTTTCCTTACAAACAAACCTCTTTCCTCACCCTCACCTGGTGCTCCTGTAGTCCAGATCCCTCATCCTTTGCCCTTTTTCACTGCTGTTTATGATCTCATTTTCTTCAAACTGTGCTCAGACCCTCATCCCTCAGACCCTCATCCTAAATTCTGAGAGCCCTGTCTGTTTTTCAGTTTTAATTTTTCCAGGCTATTCTTGCAAAATAAAAATGTAAAGATATTAAAATAATTTAATAATCTTAGAACATCAAATAAAGACATTTAGCTATATAAATAGCATGCACTGTGATTAACGATATAGCATCACTAGCTAATTTGCCTACATTCAAATCTCAGTTCAACAAGTCCTGTTTGACAATGGCTATGTTACATAATATTTCTGTGCCTCACTGTCTTCCTCTTTAAAATGAAAGTATTTATATATTTACTTCATAGGCACTGGCTGTAGAGTACATGAGTTTTTATAGTTATAGCGCTTAGAACATTGACATATATTATAATAGAATATCACTTTTATCATTTTCATTCTCTCTTTTTACAAAATTAAGTCCTGAAATAATTAAGAACTTTCCCCTTTTCTTACCATATCCTCCTGTGTGTCAATATGAGCAAGTTTTGATCCCTGTGAACTGAAAAATCTTTTACTGGCTGTCCAATTTTTGGTGTCACCAGAAAAATAGAAACACTTCTTTCCTACTCCAATCCATTTGCCTGAGCATTCCATAGTTTGGGTACATTTTGAAAGTTTTGCAAATACTGAAAAAAGAAGAAAATAATCAAGTGAAAACATAAGTTGAAGACTGTTTCAACTCATTCTGATTAAACAGTTTCTTTTACTCTCATGGTTTGCTGTCTATAAAATTAACTTCACTTATGGGATGATGGATGAATTAAATTCTGCTATCTATAAGGAAAACCACTTAATGGTCAAGCAGTCCATAATTTATCCAATTTCCTTGTCTTCTACTTTTAAGGATGGAACTGCTAGCTATTCTATATTGACATCCTCCCTAAAACAATGTGTAAAATTCAGCAATTGACAGAGAGCCAGAGACATGAATACAATTTAGGCCTCACAGACTAGGGTAAGAAAGGTAGGCTTACATTTACCTTGCAGAAATGAAATGGTCATATACAAGAAAGGACACCCAAGATAGGGAAGTAAAACTCAACATACCTGACAACAAATCATTGATATATGACTTAGTAAAACATTTGTTCTACTTCACCAATATTCAGTGCCCAAGAAGCTGGCATTTTTAATAAATGATGAATTTATTTCTCTGTACAGTGTTTTAGTAAGTGCTCAGTAATCAGAATAAGATAAAATGCCTACTCACCAAATGTTTAAGTAAGATAATGCAACTAGCAAAGAACCAAGTAAACCTTCAAATATCAGGCCAACTCCAAAGCTTTCTCTCTTCATTTTGCTATGATATATATATATGTATATTTTGTAATGCTTGAAAGCAGATCTAGGCTACCATACATAGGTAATGAAATATATTGTGTTTCAATTTTTTAAATTAATCGATTAATGAATGAATGTAAAGACTTCTTGCAGAAACACTTCTCTAAATATTTAACTGCCAGTGCAACTGGCTGACTCGGTCAGAAAGAGCTTGTGACTCTTGATTTTGGAGTCATGAGTTCAAGCCCCACATTGGATGTAGAGGTTACTAAAATAATAATAATAATAATAATAATAATAATAATAATATAAATATTTAACTGCCAGATATTTAAATATCAATAACATTGAGTTCCCAGGAGACTGTGATGACAGAAAGAGCATGTACAAGAAAATATCAGTACTCTGAATGACAAAGAAAACAAAATCAAGAGTGCTAAGTGTTAAAAAAAAAAAGAGTGCTAAGTGTTACTTTAATGAAAGTGCTAACTTCAGTGCTATATTAAGCGAAGTATGCATATGGAAAATCAAATTATGAGACTATTAAGTCATGGTTCAGGAACTTAAAAAACTACTTTTAATTATTTTCACAAAATGAACCAGTAATGTCCAGAAGAAAATAGATATTTTCATTTTTACAAATCTATTCCAACAGGGAAAATCTCACAAAAAATCACTTGTGCCATTATTTCATTTTTTTTTGCTTTTAATATAGTAAATATTTCATAGAACATCTATTAGTAATATAACATAATCTTGATCCAGAAGAAATAAAAGCAAAGAAATACTGCAGTTATATAGGCAATATTACATGGTGGTTAAAATTTCAGGAATTAGAGTCAGACAGAAAAGAATCTCGAATTTGGCTTTGCAATTTGTTATTTGTGAGAGGCAACATATTCACTCTGGCTTCTATTTCTTTACCTGTAAATGGATTTCATAATTATACTTGTTTCATGGTCTTGTGAAAATTAAATATATAGTGTATTTACTATTGGTTGTTTAACTCACACAAAGTACTCTTGATTAAAAAACACAGTTATTGCTGTTATCTGGTGGTTATTTGAGAACTTATTATTTTACTCAAAGATTAATAACTTAAATAAATTCAAGAAGATAACTATATTGTGAGATTTAAAGTATTTAGTTATTGGGTTTTTTTGTTTTTGTTTTTGTTGTTGTTGTTACGAAATCTCTACACCCAATGTGGGGTTAGAATTCATAACCTGGAGATCAAGAGTCACATACTCTACTGACTGGGCCAGCCAGTGTTTCTAGAGTATTTAGATTTTTTCATTTAATTTTTAAGTTGAAACATAGTGATATATTAGGTTCAGGTGTGAAACACAGTGATTTGCCAATTTCTACAGTACAAAATGCTTGCTATGATAAATGTAATTACTGTCATCTTAAAAAGTTATTATGATATTCTGACTATATTCCCTATGCTGTACTTTTAATCTCTATGATTTATTTATTTCATAACTAGAAATTGTAAATATTAATGCCCTTCATGTATTTTGCTCATCCTCCCCACACCCTTCCTTCTGGCAACTACTAGGTTCTTCACTGTACTTTTCAGTCTGTGTCTGGTTTTGTTTGTTTATTTTATTTTTTAGATTCTATATATAAGCGAAATAATATGGTACTTGTTTTTGTCTTATTTCACTTTGCATAATACCCTCTAGATCCAACCATGTTGTCACAATGGCAAGATTTCATTCTTTTAATGGTTGATTAATATTCCATTATGTTTGTATACCACATCTTCTTTATTCACTTACAAGAAATCCATAACCTTTATGAAGAAAGCATTAGGATAACAACAGACCTCTTCACAGACCTGGCAGGCCAGAAAGGGCTGGCAAGATATATTTAGGGTCCTAAATGAGAAGAACCTGCAGCCAAGAATACTTTATCCAGCAAGGCTCTCATTCAGAATAGAAGGAGAGATAAAGAGCTTCCAAGATAGGCAGAAACTGAAAGAACATGTGACCATGAAACCAGCTCTGCAAGAAATATTAAGGAGGACTCTGTAAAAGAAAGAGGAAGTCCAAGGAAACAATCCACAAAAACAGGGACTGAATAGGTATCATGATGACACAAAATTCATATCTTTCAATAGTAATTCTGAATGTGAATGGGCTTAATGACCCTATCAAATGGTGCAGGGTTTCAGACTGGATCAAAAGCAAGACCCATCAATTTGCTGTCTACAAGAGACTCATTTTAGACAGAAAGACACCTACAGCCTGAAAATAAAAGGTTGGAGAACCATGTACCATTCAAATAGTCCTCAAAAGAAAGCAGGGGTAGCCATCTTTATATCAGACAAATTAAAGTTTATCCTGAAGACTGTAGTAAGAGATGAAGAGGGACACTAGTTTATCCCGAAGACTGTAGTAAGAGATGAAGAGGGACACTATATCATACTTAAAGGATGTATCCTACAAGAGGACCTAAGAATCATGAATATTTATGCCCTGAATGTGGGAGCTGCCAAGTATACCAATCAATTGATAACCAAAGTTAAGATATAGTTAGATAATAATACACTCATACTTGGTACTTGAATATAGCACTTTCTACAATTGACAGATCTAAGCACAACATCACCAAAGAAATAAGAGCTTTAATTTTTTTTTTTTAAATAAGAGCTTTAAATGATACACTGGACCAGATGGATTTCACAGATATTTACAGAACTTTACTTCCAAATGCAACTGAATACACATTCTTCTCAAGTGCACATGGAACTTTCTCCAGAATAGACCACATACTGGGTCATAAATCAGGTCTTAACCAATACTGAAAGATTGGAATTGTCCTTTGCATATTTTCAGACCATAATGCTTTGAAACTAGAACTAAATCACAAGAAGAAATTTGGAAGAAATTCAAACACGTGGAGATTAAGGACCATCCTGCTAAAAGATGAAAGGGTCAACCAGGAAATTGAGAAGAATTAAAAAGATTCATGGAAACTAATGAGAATGAAGATACAACCATTTAAATCTTTGGGATACAGCAAAAGCAGTCCTAAGGGGTAAATACATCGCAATACAAGCATCCCTCAAAAAACTGGAAATAACTCAAATACAAAAGCTAACCTTGCACCTAAAGGAGCTGGAGAAAGAACAGCAAATAAAACCTTAACCCAGCAAAAGAAGAGAGTTAATAAAGATTCGAGCAGAACTCAATGAAATAGAGACCAGATGAACTGTGGAACAGATCAACAAAAACAGGAGTTGGTTCTTTGAAAGAATAAGATAGATAAACCATTAGCCAGCTTTATTAAAAACAAAAAAGACACAAATTAATAAAATCACAAATGAAAAAGGAGACATCACCACCAATATCAAGGAAATAAAAACGATTTGAAAAACATATGAGCAGCTATACGACAATAAATTAGGCAATCTAGAAGAAATGGACACATTTCTGGAAAACCATGAACTACCAAAACTGGAACAGGAAGAAATAGAAAACCTGACAGGCCAATAACCAGGAAGGAAATTGAAGCAGTCAGCAAAAACCTCCCAAGACACAAATTCCAGGGCCAGACGGCTTCTCAGGGGAATTCTATCACACGTTTAAAGAAGAAACCATACCTATTCTACTAAAGCTGTTCCAAAAGATAGAAAGAGATGGAGTACTTCCAAACTCATTCTATGAGGCCAGCATCACCTTAATTCCAAAACCAGACAAAGACCCCACCAAAAAGGAGAATTATAGACAATATCCCTGATGAACACAGATGCAAAAATTCTCAACAAGATACTAGCCAAGCGGATCCAACAATACATTAAGAAGATTATTCACCATGACCAAGTGGGATTTATCCCCAGGATGTAAGGCTGGTTCAACACTCATAAAGCAATCAATGTGATCGATCATATCAGCTAGAGAAAAAATAAGAACCATATGATCCTCTCAATTGATGCAGAGAAAGCTTTTGACAAAATTACAGCATCCATCCCTGATCAAAACTCTTCAGAGTGTAGGGATAGAGGGAACATTCCCCAGCATCTCAGCAAATATCATTCTCAATGGGGAAAAACTGAGAGCCTTTCCCCTAAGATCAGGAACCAGACAGGGATGTCCACTCTCACCACTGCTATTCAACATAGTACTAGAAGTCCTAGCCTCAGCAATCAGGCAACAAAAAGAAATAAAAGGCATTCAGATTGGCAAAGAAAAAGTCAAACTCTCCCTCTTCACAGATGACACGATAATGTACATAGAAAATCCAAAAGAAAAGAAAAAAAAGAAGATCCAAAAGACTCCACCCCAAGATTGCTAGAACTCATACAGCAATTTGGCAGTGTGGCAGGATACAAAATCAATGCCCAGAAGTCAGTGACATTTCTATACACTAACAATGAGACTGAAGAAAGAGAAATGAAGGCGTCAATCTCATTTACAATTGCACCCAAAAGCATAAGGTACCTAGGAATAAATCTAACCAAAGAGGTAAAAGGATCTATACCCTAAAAACTACAGAACACTTCTGAAAGAAATTGAGGAAGACACAAAGAGATGGAAAAATATTCCATGCTCATGGATTGGAAGAATTAATATTGTGAAAATGTCAATGTTACCCAGGGCAATTTACACGTTTAGTGCAATCCTTATCAAAATACCATGGACTTTTGTCAGAGAGTTGGAACAAATCATCTTAAGATTTTTGTGGAATCAGAAAAGACCCCAAATAGCCAGGGGAATATTAAGAAAGAAAATCATAGCTGTGGCATCACAATGCTAGATTTCAGGTTGTACTACAAAGCTGTGGTCATCAAGACAGTGTGGTACTGGCACAAAAACAGACACATAGAACAATGGAACAGAGAATCCAGAAGTGGACCCTCAACTTTATCGTCAACTAATATTTGACAAAGCAGGAAAGACTATCCACTGGAAAAAAGACAGTCTCTTCAATAAATGGTGCTGAGAAAATTGGACATCCACATGCAGAAGAATGAAATTAGACCACTCTCTTTCACCATACACAAAGATAAACTCAAAATGGATGAAAGATCTAAATGTGAGACAAGATTCCATCAAAATCCTAGAGGAGAACACAGGCAACACCCTTTTTGAACTTGGCCACAGCAACTTCTTGCAAGATACATCCATGAAGGCAAGAGAAACAAAAGCAAAAATGAACTATTGGGACTTCATCAAGATAAGAAGCTTTTGCACAGCAAAGGACACAGTCAACAAAACTAAAAGACAACCTACAGAATGGGAGAAGATATTTGCAAATGACCTCTCAGATAAAGGGCTAGTATCCAAGATCTATAAAGAACTTATTAAACTCAACACCAAAGAAACAAACAATCCAATCATGAAATGGGCAAAAGACATGAACAGAAATCTCACAGAGGAAGACATAGACATGGCCAACAAGCACATGTGAAAATGCTCTGCATCACGTGCATCAGGGAAATACTAATCAAAACCACAATGAGATACCACCTCAGACCAGTGAGAATGATGAAAATTAACAAGACAGAAAACAACAAATGTTGGAAAGAATGTGCAGAAAGGGGATCCCTCTTGCAATGTTGGTGGGAATGTGATCTGGTACAGCTACTCTGGAAACTCTGTGGAGGTTCCTCAAAGAGTTAAAAATAGATCTGCCCTAAGACCCAGCAATTGCCCTGCTGGGGATTTACCCCAAAGATACAGATGCAGTGAAACACCAGGACAACTGCACCCTGATGTTTCTAGCAGCAATGTCCACAAGAGCCAAACTGTGGAAGGAGCCTTAGTGGCCATAGAAAGAGGAATGGATAAAGAAGCTGTGGTCTATGTATACAATGGAATATTACTCAGCCATTAGAAACAACAAATACCCACCATTTGCTTCGAGGTAGATGGACCTGGAGGGTATTATGCTAAGTGAAGTAGGTCAATAGGAAAAGGACAAACATTATATGGTCTCTTTCTTTTGGGGAATATAAAAATTAGTGAAAGGAAATAAAGAGAAAGGAGAGAAAATGATGAAAATATCAATGAGGGTGACAAAACATGAGAGGCACCTAACTCTGGGAAATGAACAAGGGGTAGGGGAAGGGGAAGTGGGTGGGGCATTGGGGTGACTGGGTGATGGGCACTGAGGGGGACACTTGGTGAGGTGAGCCCTGGGTGTTATGCTATATGTTGGCAAATTGAACTCCAATTAAAAAATAATTTAAAAAGGGCTATGATCATACAAATGGCTATAAAAGATACATATATCAACAAAATCAAAGATAGGAGAGATAGGAAAGTCATAAGGTCATATAACAGAAGAAAAATATAAAATAAGTCATTTTCTTTATTCTCTAAGCAATAGGGGAAAATTTAACGCATTTAAGCAAGGAAATGTCAAGATAAAAGCAGTAATTTTGGTGAACAGAATGAATTAAGGGATTTGGCACTCATGGAAATTTTAAGAGATTAAGAAAATAATAGTAATAATTGTAATGGTGATTAAGATCATCTTGCCTGACATATTATTAGCAGATGTAGAAAGAATATTTTCCATACACGTGTTTAAATGTCAGAAGAAAGGATTTGGGGAGTCAGGAAGATGGCTGAGTAGGAGGATCCTAGGATCCTCATGTTCCATGAACACAACTAGAGAATTATCAAATTATCTTAAATACCCTATAAGTCAACCTGAAGACTAACAGAACAAATTTGTAGAGAGCAAAATGGAGTCTTCCATGTTAATCAGGATCCTCTGTCAAGCAGGGGCTTGTGTCAAGCAATGACACGGTACTTAAAGGACTGCAGTTATGAGTTATTGCTGGGACCAGCATCAGCTGACACCTCAGAACTGATAATAAGCAGTACGGGAGGAGGTCTCTAGGGGCTTAAGACCAATTAAGTCCCTTTAAAAAGGAGAGGATTTTTGCAGCAAACTGTCTGACTCCTCAGACATGACCTCTCTGTGTCTGATCACGTAAAAAATGGCAACTACCACTGAAGGCTCTGCCCAACTGATTTTTGAACAGAGGTGAGATCCTTCACTGCTTGAACATAATAAGCAGTAAGTGCTTTGAGCTGACCCAGACCAGATGAAGCTTATCTCAACTGTGTGCCCGTAGACTGTCTTAGTGTTCAATTCATTAACTTCCTACACCCTTCTGTTATCTTGTTTGTTGTGTGGTTTGTCTTATGTTCTGCTCTTTATGCTGTGTAAGAAGACAACTTTAATCACACAGTAAAATGTCATTGAGTCTAGAATCCTGAACCTACTTTATTATAATTGTGATTAACTTTGCTTTATGATTGAACAAAGATGACATTGTAGAAAGACACAACTCATGTGTGCACCTTCATAGCATCCTCATGACAAAATTCCATAACTCCCCATACAGGGAGAGATGATACCACATCGAAGAGGGTAGGAAGAAGATAAGAGATGTGTTTTAGGGGATAAATAGATCATTGGTGCTACAAAGGGGAGAGAGCCATGGTTGTGGAGAAGGGCAGGAGAGAAGGGAGCACACAAAGGAATGCATAAGTAGAACATTTCCCCAAAGACATTGACTTGAAAAATGACAGCCTTAATTTCATGAGTTCTGGTAACAAGTGGGGTTTAAAGCCTAGAGTTTTAAAGGTCAGCAGACTTGGCTAGAATACACCCCAGGGCATTGTGCTGCTCCTGGGGAGAAGGTAGGCAAACAATCTGGGGGCAGACAGCATGGAAACTTGATAGCATGTCAAGAATTCCCCTATGGGAGGCTATTCATACTTTTTGGAACTCATCCATGAGAGGCAACATTCATGGAGATGCATCTCTGGGAAGAAAGAAGTTGGCTGGTGCCATTTCCCTCCCCTATACCCTAGCATAAACACAGAGCCACCTGCAAGAAGCAATGCAATGCCAACTGGTTGCCTAATTTTCTTACACTAAGCTCCACACCCCTCCACTCTGGTGGAATTGCCTTTTTCAGTCACACTTTCCTCAGTCCCAGTGCAGTGGGCCCCTCCCCCAGAAGACCAGTGCAAACCCCGGATCACATCATGTCTCCTAACCAGAGAGTTCTGCAGGACCTCAGTTCCGATGGAGTTGGTGTCAGGTCTCATTTCACAAGCAGACCAGAGCACATCTAATTAAAACTCACTGCATGGAGGTCAGGGACCAAACACTGCCCAAAGCAAACAAAGAGAGCCTCTGCAGATGACTGGCCTGAATGATACAGCAGTTAAAATACAACAGCAGAATGCAGGCAGCACACTGCAGACCCTCCCTGAAGCACCAGGAACTGGACACTACATGACTTCTTCTTCATAAAGTCACTACTCTTAGGAGCAGAAGATATGACTGACAATATGCCAAGATGGAGGAATTCATCTCAAACAAAAGAACAAGATTAGGCCACTGCCAGAGATCTGAGTGAAACAGATATAAATAACATGCCTGATAAGGAACTTAAAGCAACAATCATAAGAATAGTCACTGGGCTTGAGAAAAGCATGGAAGACATTAGAGAGACACTTAACACAGAGATAAAAGAGTTAAAAAAGATGCAGTGAAACACCAGGATACCTGCACCCCGATGTTTATAGCAGCAATGTCCACAATAGCCAAACTGTGGAAGGAGCCTCGGTGCCCATCGAAGGATGAATGGATAAAGAAGATGTGGTCTATGTATACAATGGAATATTACTCAGCCATTGGAAACAACAAATACCCACCATTTGCTTCGACATGGATGGAATTGGAGGGTATTATGCTGAGTGAAATAAGTCAATTGGAGAAGGACTTATTATATGGTCTCATATATATATGACTTATATATATAAGACTTATTATATGGTCTCATTCATTTGGGGAATATAAGAAGTTGTGAAAGGGAATAAAGGGGAAAGGAGAAAAAATGAGTGAGAAATATCAGAAAGCAAGACAGAACATGAGAGACTCCTAACTCTGGGAAAGGAACTAGGGGTGGTGGAAAGGGAGGTGGGTGGGGGGTGGGGGTGACTAGGTGACAGGCACTGAGGGGGACACTTGAGGGGATGAGCACTGGGTGTTATGCTATATGTTGGCAAATTGAACACCAATAAAAAATTAATTTATAAAAAAACAGCCTTTTTCTTGGTTTTCCTCTTTTTCTCCCCATGTTCATTTGACTTGTTTCCTAAATTCCACATAAGAGTTCAATCATACCATGCACCTTTTCTAAGCACAACACTATGGAACAAGAAACCAACTACAAAAAAAAAAAAAATCTGGAAAAATCACACATACATGGAGGTTAAACAACATGCTACAAAACAATGAGTGATTAAACCAGGAGATTTAAAAACAAATACTTGGAAGCAAATTAAAATGAAAACATATGGTCCAAAACCTTTGAAGCAGCCAAAGTGTTCACAAGAGGGAAGTATAGAGCAATATAGGCCTACCTTAAGAATCAAGAAAAATCTCAAATAAACAACCTAACCTTACATCTATAGTAGCTAGCAAAAGAACAATAAGCAAAGCTAAAAGCCAGCAGATGGAAGGAAATAATAAAGATTAATGAATGAAGCCAATGAAGCCAAGAGCAAGTTCTTTGAAAAAAAATTAATAAAATTGATAAATCTCTAGCTAGATTCACCAAAAAGAAAAGACTCAAATCTCACAAATGAGAGAAGAGAAATAACAACTAACACCACAGAAATACAAACAACTACAATATTATGAAAGACTATATGCCAAAAATTGGAGAACTTGGAAGAAAATGGATATATTCCTAAAAACATATGCACTACCAAAAGTGAAACAGGAAGAAATAGAAAATCTGAACAGACCAAGCACTAGCAAAGAACTTGAAACATTAATCATAAAACTCCCAACAAACAGAATTCCAACTGGCTTCACAGATGAATTCTACCAAATATCTAAAAAAGAATTAATATCTATTGTTCTCAAACTATTCTAAAAATTGAAAAGGAAGGAAAACTCAAATTCATTCTATGAGGCCAGCATAACCCTGATACTAAAATCAGATAAAGATTCCACCAAAAAACTAAATAAATAAGATTTAAAAAGAATCACAGGCCAATATTCCTGATGAACATGAATACAAAAATTCTCAATAAAATACTAGCAAACCGAATCCAGCAATACATTAAAAAAATAATTTAGCACAATCAAATGGGATTTATTCTTGGGTTGCAAGGGTGTTTTAATATTTGCAAATCAATCAATGTGACACATCACATTAATAAAAGAAAGGATAAGAATCATATGATCATTTCAATAGATGAAGAAAAAGCATTTGATGAAGTACAACATCCACTCATGATAAAAATCCTCAATAAAGTAGGGTTAGAGGATTTCAATATAATAAAGGCCATCTATGAAAAACCCACAGCTAATATCATCCTTAGTGGGGAAAACTGAGAGCCTTTCCTCTATGTCAGAAACGGGACAGGGATGTCCAGTGTTATCTAACATAGCACTGGAAGTCCTAGCCAAAGCAATCAGACAAGAGGAAGAAATAAAAGGGTTTCAAATTGGTAAGGAAGAAGATAAACTTTCATTCTTTGCAGATGATATGATACTCTATACAGAAAATCTGAAAGACTCCACCAAAAAGCTGTTAGAACTGATACACAAATTCAGTAAAGTTGCAGGATACAAAATCAATTTACAGAAATCTGTTGCATTTCTATACACCAAAATGAAGCAGTAGAAAGGGAAATTAAGGAATCAATCCAATTTACAATTGCACCAAAACCCATAGCCTTAGGAATAAGCCTTAATCAAAGAGATAATAGACCTGTACAGTGAAAAGTATAAAACACTGACGAAAGAAATTGAAGATGACATAGAGAAATGGAAAGACATTCTATACCCATGGATTAGAAGAAGAAATATCGGTAAAATGTCTATACTTACCAAAGCAATCTATACATTTAATGCAATTCCTATCAAAATACCACCAGCATTTCTCACAGAACTAGAACAATCCGAAAATTTATATGGAACCACAAAAGACACCAAATAGCTAAAGCATTCTAGAAAAAGAAAAGCAAAGCTGGAGGTATCGCAATTGTGGATTTCAAGTTATATTACAAAGCTATCATGACCAAAACAGTATGATACTGGCACAGAAATAAACACATAGATCAAGAACAAAATAGAAAACCCAGAAATTGACTCACAGCTATATGGTCTATTGATCTTTGGCAAAGCAGGAAAGAATATCCAATGGGAAAAAGGCAGTCTCTTCAATAAGTGGTGTTGGGAAAATCGGTCAGCTACATGCAAAAGAATGAAACTGGACAATTTTCTTACACCATATACAAAAAATAAATCCAAAAACCTAAATGTGGGATAAAAACCATAAAAAAACCTAAAGGAGAACACAGGCAGTAACATCTTTGATACAATTTTAGCAGCTTCCTTCTAGATGTGTCTCCTGAGGCAAGGGAAACAAAAGCAAAAATGAACTCTTGTGGCTTCATCAAAATAAAAATCTTCTACACAGTGAAGCAAACAATAAAACTAAAAGGCAATGTATGAAATGGGAGAAGATATTTGCAAATGACATATCTGATAAAGGGTTAGTATTCACAATATCTAAAAATCTTATATAACCCCAAACCAAATAATCCAATTAAAAACGGGAAGAAGATATGAATAGACATGTTTCTAAACATTATGTAAATGACCAACAGACACATGAAAAGAGGCTCAACATCATTGATCAACAGAGAAATACAATTTGAAACTACAATGAGTTATCGCCTCACTGTGTCAGAATGGCTAAAATCAACAACACCAGAAATAACAGGTGTTGGTAAGGAATAGAGAAAAAAACCCTCTTACAGTGTTGCTGAGGATGAAAACAGGTGCAACCACTCTGAAAATCAGTGTGGAATTTCCTCTAAAAGTAAAAGTATAACTACCTCATGATCCAGCAATTGCACTACTAGGTGTTTGCCCAAAGAATATAAAAATACTAATTCAATGGGTTACATTCGCTCTGACATATATAGTAGCATTATCTATAAGAGTCAAATTATGCAAACAGCCCAAGTGTCTATCAGCAGATGAATGGATAAAAAAAAATGTGGTATGTATACAATAGAATATTACCCAGCCATAAAAAAGGAATGAAGTCTTGCCATTTGCAATGACATGGATGGAGCTAGAGAATATAATGCTAAGCAAAGTAAGTCAGTCAGAGAAAAACAAATGCCATATGATTCCACTCATATGTGGAATTTAAGAAACAAAACAAATAAGCAAAGGGGGAAAAGAGAGAGAGGGGGAAACCAATAAACAGATTCGTAATTATGGAGAACAAACTGATGATTACTAGGGGGTAGGGGAGTGGGGGGATGTGTAAAATAGGTGATGGGATGAAGGAAGGTACTTGTGATGAGCACTGGGTGATTTATGGAAGTGTTGAATCATCATATTGTACACCTAAAACTAATATTATACCGTATGTTAGCTAACTGGAATTTAAATTAAAACCAAAAAAAAAAAAAAAGGAAAGAAAAAAGAATTTGAAGAAAAAAAAGTTTTCCTCCCTCTTCTCTGTCTCTGTTCAGAACTGCAGTATAGACCTGGGTAATAAAAACTAAAAAAAGTTGTTAACTTTTAAAGGAGAGTTAAAACTTCACCATCAGCCATTTAGGTTTTCTGCTAGGCTTTTCAACAAAAAGACAGATTTATTAGATAAAAACAAGCTATTAACGTATCACGGGGGAGAAACCTAAAGGAAGAGGTATTCAAGCCTCCTTAGCATCTTCAACAGAGAATGATGCTTTGGAGAGAAGTAACAACAGAAAGAAAAGCAGTGTTAGTCTTCCAAAGGTGGCACTCTGTGGGAGGCAAATACTAGTGAGGAAACGAATGGAGTAAGGTTTACTGCCTAGGGGCTGATAAGAGTTGGTATAGTAAAAGGAGAATTTATCTCTTGTCTTTAGGTAGAAAAGGGGGAGGGTAAAATGGGTTTTGATATGTGGAACAAGGGAAAAAGAAAAAAATTAAATTTCCTTACAACTTACAGCCCATGACAAGTCCTTGAGACAAGCAGAGTGACTTTCCTCCAGAAACTCAACTACCATGTTGTTAATACTTTGGTAAGCAAAAGGCAATCTTAGCTTAACATTATCCCGGCCTCCAGGATCCTGACCTCCAGGATCCTGTAAATTGTCTTTAACATATGAAAAATCGCTTTGGAAACTTCCTTGATTCTACCCTTCCCAACGTCCTCACCCCGACCCCGAGGTATATGTTAGCACATGGCCACTGATATACATCGGAAGGGTCTCATGACTCAGGCTTTATTAGACAGTCATCAATGAACTTTGCCTAACAACGGTTAGCCCCCTCCTGGAAACCTTGTTTCCAAAATTCCTTGGAGACATACACTATCCCTAACTCCTTCTCAACCTGAAAGTATAAAATCACCACCCCTCATAACCCCAGAGCAACTCACAGGTCCTGTCCCAGTGCTTTAATAAAATGACTTTTTTTTTGCACTGAAGACTTCACGAGAATTTTTTCTTGACTGTTTGCTCTGAACCCCAACATTGCTACCTCAGCTTTCTCTGTGTTTACTGCATCCTGACGTCTTCAGTTCAGAATATTTTTTATGTTAAAAAAAGCATGCTTTGGGGCACAAATTCTAATTTCCTTCAGTTTCACAATCACTATAGAAAGGGAAAGGATTCTAACAGAAGAGATATATCTGCAATATTTTCAGACAATTTGATTCTACAAAAAGAAATACCAACAGAATCAGCTTTCATTTTGTTTGCTTTTCATGTATCTCTGGTTATAACCACTAGAGCTATACTATGCTAAACAGTACATGAGTGAGCATCTTTTGCTTGTTCTTCATCTTGAAAAGAATGTATAAAATTTGATTAAGCATCATAAAAATGCTGTATAAATTTAGCATGACATTAGCAATTTAAGGAAGCAGTCTCCTATTCCCTATTTCCTAAGAGTTTATCTCAGATAGATGTTGAATATTATCAAATGCTTTATATGCTTTTACTGAATAATGAGTGCTCATTTCAGCAGCACATGTACTAAATTGTTATGAATAGTCATGTGAATTTTACCTTTTAAGTCTGTTAATGAGGTAGCCTACACTGATTGCTTTCCTGATATCTAAGTATTCCAAAGGTAAGTCCAGGTGAATATAAATTTTTGACTACATGGTTGTAGCTAATTATTTTTTAAAGATTTTATTTATTCATGAGAGACACAGAGAGAAGCAGAGACATAGGCAGAGGGAGAAGCAGGCTCCCTATGGGGAGCCACATGTGGGACTCAATCCCAGGACACCCCCCAAAGGCAGAGGCTTAACCCCTGAGCCACCCAGGCATTCTCTAATTTGTTTTTGAATCTCTACCTCTAATTTCATAAGAGGATCTATTTATTTTTGTCTTGTTCTTAGCTTGTATTGAAAGCAAATTTTCAATGACCTATTAGAAAGGAATTGGCTAGATGTCTTTTTTTTTTTTTTTTCTATTTTCTGGAGAAAGTTGTAAAAGAATTAGCTGTTCCTTTAAAGATTGGTAGATTTACTATATTTTAATTATCATTTCCCAGTTTCCTTATTTATTTTATTTCTTTTTTCTCATTACATTTTGGCATTTTTTACTTTCTGAAATTCTATTTTCTGTTATCTAAGTTGATAAATGCATTGGTATTTTAGTTTACTAGGACTGCTGTAATAAGATACCACAGACTGGATAGCTGAAACAACAAATACTTACTGTGTCACATTTCTGGAGGTTAGAACTCTGGAATTAAGCTGTTGGCAGGGTTGGTTCCTTGTAGGGGCTGTAAGGAAAGGATCTGTTCCAGGTCTTTCTTTTCATCTTGTAGATGGTTATCATTATGTTGATGAGGCATTCCCTTGTACATGAGTCTTTCTCCAAAATTTCCATTTTAGTAAGGACACCAGTCATGTTGGATTGGGACCCAGCCCACTAACTTCATTTTAACTCATTAAAAACCTTATCTCCAAATAAGGTCATGTTCTGAGATACTGGAGGTTTGGACTTCAACACATGAATCTGGGGGAGACCAAATTTAATCTGTAACAATTGATAAATCATTTTCAAAGTATTTCATTAAATTTAAATATTTATATTTTATGTAAATATTTGTACTTTGATATTTTCTCTTTTGGTAGCTTCTCTTTTACAAACCTTAATACATCTAGTTATTTAGGGATCCCTGGGTGGCTCAGCGGTTTAGTGCCTGCCTTTGGCCCAGGGCATGATCCTGGAGTCCCGGGATGGAGTCCCACATCAGGCTCCCTTCATGGGGCCTGCTTCTCCCTCTGCCTGTGTCTCTGCCTCTCTCTCTCTCTCTCTCTGTATCTCTCATGAATAAATAAATAAAATCTTTTTTAAAAAAAATCTAGTTATTTAATCTTTTCTAACTACAGTTTGATTTCGTTACTCTTCTCATCTTTTTTTCATTCACTTCTCCCATTATCTACATTTTCATTTTTTTATTTCACTCTATTGAACATACATGTGTGTGTGTATTTATGTATGTATGTATGTGTCATATTATCTCTCCATCTCTATCTCAAATTCTTATTTCCAGAATTTGGCATTTCTGCCTACATTTTTTCGTATCTCTCAGCTTTTCTTTTTATTTTCCATCTTGTTTGCTTTTCTACTGGGTTTTAGACTAATTCATTCATAATAGCATCTGTCTTACTAATTAACTCTACAAAATGTCCTTTATTTCAAATATATTTCCTTAACATATCCACTTGGTTTTCCTAATTTTGTTAGGCATTTTTTTGTTATGTTTGAATTCTCAGAATAACTCATTGAAAGATTTGGCTTCCTGGAATATCCTGGGAATTATTATATTTTATTTATTTGGGAATTCTTGTATTTTAGAGTAATTACTTAGGTACCCAGCTATTTTACATGTTCTCCAGGCACTGTGGCCCTCTCACATAGTGTTATGACTCAAGGCCAAGTTTTTTTTTTTTTTAAGATTTTATTTATTTATTCATGAGAGATACACAGAGAGAGGCAGAAACACAGGCAGAGAGAGAAGCAGGCTCCCCACAGGGAGCCTGATGTGGGACTCCTTCTGGGACTGAGACCATGTCCTGAGCCAAAGGCACCCGCTCAACCACTGAGCCACCCAGGTTTCTCGAAGGCCAAGTTTTTAATTTAAGGAGACATCATGTCTTGTGAGTTATAAGCAGAACAGACTACTATTGGCAATGCCTTTCTGTTTCTGCCTCACAGAAAGTTTTCTCTGGTCAAGAATTCAACCTTAAAACCTATGAAAAAACAACACTAGGAAAGGCAATCTTTTTTGGTGACAATCAAAATCCATACGGTTCGTGAAGAGAGCAAGTGTAGGAATTAATGTAATAAGCTGCCTGGCCAGCCTGCAGGGATATATTTTAAAATTCAGCCTTTCTAAACAATTATAAATGTATTCACACCAAATTTAAGATATCCAAGATATAGGAAGCAAACACTGACAGAATTTTAAAAAATTATTCTGAATTTTAGATAGTTGGTCATTAGTGTTTTAAAAAGGAATAAAATACCTTTGGCCAAGTAAATCAATCAGGCTCATACATTAACAGATCCAACTGTTCAAAGAGCATAAAGATGAAGAAAATTCCCATCCTTGCACAATGGAAAGAGATAAGATATGAAAGAATCTTTTTTTTTTTACTATTTTATTTATTCATGAGAGGTACACAAGAGAGACTGAGACATAGGCAGAGGGAGAAGCAGCCTCCATGCAGGGAGCCCAATGTGGGACTCAATCCTGGGACTTCAGGATCATGCCCTGGGCCGAAGGTAGGTGCTCAACCCCTGAGCCACCCAGGCATCCCAGATATGAAGGATTCTGATGAGCTTACTGGAAGACCATGCGAACACTAGACTGCAGATATATCATGCAGGAATGAAGGAAAACAAAACCTTCAGCTGTTAATTCAGTTGGTATTTTGTGATTTTAATATATGTTTTCTCTGAATCCAGAGTCTATCCAATCACATATTAAGAGTCCTTTGGCTAGCCTCACAAGCCACTTGGGAAAGCATCCTTCTATTATGTGCAAAATCAATGTTAAAGATCATGAACTATGGGATCCCTGGGTGGCGCAGCGGTTTGGCGCCTGCCTTTGGCCCAGGGCGCGATCCTGGAGACCCTGGATCGAATCCCACGTCGGGCTCCTGGTGCATGGAGCCTGCTTCTCCCTCTGCCTGTGTCTCTGCCTCTCTCTCTCTCTCTCTGTGACTATCATAAATAAATAAAAATTAAAAAAAAAAAAAAAAGATCATGAACTAGAAATTAAGGACCTGAAGAGAGTAGGGCAGAGGCCTAGGATTTTGACTTACTTCTTTGTCCATCTTTATGCACACCCAAATATGCATCAGTGTGTGTATATATATGCATAATTACTCTTTACTAAGCACTTAATACTCATCTGTCAATGAACTCAACATTCTTCACAGAATATCTGTCTCATAACAACATTTATAAGACAGGACTGATTATCTTCATTTTATAAATGCAGAAATTATGTTCAGAGAGATTAATATTTCCATCTGACGTCATTGCAATCTTATAAAAACCACTTTTGTACTTAGTACTTTTTTGTCCTTTTGCCTTCTGTGTGTTCTTGTATACCACTTCTTTCTGTATTTTTGATTCTATTTTCTGTGAATACATTTAGAGAGGGTCTATGAGTAGCAATTATTTTAAAGTTTTACATCTGAAAATTTTCTCCAACAACTGATAGACTAAATTTAAAAACTGAATTTAAACATTTTCTCTTTTATGAATGTGAAGGAGTTTCTCTATCCTCTTTATGCAGCTGCTGATGAGAGATCTACCATCCAGAGAAAGATTTTCATTATCTTGGAGTTCATTTGATTTGTGTGTTTTCCTACTCTTTGAGGGCTTCAAGACTTTCCCTTTATTATTGATGTTTTGAAATTTAGTATCTATTATTAAATTATAAAAAAATCCTTTTAATCATTTTTGCTCAGCACTGCATATGCTTTTTCAAATTTTAGGCTCATATTTTTCTTCAGTTATGTATTTTTTCTTCTGCTACTGCTAAGAGTATGTCCATCCTCTTACACTTCACATACTCTTACACTTCTTACACTTTCTGGGGCTCCTTTATATACCATAGTTCTGAACTTTTTTTTTTTTTTTTATGATAGTCACAGAGAGAGAGAGAGAGAGAGAGAGAGAGAGGCAGAGACACAGGCAGAAGGAGAAGCAGGCTCCATGCACCGGGAGCCCCATGTGGGATTCGATCCTGGGTCTCCAGGATCACGCCCTGGGCCAAAGGCAGGCGCCAAACCGCTGCGCCACCCAGGGATCCCAGTTCTGAACTTTTTAAACACAAATTTATTGTTTTGTTATTTTTCAATGATACCAAAGAGACCTATTCAGTGGCATGAGGATACAAATTCTATCTGATATGAAAAATTAGATAACAATTCATACTTGAACAAGTGTCTAGGTGTATGAGAAAACAGCATTCCACAGATATCTGCTTCCACCCTTAAAAACAAAAACCCCAGAGAAAAGTACAGAAGTGAGGAAAAAGCACATAGATTTGAGAAATTAATGCAAAGGACTGCTAGAAACTCCTTTGGAGTTCTAAGGCTACTCTATGTGCATGCAAGTGTGAGTGTGTGTGCATAAGTGTGCATAAACGGTGAGTGGTAAGGCTCAAGATTTGCATTTGGGAGATAAAGCAGTGCAAGGATACAAAAAAGAAAATGCATTTGGGGACAGTTTTTGCTTTTTGTTTTTGCTTTCTTGCATCTGGTCTTTGGACAATTATTACATGTTCTAGAGCCAAAAAACCACTCAGCCCTCCTGAGCATATGTGATGAGTATTCAAAAGCTATGCTGAAAAGAAAGACTGAATTTATTTTATTGTGGTAGAAAATATAATTTAGCATTTGAACCACTTTTAAGTAAATAATCAGTGGGATTACATATATTTATTAAATAAAGATCTTTCTAATCAAAATTTCTCAAAATTAAAATGGAGTGCCTTGTAAAACAGAGATATTATCACTAAGAATATTCTGGTATAGAAATTTCTGCTATACTCAGTTAATCTTTACACTTCTTCAAATGCCCTCTTCAGCCTCATTACATATCTTCAAGCCACTTTCCAGATTTTCTATTTTCTATAATATTAAGATGATGATTTCCTATAATATCAGCAAAAGACAAAGGATACCTAATGATTCTGAAAGTCAAGCTGACCCAAGTACAAACATTTGGAAACATCTTCACTCATCGTAGCAAGACATTAGCTATTTCTGTCTATCCTTGGTCTGTGCAGGCCGAGACAGGGAAAGCAATCTTGTTTACAGGATTGGGCAAAACTGTGGTAAGTAACTTCTCTTTGTTGTAAAAGTACATTTAAAAAAACCTTTGTATTGTGATATAATACACACACTATAAAATTCACCCCAGATATCTTCATATTTGCAAGCTTTCTCTCAGAGAGATAAAATTCCATACGTTCTCCCAAATTTTGCATTACTTTACAGAAATGCTTCCTCTGCCTCATAAACTTTAGTAGTTTTCCTCTATAAGGGGTCAGCATTTTTAGGCTGTCCTGTATCTTGGGTTTTTTCTTTTCCCTTCATTCTCCCTCACTCAAGGAAACTTACTTGTCCTGTATATCTAGTTATCATGCCATGCAACATGCCGCTCTGGAGTGATCATAGCAAGTGTGGTGATTGACGAGATCAACATGAGAGAACTAGAAGGTGACTTGTATACATCTATCACGAGAAAGTTTCTATGTCTAACAATAGTGAAACAGTTGGCAATCAACTTACTCATTTAATCCAAGGAGAAGCAGTGTGAGTAAACAGTCACACCAGTTCAGATGAGAGATAAAAGTAAACAGGCTCATTAAGATAAAAATGGAAAATTGACTCATCCTTAAGTGTATACACATAAAAGTATCATGAAATTGACAAAATATTTTTGTCCTCAAAAAATAAAAATATTCCATGTAGCATATTTAGTAAGACACATGGAAAATCATATTTATTTTATTATGGCACTCCTTTATCTCATTCCTTATTTTTATAGAAAATCAAATATTTCCTAGTAATTACACACACACATTATTCAGTCTATATAGGTTCAAAGTTCGTTATTAATGTGACCTTGAGAAAGCTGCTTAAACTCTGTTGCTCAGTTCTTTCTTCTACAAAATTGAGAACAAAAGTATACTTACCCGTAGGAATGTTACAATGATTGAATGAAGTACTACATGGAGAATACTTAGAATGATGACACCTGGCATTTATGTCAAGTCTCTATCTTCTATTATCTATCTATCTATCTCTCTTCTATTATCTATCGATCCATCTGCCCACTCACACCCACACACGCCCACACATACACATACACACATATTCTGATACATCTATCACTTTAAAATCTACTTATGGATTTTATAGCATACATGCAAACTAAAATAGAACTGTATATTCTTTGAAGATTCTGTGTATGAAGATGTATTATGCTTTTAAATCATTTTCAGTTATTTTTAAATCATTTTAAGTCATTCATTGGTTAGATTACTGATCCACCTTAATGGTAAGAATCAGCATTTCTCTATGGATTTGTTATACAAATTTATGACAATCAAATTCTGTGCATGTGCATGTCTCAGTGTTCTGTGCAGAGTCAGCTCCCTGTTTATTTCTGCAAAATTGAGAAGCTTATATACAGACACTACTGAACATCCACTAAGTTTTACTTAAACATATTAGGATAGTTCGTCCATGCCTTGTGGACATTTGGAAAGAGCTACTTTTGGAATCAGAAAGACCTGATTCTAATCTTGGGTCCAGAATTTGCTTCTTGGACTTCTGGAAAATTACATGAACTCTCTTCATTGGATATTCTTTATTGGTCTTGTAGGAACACATAAATTCCTCATTTTCTTTGGAAGGCTATTAATGACAAAGTATGCTGGGCACAGAAAGGGCTGGGAAGCATTCAGTGACCTTGAACTTTTCTCCCCTTACATGCTCTCTTACAATTATGCATACACATATATTAAAGCACCTCACATTTTGTATTGCAATTACTCTTTCCTCCCAAGCCTGACAGAGGCAATCAAGTAGTTTAGCAAAGCCTAAAATAATCTTTCATTTGCTTAGTATTTAAGAAAAATTGATATGAAATATTCTCAAAACATAATTACCTGTTATGCTTACAAATGTAAAAGAAAATATACATTTAAATATTAAAATGTGCACAAATTTTTAATGAAAACTAGATGTCGATCTTCACTTTTGGTCCCTTAGATTCCTGATCTGTGAAAGACCAGAGAAATCTCCATGATTTCTTCAAGTCTCCAGGGCTTTTTCCTCACATTCTACTCTCTAAATATTCATGTTTTGCTCACCATGACATATCCCAAAACCCAATTCCTTCAGTGGTTTCAGCAAGAACAAATCCATGTAATACAATTCTTCAGCTCAGTGGCTTGAATAAAAATCTAGGAAACCGTAAAAAATTGTATAAATTTATTTTCAGGGGATTTGGTCTCTGACGGTGATGCAAAGTAAGAAATCCTAATTAATCTCTGATTACTTCTCCCATGGCCTTCTTTCTGAGTTCTAAATGAGCTACATACCACTGAAGGTTGAATGGAACACCCAGCGCTCACTTCATGCCTTATCTCTTATCTTTTGTAGGCATATTTAATTGAATTTCAGATAAGTAGGGGAATCTTGCACTCGTTTCTCTTTACCCTACAATCTGTTTCACTGAAGCATGCTGTTAAGTCAGTCATGAACAAAGACCACCATTACACCCTTAGGCTTCGACGCATCGACTAATGTGGTTTAGCAATATCATGTAAAAATTCAGTTTAGCTTCTTGACTTCTCAGATCTAAGTTATTTCAATGAAGATAAAGGTCATCTAAAATTTCATCAAGCAACTTAAAACATATGTTTAATGGGAAGGAAAATATATCCATATGAATTTATAATGCATAAAAGATCATTTTTCTTTAATTATTTTATTATGGGGGACCCTTTATCTAAAGACAAAGGGCTTCTCTGCTGCATATATATTTTATTGCATCATCACAGCTGGTACTGCTTATGCCCTTCTTAAACATGAAGGCACACGTTCCATTTCCTTCAATTTTGAACCTGGAACAAAATAAGAAGATTAATTATTTACTGAACCTCATGAAACATAACTAAGCACAGCCTAAAATATGTAACTTTGGTGATCATGTTTCAAAATATGCAATGAAAAAAGAGTAGAGAGAGTGCAATGAACTGCTTGTCTCCTCTTCATCACCTCAGGAAGATGGTGGGGGAAGAAACAAACACCAAGGAACTTCGCTGCCATAACAACAAAGAATTCTGGAACTTAATATGGTTTTACAATGTAGTAAACATTGCAAATCACTTTGTGAAGGATTAGATTCTTCCTTTTGTACATAAGAATAAAAATAAATATATTTAGCCATTTAAAGATCATATACAGGGAAAGTATAACTGATATTTTTATTGACTCCTCCTCCTCCTGCACATATTTAAAAACTGATCTATCTTAAGGCTGAAGTAGATGTTCAATTATCCATTTTATGAAACCAGTAGCATAGTAATACTGAAATATGTTTTCTTTACTTGATGGACTATGAAAAATGTAAATAATCATAAAATATCTAGAAAATATTTTCTAAATTTCTATTTTAGGTCATATGAAACATATGCAATTGAAAATTCAAAATGAGGAAAAGAAAAAGAACGTTGAGTTATGATGGATTTCTAGTTCTATGGCAATTAAAATGCTTTTAGCAACTTCATTTTCTGGTGAACTTTGTATCACTCACTGGTGTACACTTTTCTTTTAGGGTACCTTCAAACTTTTATCCTGTTTATTTCCAAAATATATGTCTATTTCTGTGCCTAGGCATATCCTAGTGCCAATTTTTATGGGCTTAATTATGTCCTTTCCAAATTCATATGACCTAACCCCTAGTAGCTCAATCATATTAAGAGATGAAGTGTTTAGGGAGGTGATTAAGTTAAAATGAGATCTCTAGAGCTCTAATCCAACATTACTGGTGTCCTCATAAAAAGAAATTTGGATGAAATAGGCATGTACAAAGAGGGAGGACCATGTGAAGGCACAGAGGGAGAAGATGACTATCTACAAGACAAGGAGAGAAGCCTCAGAAGAAATAAACCCACCTGAAACCCTGATCTGGGATTTCTAGTCTCTAGAACTCTTGTGTACACTGTCTAGTCTACAATATTTGTTGCAGTTGCCACGACAACTAATATACCATCTTTACCCAACTTCTAGTTTTTACTTCTTCCTCATCTTTTTTTAAGTGGGACTGTATACAATATATAATAATCATATTAAACTGCCAATATTTTCTCTCTAGAAAATACTATGAGTATTAAGTTTGGTAGGCTGAAAGTTCAATTTATGTCATACTTTTTCTTATATTTTTCAAAGTTGGCTATCCTCAAATCATTGTGTGTGTATTTTCACCTCAAACAATGATAACAGAAATTTCTCTATTATTAGAAAATCCTGCTATTTATCATGTCATATGCTTCATATAGTATGTAGCACAAAATGCCACAAAACTAGTACAGTTCCTATTTATAGTAGGTGCTAAATAAATTGCAGCTAGAGGTTCCCTCCATGGGACCTCAATATTCTTTATTTTGCCTTCTTCTCTCTGAAGTTGAAAAAGTTACATGTTTTAAAAACAAAAATGGAGGCAAGAAGTATAATTAAGTTCTCCAAGCTAAGGAACATAGAAAAGTTTGAAAATGTTAAATGAAGGTCATCTAGAGCATATGTTTTGTCTCTCACACTCAACCTCTTCCATTTCAGGACACCATTTTCAGGACACACTTTCAGTGTGGAAAGTGTAGGCTTGAATATACTCTCTCGGACTCCCCTATCAATGGTAGTCCACAGCAACAGCAAACAAACAAACAGAAGCAAGTCCTCAAGTGGAAAGAGGCAAGGATCAAACTAGTTTTTGTTTAGTCTTGGATAAAAAGAACACCTGTGGTACACATGTAGTATATACAGTCCAACATACCATATAAAAGGAGATGTTTATATTTGATGCCAAACCCTCATAAGGGCTATATATTTGTCTGAAGGTTCTCTTGGGCATCTATATATTGACAGTCTTTTTGGGAGATAATGTGGAGGAAACTATAGAGGTAGCTGATTATAGACTTAGAATCTGTACCATGCTTAACACATTTAATAATAAATGTTATTAAGGCTTACCAATTGTTGAATGCATCTTCATTTGCCCACATCCAGGGTGTGCTTGCATTTAGCTTCTTTAGTCCAATCCAATATGAAGAAGGTCCCAGGTAAGGCATCAAAGATTCCTTTTATGAAACACAGGGTACTATAGTGGATGTCTCCTAGTTTTCTCATTCTCACTACCTCCAGTGCTATGGCCCTTCTTTGGGCCCATTATTCTCTTGCTAGGGTTATTGCAACAGCCTTCTACCATGGCACTCTGCTTTCATATTTACCACTCACTAACTCATCACAGTAAAGAAAATGATTCCTTTAAAATTTATCTCAGATCATGTTACACTTTTATGTTCTGCAATATCTCCCTATTTTACTTAAAGGAAAACCAAAGTATTTACTATAGCCTCCAAAACCCTAACCATCTGCATCCCTCACTTGCTCTCACACTCTAGGCACATTGGCTGGTTTTTATTTTTTCTATTCCTTAAATATTCCAGGCATATACCTACCTTACGGTCCATCTTCTACATGTTTCTTCTTCCTGGGAAGCTTATCCCCCAGATATTCATTCCTCAGACTAACTCTCTTTTCCACTTTACAGTTTTGCTTAGTATCATTATCTCAATGAGAAAAGATTATCTAGCTTGCAGCCTACCCACTTAGAGACTCAATATCACTTATGTATCTCTATATCATACATATATTTTATTTATGTATATAAATATGCATATATACATATATCAAAATTTACTAACTTCTCATGTACTATGTAATTTACATACATTTATTATGATTATTTTTCATTCCCTGTCTCTTCCTTTGGGATGCAAGCTTCATAAAGGCAAAATCTTTGTTTTGTTGACTGATAGATCACACCCTTGAAGTATACCTGTCATAGAATAGCTACTTAATAAATTAAATGAGATTTATATTGCAAAGGAGAAATCTAACCACTTCATTCTTGGAGTTGAATATGGCCAGAGATCCACGATAGGCTATGCAGTTTGCTTGGCCATCTATCCAAGTTTTTTCATATTCAGATTGAAAGAAGCAATTATTGCGGATTTGGTTCCAGCCTTTTGGACATATAGTTTCATCCTCAGAGCATGTATTGTCTTCAAATATCTTTGGATTTTTAACTAAAATTAACATAGTGGTGGAAAAAAATGAAGAAAGTGTAAGAGAAAGGATGAGTCTTAACCCTCAGAATAAAAGATATATTTCAGATTGAGGAAATATATTTTACTTCGATATTCAATTTAAATTATTTAACTTCAAAAGTCAACTCAGAAGAAGAAAAGATCAAGAACATAGCATGAAAGAAATCAGCATTGAAGAATGCAGGTGTATGCATTATTTAAGATAGCAATAGTGGACAAACAAACAAAGAAACTCAATCATCTCTAGCCAGTTTCTGCCCATTTATTTATAATACTGGGATTTTCTCTATTCATTTATTTCTTTTCCTATAATTTGCTGAAGTGCCTGGGACATGTCTCAATGTACATAAACCAATTGTCTATACACGTAACATTAGAGGACTGGCTTCCTATTGCTGGCTTAATTGAGACTAGATTGTCTTTCAAGAACAGCTTCCCCCCCCGCCCCCCAAAAAAAGAATAGCTTTCCTTCAGAAGTTAAGGTTGTTGCTTTGTTTTTAAACACAAAACAATGCAAGGAAAAATATTTGGAATTTTACTACCTTTCTACTATCCACTTTTTATTTTCCAACTTATTGCATGCAACTAGTTAGATGAAGTTACTTGGTAAGGTATAGCCCTGAGAAAAACAAGGCTCACCAAAAGGACACCTCTTCACAGTTGAAATAAATTACTGCTTCATAGTCAAGCCTATGAATAAGAGAATTTTCAAACAAGACAAGAAGCCAGCGGTGTAGGACAATTCATATGAGCCCTGGTATTAAAGCCAAGTGGAAAAATCGGGTCACCAAAATTACCTGTAAGTTCAAAATAATTTTAAAGTTTCAAGTTTAAATAAATAGCTAATATAGTACAAAACTCAAGTGCTTGGTTCAGAACCTGGGTTACCAGAAAACTCAAGTTTTGTCATTCATTCACTAATTCATTCATTCATCAACTACCAGTTGAGCTTCTATCATGTACCAGATATTTCTGTATGTCTAGGAATACAACAGTGTACATAACATACAAAAAATCCTTGCTTTTATGGGACTCACATATCTACTAAATTATATAGTTTGCTATAAAATATATTAGAGTAAAGGAGGTTAGGATTACTGGTGGAAAGAATTGCAATTTTAATGCAGTCGTCAGGATAGGATTTAACCAGAGAGTAATTTTACTAAACACTTGAAGGAGGTAGGCTAACGAGGGATATGCATGTATAGGGGAAGATCATCCCCAGCAAAGAGAAGAAACTGTACAAAGGCCAAGGTGAAATGCCTGGCTTTTCTCAAAATTGTGAGGATGCTTGTATGACTGAAGAAGACTGAGTGAAGGGAAAAGTAATAGGGGATAAAATCACAAAGGTAATTGGGTGAGTGAATCCAACAGTCTTGTGGACCGCTGGCAAGATTTTGGCATTATGCCAAGGAATGAAAAACTATTGCAGTATTTTAAGCATGTCTGATTTGGTTTTGAAAATTTGTTTAAAACATATTCTAGAAGTGTACTGTCTAGTAATTTAGCCACTAGCAACACACGGCCATTGATCATTTGAAATATGACTAATCCAACTCTAAATGTCCTGTAAGTATAAAATACACACTTAATATCAAAAACTTTTTTAAAAGTGCAAAATTTTTAAAAATATCATTGATACATGGTAAAATGTTAACCTAAAATTGTCAGGAGGCAATAATTAAGCAAAAACATTTTTTTAAAGCAAAGAATTGCGATTCAGGGTATATAGATTTGAGTAGCAATCCAAATAGCATCCGACTAGGGAGCAAAAGTCAGGGGATTTTAAAGACAAAAAAAGGAATGTTTGTATATATTGTTTACAAAGAATTTTAATTGGTGCTGGTAGCAGAAAACTACTCTTGGCTAAGCATAATTGGTGGCTAAAGCTTTCAATGAGCAGAAGTCTGTAACTGTAGCAAGTTGCAGGAGTTTTTGCAGAGTCCTTGGAATATTTGGGGTTAGGCCCAGCTCAAAAGTTCAGGAGGACATATGTAAAGGCCCACCTTCTTAATGACCTCCTGGATACATTTTAAAACACCTTGACATAAAAGATTCCATTTTATTTTACTTTTCACACTGGGTTAAATGAAAAATGCAATGAAAACTATTTCATTTGCGTTTTACTTTTTCAGTGCAGCTTCTAAAATATAAATTACATTTGTGGCTCACATTTTTTCACGGGACAACTTTGCTATAAGAGGTAAAGGGCAGAAGAAGGAAGAACATTTAGAAAAGAAGATGTTGGCTAGGTACAAGATGATAGCAGAAGTAGTGAAAAGTACACAAATTCTATTATATTTTGAAAGACCAGGAAGAATTTGCTGATTATTTGGGGGAATATGGGAGGGAGGAAAAAAAAGAGTCAAATACGACTATAAGGTTTGTTTAAAAATTAGAAAGACAAAGTTGCTATTTTTTGAAATAAGGAAGATCACAGATAGAAGGGGTTGTGTGAGAGAGAGACAGACTAAGATTTTAGCTGGGACAATGTTAAGTGAGAAGTTTATTAGACAGTCCACTCGGTGGATTTAAAAATTTGGAATCCAGAGAAGAGACCCAGATTGGAGATATGTATTTGGAGGTCATCAGAATTTATGTGACTAAGTTGTAAGTATAGTATGGTTCAGATTGCCAAAGGTGCAAGCGTAGATAAAGAAGGGATCTGTTCAGAGACTGAGCCCCAGGGCACCCCAAAATTAAGATGTCAGGGATAAATGAAAGAATAAGCAAATGAAAACTGGGAGAAGCAATAAGTTAGGAAGAAAGCAAACCATGGGAGAATGGTGTCTTGGAAGACAAATGAATAAATTATTTCCAGGAGGAGAGACTGCTGGATGCCGCAAAGAAGTCAAATAAGAGGAAAACTGAGAATCGAATGTATTTAGCAATGCAGAAGTTGCCAATGAGCTTGAAAGACAAATTCAGCAGAAGAAAAAGGAAGTGGAGCCTGACCAGAGTAAATTTAACAGAAAACGGGAAGACAGAACAACTTAGCAAAAATTTTTTTCAAGGGTGTTGCTGTAACGAAGGAAAAAGAAAGAAATTGGTAGCTAAAGAGTGAAGACTAATGAATTTTTTTAAGGTAGGAGAGAGAGATGTCACCATAATATATCCCCATTGCTGATGGGGATGTTGCAGGTGTGGGTGAAAAAGCTATAATGTAGGAGAGAGAGAGAGGAATATTATAGTCATATAGCTGATTGGGTGAGAAGCTATAGAAACTAGTGTAGAACATGAATGCTCACTCTACAGTACCAAGATTCTAGACAGAGTATATGGGTAGGGATAAAGGTAAGAAAGTAGTCATGGTCATGAGAGAATTGGGAAGTTTTCTTATGATTTCTATAATTATTATAATTTATGAGGTAAAAAGAAAAGCAAAAATATAGACTTGAGAGTGAAGATGAAGAAAGAGCCATTAAAGGTCTGGAAAAAAAGAAGAAAGTATAAACTAATTATCTATGGACATAAGATAATTAATGCTGTAAGGGAAAGGTGATACAACTGCTAATCCTCACCCACTTCTTTTGAACTCTATCACATTTACACTTGATAGGATTCTGACACTCATGTTCTTTCTCTCATCTAAGGCGTTCTTTCATAAATGCCTGCTTGACTTTAAGGTTCAGGACAAATACCTTTTTCTTCCCAAAGTCTTGCTTGACTACCAAAAGCAGACTTATAATCTCCTCTTCTTCTTCATATTGAACATTCTTCTATTTAGCAATTATTTTATTGTTAGTATTTGCTTACATGCTTGTTTCTTCCATCAAAGATTAATTCCTTTCAGTCCAAAATCCCTCCTCATTTTTTTTTTTAAAATTTCGGTGGCATCATTTCCTGGTACTATGCCTAAAGTTCAATAGATATTAACAGAGTAATCTTTCTATAGGGCATCTGGTAGAGTATGTGACTCTTCATCTGAGGGTTGGAAATTGGAGCCCCACATTGGGGTGTAGAGATGACTTTAATAAATAGATAAATACGCTTAAGAAAAGAATAATCTTTATAGAAGGCAAAGCAGATGACTAGGTTAGAAAAGCAATTAGATGCTCTGGCTGGGAGATTGCTTTCTGATTCCAATTGTTCAATGTTAGGGAAGAAGAGGCTAGTCAGTGGTATCAGACTGAAGCAATGATAATACAGTTTACATATTTTTAGCAGAAATTGTTTACTTACATTTTCTAGGAAATCCTAACATTGCCCAAAGAAGAAAAACAATGCCTCCACATATCATACTTGACATGACTAGCATTTTCTTCGTTATTATACCTAAGGAAGATTCATGTCATTGTTTATATTCTATAGAAAAGCAACAAGCAAGGAAACAGAAAACTCAAGTAAAATTTACCTTTTTCTCTATCTTCTATATGTGCTACTCTTCACAATACAGCAATTAATATCAGAAGAGTGAGAAAGGGTTTTCAGAGCTAACTTCTCAGCAGCAAGTCTCAAAAGTGCTTTGGCTCCACTTTTTAGAGCCATTTCTGATAACTACTTTACTTACTCAATCTTCTTGCCTTGGATCCAGAACAGAAAACCAAACTTCATCCTGGTATTTTTTATTGCTGCCTCTTCCAAGGGGGAAAAATCAGGTGGAGAGGGGTGGATCCACCATTTCTTTGAAGTCTTTTTTTTCATTAATGAAATGATGGCCCTTTTTATTTAAAGGCCAGATTATGAACAATCAAAGAACACAAGCTGAGAATCAAGAAAAGAAGCTAGGATAATCACGGGAGGCTCAGTTCTTATACCCGAGGGCAAGATCTGTGGCCCCCCTTACCTGGCCTCTTGACCTCCTGCTCCACAACCTCCACCCCATCCGTATTTTCAATCGCTTCGCCTTCCATCTCCAAGGCTCATGGAAAAGGCTGTTGGGCTAGGAGGCTGGAACAGTAACGGCTTGCAGGCAAGCACCAACTGCTACCCTTTTACCGGGGGCGTGGGCTCAACAGCCTGGGATTGGCTGGACCGCCGAGAGGACTCTGAGAATTCAGTCTCTGATTAGCTCCTTACCTCCCACCTGCTAACTCTCCTGAACAGGAAGAGTCCCATACTCCTCATTTGGGGTGCCTTTATATAGTCTCCCTAAAAATCACAAAGTTTTACAACATATTGTAACCTGTGCATGTTTGCCAGAACCACAAGGTGACTTTTCTCCCGACTTTTTAAAATACATTTTTTTTCTATTCTTCTTAATTTTTAAGTTCTAAGTTTACCTGTGGACTGCTTAGGAAAATTTGATATAAAGAAACATGTTTTTACATATTTTCATAGTATTTGAATGAAAGTTTGTTTCATATACAGGTAGTCCTCCCTTTGCACAGTGGAATAGGATGATAAAAATGACACAGAAGCTAAAATGATGCCATACTATTTTAATAATCAGAGGGGAAAATTATTATTGTTCCTGGACTTAAAATTTTTAAAAAATATTCAAAACCCTGTTAATCTCCCTCAAAAACATACAGGGGATAAAAAATACTATAAAACTATTTTTAAGAACATTGTACCTAAAACATCAGAAACACTGAGAATTCAAATCCTTTTATTTTTTTAAAAAGCCTGAAAACTTACAAAAGGTACTTTAAAAATAAAACTGTACCACTGTCTTACACCATATATAAAAATATACTCAAATGGATTAAGGACCTAAATGTAAAACACAAAACCATAAAACTCCTAAAAGAAAGCGAAGATAGAGGGGGATCCCCGGGGGATCCCCTGCATGGCTCAGCGGTTTGGCGCCTGCCTTTGGCCCAGGGAGCGATCCTGGAATCCCGGGATCGAGTCCCACGTCGGGCTCCTGGCGTGGAGCCTGCTTCTCCGTCCTCCTGTATCTCATGCCTCTCTCTTTCTCTCTCTACATCTATCATGAATAAATAAATAAATCTTAAAAAAAAAAAAGCATAGATAGAATTTGATGGACATTAGTCTTACCAACGTTTTTCCAGATATGCCTTCTCAGGCAAGGGAAGCAAAGCAAATATAAACTATTTGCTACATCAAACTAAAAAGCTTTTGCACAGCAAAGGAATCCATCAACAAAATGAAAAGACAACCTACTGAATGGGAGAAGATAGTTGCAAATGTTATATCTGATAAAGGATTAATAACCAAAATATATGAAGAATTCATACAACTTAACACCAAAAAAGCTTAAATAATCATATTTTTAAATGGGCAAAGAATCTGAATAGATATTGCCAAAGAAGACACACAGATGTCCAAGAGATACATGAAAAGAGGCCCAATGTCACTAATCATCAGGAAAATGCAAATCAAAACCATAATGAGATATCAGCTTACACCTGTCAGAATGGCTAGTATTGAACAGACAAGAAATAACAAATGTTGATAAGAATGTAGAGAAAAAGGAACTTTCATGAACTGTTGGTGGGAATGTAAATTGGTGTAACTACTGTGGAAAACAGTTTGGAAGATCCTCAAAAAATTAAAAATAGAAATATACAATCCAGTAATTCCATTGTTGGGTATTTATGCAAAGAATGAAAATACTAATTTGAAAAGTTATGTGCACAGCTATGTTCACTGCAGTTTTATTTATAATAGCCAAGATATGGAAGCAACTTAAATGTCCATTGATAGATGAATGGATAATGAAGATATAGCATATACACAATAGAAAATTACTTAGCCATAAAAATGATGAAATCTTGCCATTCGTGACAACATGAATGGACCTAGAAGGTATTATTCTGAATGAAATAAGAATGACAAAGATAAATACCATATGATTTCACTTATATGTGGAATCTAAAACAAAAACAGACTCATAAATATAAATAATAAACTGAGGTTCCAGGGTAAAGGCGGATGGAGAATACTAATGGTGAAGTTTACAAACTTCTACTTGTAAAACCAATAAGTCACAGGGATGAAAAGTAAAGCATAGAGAATATGGTCAGTAATATTAAAATAACTTGGTATGGTGACACATGGTAATTACACTTACTATGGTGAGCATTGGGTAATGCGTAGAATTGTCAAATTACTATATTGTACACCTGAAACTAGTATAATATTGTATATCAACTATACTTCAATACATTTTTTTAATTAAAAAAAATGGAGTACTTTGAACAGCCTTGCTTCTTGCTGTGTAATATGGAGCCAGTATCTTTTCTATGCTTTCTTAAACTTTCATACTTCTAAGTTTGAATGGGCTTTCAACATTTTATTTTTTTGCATTTGGAATGTCATGAAATATCTCTGAGAATCCCTTTTATATAAAATTTTTATGGATATAATTTCTCTGGGACATCTCCATCTTTTTCATCACAACCATGTCCCTTGTTTATGTAGAATATTGCTTTCAAAATTCCTCTGACTACATATCTACAATCTGTCCAAAAGTAGAAGTAACATGTTCATGACAATCTATTTCTTTCTACTTGTCTTTCTATTTTCTATTTGACTTTGACTTTCAGCATACTGCTTTTTGTTGCTTTGCTGCATTTTCATAATTGACTAGCTAGTTCCCTCTTTTGCTTAAATTTTGTAAAATATCAAATAATTTATCACTGTGAGATGAAGAGGTAACATAAGTTTATACTTAACTAAAGACAGATGCACACTAATCAATCATTGACAGACTTACAAGGACATGACATGACTGGTCATTGTTCACAATGCGTATCTGTTTCACACATCGTGACTTGTAGGCTGAAAAACTAGCAGTGAAGCTTTTACTTTATACAATTAGAGTAAATACACTGTAAATATAAATATGCATAAGTATACTATAAAACTAAAATTTGAGTTGGTGTCATTTAATTAAATCAGGACATCTGAAATTTGTGCAATCAGACCATAAAAAGTAATACACAATCACCCCTAATACATACAGACATTCTTTTGCAAAGGTACTTATAAAAATAAAAATATATACACATATATACATAAACATACATCATGTACATATATACTTTACACATATATTATGGACTGTGTACTTACAAAATTCATATGTTGAAACCCTACCTTCCTAATGTGATGGTATTAGGAAATGAAATTTTTGATAGGCAATTGGATTTTTTAAAAATATTTTATTTATTTATTCATGAGAGACACACAGAGACACAGGCAGAAGGAGAAGCAGGCTCCATGCAGGGAGCACGATGCAGGATTCGATCCTGGAACTCTGGGATCACAGCTGAGCCATCCACACATCCTGGTAATTGGATTTAAATGAGATAATGGGGGGAGGAGCTTCCATAATAGAGTGTACGTGTGTGTATCTCCCACCCATGTTTATTTTTGTCTACTCAATCTGGTGATTAGGGCATTAAGGATTTATTACTACAATGTAGACCCCCTGCTAAATATTAGTGGGAATGTAAAATGGTGCAAATGCTATGGAAAACAGTATGGTAGTCCTTCAAAAATTAAGCATTGCATTACTGCATGATCCAGTAATTCTATTCCTGGGTATATATTCTCAAAGAATTAAAAACAGGATTTTTAAGAGATATTTGCAAACCTCATAACAGCACTATTCACAATAGCCAAAAGGTGAAAGTATCCCAAGGATCTGTTGATGAGTGAATTAATAAAATGTGACTTACACATACAGTGGAATATTCTTCATCTTTAAAAAGGCAGAAAATTCTGACAACATGGATGAGTCTTGAGGACATAATGCTAAGTGAAATAAGCCAGTAATGAAAAAACAAACACTTTATGACTCCACTTATATGAGGGTACTAGACTAGTCCAATTCAAAGAGACAACAGTAGGATGATAGCCAGGTACGGGGGGGGGGGATAGTTGTTTCTCAAGGAGTATAAAGTTCAGTTTTGCAACATGAAAAGAGTTTTTGAGACTGGTTGCTCAACAATGTAACTGTACTTAACACTCCTAAACTGTACACTTCAAAATAGTTAAGATGGGAAAAGCATTCCAGTGTATAAATACACATGCTTCAGTTTTGTACTATTTTACTTCACTTGCTGTGACAGCCTGGATTTAGAAGTTTGTGCCATGAGGTTTCTTTTCCTAACAAACTGACCTGGAAAACATATCAGTGGCTATGCACTTGCTTCATTCAGTCAGCTTTCTGTGACTTATGAAGGCCAGAGTCCAAAGTATTAGCAGCAAGCCATTCTGTAAACACAATGAATTTCCTGACGCCTTTCAGTCACCTGGAAAATATTAACTGGGCACCTAAATACTTGATAAATATGAAGAAAAAACATGAAATGAAGTAATGTAGGGGTCAACTGATATGTGTGCAGAGGCGTAGGGAGAACATATGTCAGGGTGGGTGGTCAGGATAAACCTTCCTTCTCACTGAAGAGTTTTTGCAGCCTATATATATATATATATATATATATATATATATTTGTTCCTGTTTTTCTAGTCAACCTCCCCTTAGGTTTATGTATAGGGTGACCAACCAGATTTAGCAAATTAAAATATAGAATTCCCAGTCAAATTTGAATTTCAGATCAATAACAAATATTGCAAATGCAACAAATGAAAATGTTGCATGAGGCATACTTACTTTGAAAAAAAAAAACACTTTTAATCAGAGTTTCAAAATTAACTAGAGGTATTGCATTTTATCTGACATTCCTACTTAGGTCACAAGATTTTGTCTTATCTTTTAAGTTGATAAGAGCTCCAGGGGCTTGGTTTGGGGTTTTTCTCAGCCCTCTGCTTTTGTCTATCAGAGAGCCCTTAGGGACAGAGGGTAGGAGAGGACTATGCAGCAAAGGAAAGATGGATTGCTACCCTTTCAAGGGCAGAAAGGACTCGTGAAAGGGAAAATGGGAAAAGTGGGAAAAGACAACATAGGACCCGAAGAATTGAGTGCAGGCTGTTTATTTGAAGGGTAACAGAAACAGTGAAGAAACATGGAGATGTGAAACAGGATGTGTGTCAAGCAAGCACCCACTGTGAATAACCGGAGTTCCGTTTAGCAAAGCACATCTGATAGGCAGTGTAAATACTATCAGGATACTTTTCAGTCTTTTCCTCAGTAATATAAAAATGTTTCTGTTTCATTTCCAACTTAATGAATCCACTAGTGGCCTGAGAGGAAGAATTTTATTCCATAGGGAGGCATTTCCAGGTGGGACTTCATGTCTTTTGTACAGTGACTACTGTTCATCTCTCCAATCCTTCATCATTCTCAAACATTCAGCATTGGGTGAGGTCTGTAAAGTGTCTGTAAGTGGATGTGTTGCACGCTGTGTCTGCAGCAATTAGGGGTTCTATGCTCTCATATAAACCCACACTCTGCCTTTAGCAACTGGTTAAAAGCTTTACCCTATTTTTTTTATAATAGTTTATATGAGTTGCTTTTTTACCCCAAGTAGGCAAGCCCTGTCTCTTTCCTTAAGTGTTAGCTTAGTTGGCTGCCCCATGACCTCAGACCTCTGAGGAGTTTAAGAGAAGTTATGAATTTGCAGATTATCCAGGTTTATTCTGTTGTAAAAGCAAGAGTGACATACTTTCTCATTTTCTACATGCTGAAGGTAATGGAGTCTCTCCCTGCAGTGGCTGTTGTCCCAGTGATTCAGCCTTATAACCTTCATAGGTTGAAGTGTTCGCTCAACTGCAATGGAATAAATATCAGCCACACTTTAGAATCAAGACAAGAATGAGATGAGAAGATTAACTCATCCAATATTGATTTGCTTCAGGTTTAGCCCCTGTAAGTCTCCGAAGTAACTAGCTACAGGAAAGCTCTTAAGACATTCAATTTGGAGGGTGTACCTGAGTGAGGACTCACATGACAGGTTCTGACACAGCTTATGGTTACAGACATAAGGGGTGGGCTGGTGGTTTCTGTGGTGAAAATACCCAGGCAGCAGCATAGGGAAGAAGCAAGATTTCCCTGTGTTATAACATCATGACCAAAATTCTTAAAATATAGCCCTTCATAAAGCCAGCAAAGAAGCTGCTTATTCCCTAGCCATGTGTCTAAAACACCCAGAATTTCTTACCTGGAGGGGAGACTGGGTCTCTCAGTTGGTTAAGTGTCTGACTTTTGCTCAGGTCATGATCTCAGGGTTCTAAGACGGAGCCCCACCTGGAGCTGGCCTCAAGCCCTCAGTCTGGCTCCCTGCTCAGTGGGGGGTCTGCTTGGGATTCTCTCTCTCCCTCTGCTTGTTCTCTTTCTATCTCTCTCTCAAATAAATAAATAAAATCTTTTTTTTTAATAAAATCTTTTAAAAAATTCTCCTACCTAGAGTTTGATACTCAAACTCCCAATTTCTGTGCATTACTCCATAGTGTGAAGGCTGAGAGGGAAGTTTAGTAACTGTTATTCCTTCTGCATCTATGATACTGTCTCTCACACATGTTGTTTCAGAAAAACTGGTATAGATGTATTGTCTGACCATTAGCTTTTGTACATATGCTCAGGGGGGTTCATATGATGAGCAGCTGGGACATCTTTAGTTCTGGTCATAGAACTGTGGCTACTATCACATGAAGTCTCCTACAACAAAATCAGTATAAATGTTGAACAAAATAAAAAAAAAAATAAAGAACCCAACAAGACAAAACTTGAGAGATTCCAACTGATTGAGATTTACTGCTTCTATTGTACCTGCCTGCCAGGAAAACAGAAAAACAAAACAAAAACAACCTTTTTATTGAAAGATATCATTCATAATCTTAACTGTTTTTACATACAATGTCTGGCATTTGATAGAAAATTACAGGGGGATGTCAAATTATGGTAAAGAAGATGCTGGAATAAGAAGGGAAATATGAACATGGTATGAAAAGAAAGCTATGATTCTAGTTTAGATCACATGTTCCGTTAAATGTAGAGAGACTATATTTAGTGATGGCTTTTTGTAACTGTATTTTTCCACTTTCCTTCTACCCCAACTTGCTACTTTATATGAAGTGCATATGTGCTAGTTACTATTATAGGTTCTGTGATGGTGAATGTTATGTGACAATTTGACTGCACTAAGGTGCCCAAATAGCTGATAGAACATTATTTCTGGGTGTGTCTGTGAGAGTATGTCCTAAGGATATTAGCATTTGAATCAGTAGACTCAGTAAAGAAACTTGTCCTCACCAATCTAGATGATCTAATTTATAAAGGGCCTGCTTAGAACAAAAGAGAGAGAGAGATCGAAAGAGAGACAGTAGCAAATTCTCCCTTTCTTTCTCTCTGCTTGAGCTGAAATATCCATGTTTACCTACACTTGAACATTGGAGGTGTTGGTTCTCAGGCTTTGACTCAGACAGAGACTTCTATCATTGGCCTCCCTATCCTCTACTCCCCTCCAACCTTCAATCTTCAGGTCTTAGGACTCAGACAATGACACCATCAGATCTCCTGGTTCTTCAATTTTCAAATGACAGATCCTGGGACTTCTTGGCCTCCATAATCATGCAAGCCAATTCTAATAATAATGATGATGATAATGATAACAATAATGATAATATACATATCCCCTATATTTATTCCTTTAAGTCTATGCACATCTTACAAATTGGCCCTTTATTTTATCCTTTTCAAACTGCTCTTTTAATGCATATGCTTGTTTTTTCTCTTTTGATCCTGATTGTGGATTTTTTTTTGAACCTAGTATGTCACTATCACTGTGGTCTTTCAACTCAATTATGTGACTGAAAATATAAGATTTACTAATAAGAATTAGGAAGGAACTTACTCAAAAACAATCATTCCCAAGCCCTCACCTCCAGTTTGTACATTTGATCAGTAAATGAATGGACCCCTGCCTCCTAAGAATGCTGAGTTGACTCTAAAAGATCCTGACTTTGCAGGACTCTGGAGCCGTATTTGCTTCCCCCTTTTGGTATACTTTAGTTGGGAGCTGGCTAAAAAAGATTGAGGCAGTCTGCAGAGAGACAGTAAGACTAATCTCAGCTTTCCTGGACTACAGAGAAATTCCTAGGGCCTTTGGTTTATACATTTTGGCCATCGGTATGCATGGTGTGGTTCCTGGGCCCCAAGCTCCTTTAGTATATTTCTTGTTACTAGAAAAACTAGGTGTTCCCTAACTCCTCCTAGACTAATTTATCCCTAAGTAAGAGAGTTACGAAGTGCAGTTTGTCCTCTGCCTCTGCCTGGGAGTGCTCTGGGTATATGAAGTCTCCCAGCAAAAGCAAATCATCTCTGTTACAACCTTTGCCGTGACACATACAAAACATCTGTACCGGGCCATTGCTGTAGAATCATTGAGTGTTTGAGGACTGTGTTCTTCTGTTCTTTCTCTGCTTGAAGGGTTTTCTCCAATAAATTCTATGTTATATCTGCACGTCTCTAGTGATCTGTGCCCCCTTACATGGCACTAGTAATATACAAGACAATTTTTAAAACTATTTCTGTAGTTGGCAGATATAGAGAAATGAGAAAAAGGAACAGTATAAGAGGAAGAACAACTTTCACTCTTGCAACTATGTCTGAGGCCTCTGATAGGCTGTAGCTCCTTTGTATACACACAGGATTGGGACAATGAAAAGAGAAGTTAAAGCTTATAAATTTAAGCTTTGGTTTATAAACAGAAGTTTAAAACCATAATTATTGTTTAACATTCAACTTTGTTGGTTCACCTTCATCTTTTTTTTTAATAGTTTTTTGGGCTATCTTTTCATAGCCATCAATGTCTGAAGAAGTTACTTATGCAGATCTAAAATTTCAGGACTCCAGAAAAGGGGAAAATATCCATGAGTTTGACACAGTTGGGATAAAAGGTAAGATTTTGAGCTTTGGATGTGTTGTAGGTTGAGCTTCCCATTTTTACCAAAATTACTAATGCACAAAATAATTATAAAGGGTTGATTTTTTTTTTTTTACTAAAGGTGGTAATTAAAAAAAATAAAGGTGCTAATTAGTGCATTGAATACTCAATCTTTTACAATGTTTCTATGCTGTAATGCCATACTCAAGATAATTAGGATAGGATAATGGCTTGATTTTATTGGATTATGAAACATTTTTTTTCCCCTGTAAAACAAGGGCCTATGTTGTCCAGGAAAGTCATGGTTTTGTAAGTGCTTCTTTTTTATAAGAAAATGCTAGTCACTGCTAACTCTGGGAAACGAACTAGGGGTGGTAGAAGGGGAGGAGGGCGGGGGGTGGGAGTGAATGGGTGACGGGCACTGGGGGTTATTCTGTATGTTAGTAAATTGAACACCAATAAAAAATAAATTAAAAAAAAAAAGAAAAGAAAATGCTAGTCACAAATATAATGGTAAAACTGGCTCTCATCTTTCTTCCTATGTGATAGGCACTGTCCTATCCTCATAAGGTAGAAATGAGCATCTCTGTTTTACAGGAAAGCAACAGTGGCTTCAGGGAGTACATGGTATGCTTGAGTGTCACATGCATGTCTGTGGATTGGGAAAGACTCTCTATTTACCCATCAGAATTATGGAGGAGAGGTTTTAGAAACCATTGGATGTCCATTGGACATTTAAGTCCATCATTTGACCTTTTGAAGTCTGTATTCTCATCTATAAAATGGAGATAACAAGGCCTATTTAATTATGAGCTTGCAGCCATAATTTAGTGTATGCTATATGTGCCATTTTGAAAAGGCTAACATGTTTAATGATTATTTCATGAGGCTTAAATTAAAGATAGATAAAGATGAGAAATATACTCACAAAATGTCTTTTTATCGGCCAGAATTTCACTACTCATTTTTTATTTATTCATTTAGTCTCATTATATATTTCTCTAATATTTAAAATTGGCCACACTTTTCAGTTCTGGGGACCACAAATGAAAATGAGGGAATCTCAAGAAGAATGACAATACTAAATAAGTTTGAGAATATTTTTTTTCTGAAAGGAATATTAGAAGGAATTAAAGTTCTGTTACTTTTAAGCTGCTCCAGTTTGATCACTACCATCAAACAAATCAAATTTTATTCATAAAAAAATACTAAGTGATCCTTTGTAGCCATGTATGACTAAGTGGAAGAATCTGAACTTAAAACTAAACAGTGAGGGAATCCCTGGGTGGCGCAGCGGTTTAGCGCCTGTTTTAGGCCCAGGGCGCGATCCTGGAGACTTGGGACCGAATCCCACGTCGGGCTCCCAGTGCATGGAGCCTGCTTCTCCCTCTGCCTGTGTCTCTGCCTCTCTCTCTGTGTGTGACTATCATAAATAAATAAAAATAAAAATAAATAAAAAAACTAAACAGCGAGGAATTTTATTTCAACATTAAACTATAACTGGAGATAAAAGAGTGAGACAGTAGTATTCAGAGCTATAAATTGGAATTTTGTGAATGAGCATGTTACTACACTGTTAGACATATTATTCATTTATTTATTGTTAGTTTTTAAAGGAGTTTTTAAAGATTTTATCTATTTATTCATGAGAGACATAGAGAGAGAGGCAGAAGCAGGCTCCTTGCAGAGAGCCTGATGCAGGACTCAATCCCGGACCCAGGGATCATGCCCTGAGCTGAAGGCAGTTGCTGAACAGCTGAGCTATCCAGGTGTCCAGACATGTTATTCATTTACTTACATAAATCAGATTATATCACTTCTCCTTAGCTTGCTGTTAGGTCTATTCATGCTTTGAATAATTAGAAAATTCTAAATAGCTCAAGGAATATTATAGTTGAATGGGAATATAGCTCTTTTTTATAAATCTTTAATTAATTCAGTTTCCCTAGGTATGAGATATATTTTGAACTAAATTTGCTTATCTTAATATGGTATTTAAGAAGTGACTGCTTTGGTTAAACTGTTGAGAAGAACTTAATAACATGATAATTTATTTTAAAGTGATTCTTGCAGTCATATGATGGGATTAATATTTCCAGAATCTGACTTATTACTTAGAAATGGGAAAAATAATGTTTATTGGAGGTTACAAAATACTTAGATACATACATGCACCAAATTCCCATATGTTGAGCCTAGATATAGGGGAAAGAAGAAGAAAGAAAGAAGAAAGAAAGAAAGAAAGAAAAGAAAGAAAGAAAGAAAGAAAGAAAGAAAGAAAGAAAGAAAGAAGAAAGAAAGAAAGAAAGAAAGAAAGAAAGAAGAAAGAGAAAGAAAGAAAGAAGAAAGAGAGAAAGAAAGAAAGAAAGAAAGAAAGAAAGAAAGAAAGAAAGAAGAAAGAAGAAAGGAAGAAAGAGAGAAAAGAGAGAGAGGGAGGGAAGAAGGGAGGAAGAAGAAAAGTAAAAAAAAGAAAAGAAAGAAATGAAGTATATGTGTGTGAAACAGAGATGAGAGACAAAAAGAGAGACAGAGAGACCTCTAAAAAAATGTCATTTGATTTCTACCAAGTCAAGTATATATTACCCCCCAATTTCTCCTATTTCTTTTGGAGTTTAAGTTAAATGAAAAGACACATAGAGGCCTGAAGAAAGAAAAGAGACAAAGAAATATTAGAAGATATAACATTCAAAACCACATTATACCCCAAAGTTTTGTATTTAAAATTTTTTTCCTCTAAAACTGTTTCCTTTCCCCAATCATGCTCATTTCACTAGATATAAATATAAATTCATATTTAATACAATCACCAGGTGTTTTCTATAGGCCAGCAATGTTCTAATTGTATTACCAATATTAAATCACTTAATCTCTGATATTTTATGGCATTCTATTTTAGCATGCAAAAACTAAGATACAGAGATGCAAATGATTTGTCCAATATCTGACATGATAAGCAGTAGATCCAGCATTCAAGCTCAGACATATTAGCCCTAGGAATAATTTTGCCTTTTTAAAAAAATCACTATGCTATACTGCCTATAAGTGTGCATATTATTATCCACCCCCTTTATCAAGTAAAAGATCTCTCATAAACATTTCATAAATTTGTATTATAGATTCTAACTTCAAAATGTATTTTTAATCAATTCATGGGTGGTCATATTATCTAATCTTAGTAAAACAAACTACTATTCTCTCTCACATGGCATGCTACAGTAGTTTTCTTGCTATTTTCCCCGCTTCCAACACTGCTACTCTATAATTAATTCATTGTCCATATAAACTAAAATCTTAAAAAAAAAAACCCCTCAATTATTTTCCTGTTTTCATTAAAGCCTTCCATTGGTTTTCCAAAAGAAGTCCAATCCCCTCTGGTTTAACAAAGCCTGTAGGTAATCTGTCTCCTGCATTTTTTACCTCCTCGAACATCATTTCTTGTCTTGGCCACAGTTTTTTAGCCATTGATTTTTTTTTCTATTTTTCAAATAGGTAAGGATCTTTCCCAGATTAGGTTTTTTTTAAACTAGATACTCTTGCTGCTTATAATGTTCTTCCCACTGATTTTGCAGGCACATTCCCATTGGCCATAAGATCAAAACTACGTGCTCTCCATAATATAACTGTTTTAAATCTGTGTATACCATAGCACAATGTGAGATCCCTATAATCTATTTATCATCCATCTATCCATCTAATCTATCTATCTATCTATCTATCTATCTATCTATCATCTATCTATCATCTATCATCTCTATTATCATATATCTATTTATTTTCTCTCACAATTACAATGTATCTTCATGAGAGTAGGGACTTATATGTCTTGCTCACTTCTGTATTGTGAGCACCCAAAATAATGTGTAGTATATAGAAGATATTGAACCCATAACTTTAGTCTAATTGTATACATAAATAAATGAGAATATACTTCTTACAAAAGATAGTACTTGAAGCCACACTTCTAACCTTCAATAAGACCTTGACTATCTAGTTCTTTCACCATTAACTATTGCTAGATGTCATTTTGCATTTCACTTTCAATTTTTTCTATATTTCACAATATTATTACTTCAGCAACTAAGAGATGTAGGATACAGACCAGACCAGAAGTATAATAAGGTTATCACATTATTCTTGAATTATATTTTTTGAAACATCTAGTATTCACATACACAAATGATGATAATTTAAATCAGGTGGTGATTTAATAATGATTAATTTATAATATAAAGTATATGATTCCTCTTTTTTTTTAAAAGGGGAATGATCTGTTTTGGGGCTTTAGTGTTTGGCAAAAAAAGAAATACCAACAGAAGTTTGTTGCTAAAACTATGAAGAAATCCTGGACACGTGGAGATATTACAAAAGACACTCTATCATCTATGTTTCACAGCAAATTCTCAGCACTGGGGAGAAGGACATACATAATTGAAATTATTTGCTTTGTCATTCACAACTTTCCACTCACAGAAGGAATACTCTGAATGACCCATTAGCTCTCAGCTACCCATTTTCCCCAAATTTGTATATTGTATCCAGATTGATTGGTTTTCTCAATTCTCTTTTTAAAGCCCATTTTTTCCTCTGTGTTCCTTGAATCAGCCTACCAATTAACAGCTTCTCCATTGAGAACCATTTTTGCATGCAAAAACATGAATAAAATGTTTTTTATGTGTTCTCTAGAAATTTTAAAATGTCCTTGAGTTTCTAGCAAAACACATTTCTTTACCAGAGACATGTTAGGAAAGAAATAAAGGTAAAATGAATGAATGGATAGATGAATGAATGAATGAATGAATGAATGAATGATTTGAATAAAGATGTATACCATTTCCAGGCCTGTCTGCTAATTTTGCTTTTCACAGCACCACCTGCTCCTTCCCATGGATGGTGTCAGAGAGTCTTGGCTCTTCTATGCCTTCTGCTGCTGATTGGACTAGGAGTCTTAGGAAGCATATGTATGTATTAACCTATGTTTTGATTGAAAGGGCTAACACCTAGAATTACATGAGTTTTACAAGAAAGTTTATTTTTGAATTGAGGCTTAGAAATGATTATTGGTGATAAAACCCCAAAAGGTATTGATAACTAGATACTTAAACATGGTAGTCAGTTTCCCTCACTCCCATAAAGGGACTACTTCCCTAGACCTTTAATTTTGTAATATTAGTTCAGCAGCAAGGATGATGGGTTGTTGAGGGTTTTTTTTTTTTATCATTTCTTTTTTTTTTTAATCTGGAGTTTACACAACTTTGAAGATAGAAATGAGAAAATTGAATAAACTACAAAATTTCAAAGAAGAACTTCAGAGGAATATTTCTCTACAACTAATGAGTAACATGAATAGTTCCAAGATGATCAGGAACTTATCTGTCACACTGCAAGTAACAGCCACCAAATTATGTCATGAACTCTACAAAAGAGAACCAGGTAATCCTACATTCCTCTCTAAGCTATTTATTAGACAATGAACAAAACCTAGGTGTCACTTGAAAATCATTTCATCAATAGGTAACAGCTTTTCCCTAGGATGCCATTATTTGGAGAAAGGAATTAAATGTGATTGACAAAGGACTCACTGATATTTCCTTGCAGTAAGAAGAAAAACAGGAAAAATAATAATACCTGTAGACCCCCAAATTATCAGAGGCTGAGAGTTAGTTAATAAAATATCAGACAGTATACAGTTTCTCTAATCTGACATTCACTACTGTTATTTGGGCACTGAGGTCAACAAAAGATAGGGAGGCGATCATAAGTCACCTCTTTATATCCTTTTTAAAGGATTAGAAGAGTCTTTTCTTTTTTATAGGTGATCTTATTCTTAAATTTCAGTCAATGTTTGATGAGAATCAATAGAAAAGAGTTAGGCTTTGCCTTTAGAGTTAGGAGGAATTGTTTTTTAAGTATATCTAACAGTTTCTATAGCTATTATAACTAAAACATGTTCTTGGTGCTCTTGAGAACTCCCCCAAATATTCAATGTCAGGCAGCAAGAAATGCTGTAGTTAGAGAAGGCAGGGCTGCTGTAAGATTTTTTTTGGTGGGGTTGATTCTTACTACACAATGTTTTTGTGATTAGCCTTCATTGTCATGTAGTATTATAAAAAATGAAAAAGAAACATAAGTTAATCAATCATTTTTCAGGACTCTTGAGGTAAGAAAATATGCTGGAATTCAATGGACATTTAATTTGGAATGTGTTCTTTATCTTTTGGACTGAGGATGCATTTTCTTCATCTTTCATGTAAAAAAGAAGAGAGACAAGTAAATTTGGTTAATTTGACATAGAGAACAATGGGAATAATAAGAATAATGGAGATTATCAACACAACCCAAATGAAACCATGTTCTTCTTCCAGAGCACAAATGTAAACCTTGTCCAAAGACATGGATGTGGCATGAGGACAGCTGCTATATACTAAAGAACAGTTATGAAACATGGCAAGAGAGTGTCATGTTCTGTTCTGCTCAAAATGCCAGCCTGTTGACAATTAAGAATAAAAGCGTATTGGTAAGGTCCCATGGATCTCTGTCTGTGAAGAAGGAAGCCACTTTTCCCATCATAGAATAGAGAGGAATGAGACATATTGGGGAAGATTTGTGCTAATCCAGACATGATTCTGGCTTAATTTAGTTAGAGTATGAAGTGGCTGAGACTTAGTACATTTATTACAGGGTAGGATAGCCAACGTGTCATCTAAAACCTTAGCTTAGGATGTTAACATCAGCAAAATCTCAGAGGCCAGACAGATGGAGAGATATGGAGTGCCCAGTCTTTGGGTCTGTGAACATTTCCAAAATGAAATGTTAGGATCAACTCTCAGAACATAATTTCTGAGAATTTATCTAAAAACAGTTGATCAGGAGATCATTCCTGAGGGTTACAAATTCTGTAAAATCTGGATAAGAGAAGAATCTCTGTTGCTACCATTTTGTCTTTTTTTTTTTTTTTTACTAAGAGAAAAAGCTAACATATACTAGAATAAGAAGATAGTATAAAGAAGTAGAATTAAGATGGGATGTCAAAGGCAAGTATTAAGCAGATATATTATACTGACTCTCTGGGTCCCAGGAAGAGTGAGTTCTCTGGAAGATTTGTTTCTGTACTTATGTATTTATTTTCTTCTTTCTAGTATCTAAATAGAATCTCCATATTTTACTTATTCTTCAGCACTTCTGATCTCTCAGATAGTGTTCACATATTATTTAAGGAAAAAATTCATTTTCCCAAAAGTGTCAGCTTCCCTACTGTAAGAAGCTCTATCATCATTTACAGCTGTGGGGGAAATCAAACCATGATATCATCCACATCTAATCATTCTCAACTGATCCATCTTAGTCACTCAAAAATGTCTGGAATATGAGGAAAAAAGAACTTTGGCTCTAAAATTCTGGACTGGATCTAAATTCTACTTTATAACCACTTCTCATTTGACTTGGATAGGTTTTTTCTCCTACTTCTTCTGTTTCTATTAACTTGTGTTTATATTAATTAACCACATCTTTTGCTCCTGGACTAACTTCTACTGGATACGTGAATCTTGAAGTTTGTGACCTTCATTGACCTCAAGTTAAAGTAATGCATAGAATGGTAGATACTTTCCCTTGTGAAACAGTAACTGATAAATAACTGTCAGAAGAAATCTTATAGTAAGGAGCACTTTGTTTAGATTTTTTTTAAAGATTTTATGTATTTATTCATGAGACACACAGAGAGAGAGAGAGAGAGGCAGAGACACAGGCAGAGGGAAAAGCAGGCTTCATGCAGGAAGCCCAATGCGGGACTCGATCCCGGGACTCCAGGATCACGCCCTGGGCCGAAGGCAGGTGCTAAACTGCTGAGCCACTCAGGGATCCCCTAGATTTTTTTTTCTAATGGCAGTACAATGTAAAAGAAAAGCAGTAGTGTAATGTCAAAAATGTTACTTTAAAACAGTAATTTGTAAGAAATTATATTGTGAGGTAATGTACAGAAATGGGAGACAATTAGTATTTTTGTGGGAGGTAAACAATTATTTTTTTAAACATCTCTATTTCTTGTAGGAATTTATAAAATCCAACAGGTTATATAATTACTGGCTGGGATTATCTCCCAAGTATGACAGAGATTACCAGAAACTGGATGAAACGATTTTCTCCTCCAACTGGTAAGTTTTTGTTCTTTTTGAATTTTTATAGTTGGTTTGAGTATGGTGTTTTCACCAGGAGCATTGTAGCTTAGAACTAAAAATAGCTTCAATTGAAATTGCACCCTCAAATAACTCTTTTCTCTTAACTCAGCCTTCTTTAAAGTGTGTAATAATGCAAAAAATTACCACAAATATCTCATTATCTTGACAAGTCACTAAGGAATTTATTTTTTTAAGATTTATTTATGTATTCATGAGAGACACAAAGAGAGAGAGAGAGAGAGAGAGAGAGATAAAGACATAGGCAGAAGGAGAAGCAGTTTCCCGGCAAGAAGCTGGATGTGAGACTCGATCCCAGACCCTGGGATCACACCCTTGTCCAAAGGCAGATGCTTAACCGCTGAGCCACCCAGGTGTCCCTTGAAATGGCCATTTTGAATGAAAAATTTATAAATAGACTAGAACATTTCTAGTAAAGGGAACAAAATGAACATGGGCATGTTATATTGCATAGATGGTATGTATAAAATAATTTGTTTTGTAATATATTAGGAAATCTGGTTATAAATATATCATTATGAATAGATTCATATGCTATATTTGTTCTACTTGAAATAGGAGGAGAGGGGACAGTCAAGGAGTACATAAAAATCATGCTGAAATTCCATTTGCATTTTATAAGCCTTTAAATTTGAGAAGCAGACAGGATCAGACTAAAGAAAGAAACCAGAGCCTCAACATGCCCATGAATTCATACTTATTTGTTCTTTGAGGACACATTAAGCAGGACTGAACGCAGGGCAGTTGCGTTGGGGTCCAGCCACGCTAAATCTAAACCCTGAGATTCCTGGACACTCCCCACAGTGGGTGAGAAGCAAATACAAGTTTTGATTGTTTTGTTTGCATTTTCCTTCAGACAAATAGTAGACTCGAGAATATGGGTCAGAAAGACAAGGCAGTTCTGTCTTTGGCAGTTTACAATGATGGGACAGAGCAGGGGACAATATATGTGTACAAATGGAGGACAGAAGAAAATATATTTTAAAGATCTCATTTGGAGTAAAGGGACTAGAGATGAAGGTAGTGTGTGCATCAGAGGAGAGTACAGATGGAATCTTGTTTTGAAAAAATAGAATTTCCATGTGCTTATTTGTAATTATTGCTAATGGGGAGGTAATCTATAGTGGAATAGAAGACATCATATATTTCAAATTGTTAAGAAATAATACCTAAATAAAAAGTACATAATAATATATATGTATATATAATACATTAGATAGGTGTATAATATATAGTTATATATGTGTAGGCAATGTATTTCCTTTTGTTTTTTTTCTTAATGTATTTTGGGATGTGTTTCTCAAAAAGGGGCTATTATCAATGACATCTGTATCATGTCACTTCAAATAGGAAATTTCGCTTTTGATAAATTAATTGATAACCATTTTTTATTAATGATCATTATTTATTGACCAAAGTATTTAATAAACTATATTTTTCCCAAAGGATATTTTCAATTTACAAGTTTGTCTCTGATGCATAGTCCCTGCTCAGTAATCTTGTATTAGGAGCTCGTAATTATTCAAGAACTTCAGAATAAAATCCCTGAAAAATGGTTAGGGGGAAATGTTACTTGGAGATGATGTTGAACTGAAGATATCATATGTTAAGTTAATTCCTGACTTGGGTGATTATGAAAAATATTTGAAGAGACAGTGTTGAAGATTTACCAGAGAAGCTAGACTGGGGGATTTAATAGAATTGTATTATTCTAAATCATATTAAGTATTGAGGAAGGGAGATGGTACATCTGGAAGTAAAGGACAGCAAGTAGTCCAGATGTAAAAAAAAAAATGGAAAAGGCAGATTAAGTAAGGCAGTGTTTGATACTGCATATTTGTTGATAAATATAAGTAACTTGGGCACTCTTGATATTCCAAATAATAATTAAAATGTATTTTAGATAATATAGACCCAGGAGCAATGATATATTGGTAAATCTTTTTTCCTATGGATGTGTTTCAAATGTTTGACTTGCCAAGTGTAATTCTTTATTTTCTCTTTCAGGTTTATGAGAAACACAAATGATGTAAATGGTTTGATGTATTGTGGATATGTGGACATACCATTTGTTTACTATATAAAATGCACTTCCAGGCAGCGTGTCATATGTAAGAAGCTGGCTGATCCAGTTAAGATTGAGAGCATGCTAATGAATGAAATACCAAATGAAAAATATAGTTAGCATTTCACTATTATCCTGTCATTAAAGCAACTTTTGGGAGCATACACCTTGTGGACCATGCAAAGGGAATAAAGATGCTATGAGATTAAATCTTTGCGTGTCTCCTAATAACATACAGTTTTAAACTTTCTTCTTTCTTTCACCTCATTTGCTGATTGAAAGGAACCCAAAGTCTTATCTTATCATCTAGATACAGACCAGATACAGTTGAGCATAAATAGAGTGTGTTGTGTGAACATACAGAAAACTCAAACTCACTTTTCCTGCTTTTCCAGGAATAAACAAGGTGAATACCAACCTTATACAACACCAGGGAAAATGAAATCTAGGAATATATAGAAAGGATATACATCATGACTGATTGGAATTTATTTTAGTAATTAATATAGGTTGATTTACATTTTAGAAAAAAATAGAGACAAAAAATCTGTTATTATTATAATAGATGTAGAAAAGCATTTTATAAAATTTAATACCTCATCTCTCAGAAAACTAGAAGCAGGTTTCCCTAATCTGATAAAGAACATTGACATTAGAGAAAACAACAAACCAAACAAAAAATTAACAACCACAACAAACTTTAAACCTAACATCATACTTGTGGTTAAAAGTGAAGTTTTTCTTTTGAACTCTGGAACAAGATCAGAATGGCCTTTATCAATTATTTTATTCAGTAGCCTCTATTGTTTATAGGAGGTCCTAGAAGCAAAATAAGTCAAGAAAAATAAATTTAAAAATATAAAAAATAAGAAAGGAAGAAATAAGACATTTTAATTTGTAGCTAGTGTAATTGTGTGTGTGTGTGTGTGTGTGTGTATAACAGAAACTAACAGAAACTATTATGATAAATATTTTATCAAGAATATTGGATAAGGAGGCAGCAAGCTGGTGGAGGAGTAGGTTCTCCAACCCACCTATATCCACCAACTTACCTAGATAACTTTCTTTTTTTTTTTTAATTTTTACTTATTTATTTATGATAGTCACGGAGAGAGAGAAAGAGGCAGAGACACAAGCAGAGAGAGAAGCAGACTCCATGCACCGGGAGCCCCTCGTGGGATTCGATCTCGGGTCTCCAGGATCACGCCCTGGGCCAAAGGCAGGCGCTAAACTGCTGCGCCACCCAGGGATCCCCCTAGATAACTTTCAAATCATCCTGAAAACCTACGAATTTGACCTGAGATATAGAGAACAGGGGATCCCTGGGTGGCTCAGTGGTTTAGCGCCTGCCTTTGGCCCAGAGCACGATCCTCGAGTCCCGGGATTGAGTCCCGCCTCAGGCTCCCTGCATGGAGTCTGCTTCTCCCTCCTCCTGTGTCTCTGCCTCTCTCTCTCTCTATGTCTATCATGAATAAATAAATAAGATCTTTAAATAAATAAATAGATAAATAAGTAGAGAACAGTTGGAATGCTACAGAAAGAAGGGTTTTCGCTTCTAACAAGGTAGAAAGGCAGAAAAAAAAAAAAGAATCAAGTAGGGGAGTGCACCCCCGCCCCCACCAGGAGCCAGGCTAAGGCCGGGGGCAGAGCCTCTGGGACAGGAAAGCCCAGCCCCGGAGAAGCAGGAACTTTAAAAATCTGCACCGGATTCTTCCCGGCCCGAAAGGCGCTTAGCAGGGAACTCGGGGAGGATCCCAGGAGGGACAGTGGAGCCTCAGGTTCCCGGGGTCCCTAATAGAGGAAGGGCGCCCGGGGGAGAGCCACCACACACTGCAGGCCAAGCGCGGTAAAGGGCTGGAGGGCATACCTGGCGGGGCCTCGGCAGAAGCCGGTGGGTCAGGCAGCAGCTCCGGGAGGATGGGGGCTGCACCCTGCTGCCTTCGGGAGCCAAGGCCCCGGGAGCATGATTCCAGCAGCGCAGGCCCCGGGGCCCAGGGTGACGGGGGACACAGCCCACCATCCCGCCCTATCCCCCGGAACAGGCGGAGGTGGGGAGAGCCCAGGATGGCAAGGACTCTCCTGCCACCAGGCGCCCCCAAGCTGCGCAGGTGAGCACCCCACACTCCTGGAGCTCAGTGTGGACTGGGAGCTGTGGTATTTACTGCAGGAGCTGACTCCAGGGCTAGAGAGCTGGCTGCCACCAGTGGTGTTGCTCCTTGTGTCACCCTGTGCCTGAGACAGGGCTGGGCCACCAGGGAACACGGGCCTCAGGGGATAAATAGCTGCCACTGAGCCTGGCACCCGGCGTGGGAGAGGCAGCTCCCCCAGGTACACACTCCTGAGAATCAGCACAGCAGCCCCTCCCCCTGAGGACCAGCTGGAAGGACAGGGGAAGAGCAAGTTCTGGACCAAGCAGTGCTGGAAAGCTTCAGGGGAAGTCGAGGGATTTACAGTACATGGAACTAAAGGGTACCCCTCTTTTTTTTCCTTTTTCCAATACAACTCATTTTTATATCAGACTATAAATTTCCAATATTTTTTTCTCTTTTCCCCACCTTAACTACAATATTTTACCACCTCTTCATTTTTAAGTTTCTTCCTTTTTGACTTTCATATTTCTATAATTACAGGTCTTAGATATATTTTCCACTTCTAGATTCCCTTTAACATACTCAACTAATTTTGGGGAGATATACAAAATATGTTTTTTTGCCTTGTGTTTTTTGTTTTCTCTGCCTCATTTCATCCTGCAATGGTGGAAGTTATTACTTTCTAAAACATGACCAGCATCACACAGAACCAAGTGGAATGCTGTGCTGGTTCATTCTGTGAGATTATATTCTCTCTTCATTCCCATTCCTTCCCCCTCTTTTATCTCATTTATGTTTTGATGGTCAATGCTGGGGCTCTCTACAAGTATTTTTGGTTTATATAAATTTGGGACTGAGCATCTTCTAACATACAGAACTTAATATACTCAGAACAAAGAGGGTCACCCTCAAGGACCCCCTCTGGTAGACTACATTCTCCCTCTACTACAACTTCATCACCACCATCATCTCCCAGTACCCCTCCTTTTTTTCTTCTCCTTTTTTTTTCCTTTTTCCTTTTTCCTTTTGCTTTTTTCTCTTTTTTTTCTTTTCTTTTTTTCATCTTCTTTGGGATTCTTGGCCTTTTATTTTTTTTACTAACTTGTTTTAAAATTTGTTTTTCATTTTAGTGGTCCTTTTTTTAAATTTCATCCCGATCTTTCTTGTCAATTTCTGGTCTCTGACCTTTTCAGAATCATCTAGGGTGAAATTTACTTAGGTCGTGGTTGATATTCTTGACTCAGCCCATTCATACTCTTCACTGAACAAAACAACTAGAAGGAAGAACTCACCACAAAAGAAAGAATCTGTACTCTCTCCCACAGAGTTACAGAATTTGAATTACAATTCGTGTCAGACATCCAATTCAGAAGCACAATTATAAAGCTACTGGTGGCTCTGGAAAAAAGCATAAAGGATTCAAGATATTTCATGAGGGAGAATTTAGAGCTAATCAGGCCGAAATTAAAAATCAATTAAATGAGATGCAATCCAAACTGGAGGTCCGAGGTGGAAGAAAGAGTGAGCAACATAGAAGACAAGTTGATGGCAAGGACAGAAGCAGGAAAAAAGAGAAAAACAATTAAAAGACCATGAGGAAAGGTTAAGGGAAATAAATGATAGCCTCAGAAGGAAAAATTTATGTATAATTGGCGTACCAGAGAGCACTGAAAGGGACAGAGGGCCAGAAAGCATATTTGAACAAATCATAGCTGAGCACTTTGCTAATTTGGGGAGGGAAACAGGCATTCATATCCAGGAGATAGATCCCCCCCCAATCAATAAAAACCGTTCAACACCTCAACATTTAATAGTGAAACTTGCAAATTCAAAAGATAAAGAGAAGTTCCTTAAAGCAGCAAGAGACAAGAGATCCCTAACTTATATGAGGAAAAATATTAGATTAAGAGCAGACCTCTCCACAGAGACCTGGCAGGCCAGAAAGGGCTGGCAGGATATATTCAGGGTCCTAAATGAGAAGAACATGCAGCCAAGAATACTCATCCAGCAAGGCTCTCATTCAAAATAGAAAGAGAGATAAAGAGCTTCCAAAATAGGCAGAAACTGAAAGAATATGACACCAAACCAGCTCTGCAAAAAAAATATTAAGGGGGACCCCATAAAAGAAAGAGGAAGCCCAAAGAAATAATCCACAAAAACAGGGACTGAATAGGTATTACAATGACACTCAATTCATTTATTTCAATAGTTACTCTGAATGTGATTGGGCTTAATGATCCCATCAAAGGCGCAGGAACACATCCATTTTCTGTCTACAAGAGACTCATTTTAGACCTAAGGCCATGTCCAGTCTGAAAATGAAAGGTTGGAGAACCATTTACCATTCAAATGGTCCTCAAAAGAAAGCAGGGGTAGCAATCCTCATATCAGATAAATTAAAGTTTATCCCAAACTATAGTAAGAGATGAAGAGGGACACTATATCATACTTAAAGGGTCTATCCAACAAGAAGACCTAACATTCATGAATATTTATGCCCGTAATGTGGGAGCTGCCAAGTATATCAATCAATTAATAACCAAAGGTAAGACATAGATAATAATACAGTAATAGTAGAAGGCTTCAACATGGCACTTTCTGCAAATGACATATTTTCTAAGCACAACATCACCAAAGAAACAAGAGCTTTAAATGATATACTGGACCAGATGGATTTCACAGACATATACAGAAGTTTGCATCCAAACGCAACTGAATGCACATTCTTCTCAATGGACATGGAAATTTCTCCAGAATAGATCCACATACTGGGTCACAAATCAGGTCTCAGCCAATACCAAATGATTGGGATTGTCCCCTGCATATTTTCAGGCCACAATGCTTTGAAACTAGAATTCAATCACAAGAAAATTTGGAAGAACTCAAACATGTGGAGGTTAAAGAGCATCCTGCTAAAAGATGAGTGGGTCAATCAGGAAATTAGAGAAGAATTAAAAAGATTCATGGAAACTAATGAAAATGAAGATACAACCATTCAAAATATTTGGGATATAGCAAAAGTAGTCCTGAGAGGGAAATACATCACAATACAAGCATCCCTCAAAAAATTGGAAAAAAATAAAAAACACAAGCTAACCTCATACTTAAAGGAACTGGAGAAAGAACAGCGAGTAAAATCTACACCAGAAAAAGAAAGTTAATAAAGATCTGAGCAGAACTCAATGAAATAGAGAAGAACAGATCAACAAAAGCAGGAGTTGGTTCTTTGAAGAATTAATAAGATAGATAAACCATTAGCCAGCCTTATTAAAAAGAAAAGAGAAAAAAAACTCAAAATAATAAAATCATGAATGTAAGAGGAGAGATCACAACCAAATCCAAGGAAATACACCAAGGAATTTAAAAAAAAATATTGTGAGCAGCTATACGCCAATGAATTGGGGAATCTAGAAGAAATGGATGCATTTCTGGAGATCCACAAATCAATGTGATAGATCATATCAACAAGACCCACAAAGCAATCAATGTGATAGATCATATTAACAAGAGAAAAAACAAGAACCATATTATCCTCTCAATAGATGCAGAGAAAGCATTTGACAAAATACAGGATCCATTCCTGATCAAAACTCTTCAGAGTGGAGGGAGAGAGGGAACATTCCTCAGCATCTTAAAAGCCATCTATGAGAGGATCTCTGGGTGGCTCAGCAGTTTAGTGCCTGCCTTTGGCCCAGGGCATGATTCTGGAGTCCCAGGATCGAGTCCCACATCGGGCTCCCAGCATGGAGCCTGCTTCTCCTTCTGCCTGTTTCTCTGCCTCTCTCTCTCTCTCTCTCTCTCTGTATGTCTATCATGAATAAATAAATAAATAAATAAATAAATAAATAAATAAATAAATAAATAAATCTTTAAAAAATCCATCTATGAAAATCCCACAGCAAATATCATTACAATGGGGAAAAACTGAGAGCCTTTCCCCTAAGATCAGGAACAAGATAGGGGTGTCCACTCTCACCACTGCTATTCAACATAGTACTGGAAGTCCTAGCCTCAGCAATCAGACAACAAAAAGAAATAAAAGACATCCAAATTGGCAAAGAAGTCAAACTCTCCCTCTTTGCAGATGACATGATGCTGTACATAGAAAACCCCAAAGACTCCACCCTAAGATTGCTAGAACTCATACAGTAATTCAGCAATGGGTAGGATACAATGCCCAAAAGTCAGTGGAATTTCTATACACTAACAATGAGACTGAAGAAAGAGAAATGAAGGAGTCTATCCCATTTACAATTGCACCCAAAAGCATAAGATACCTAGGAATAAACCTCACCAAAAACATAAAGGATCTATGCCGTAAAAATTACAGGACACTTCTGAAAGAAATTGAGGAAGACACAAAGAGATGGAAAAATATTCCATGCTCATGTATTGGCAGAATTAATATTGTGAAAATGTCAATGCTACCCAGGGCAATTTACACGTTTAGTGCAATCCCTATCAAAATACCATGGACTTTCTTCAGAGAGTTGGAAAAAATCATCTTTAGATCTGTGTGGAAGCAGAAAAGACCCTGCATAGCCAGGGGAATATTAAAAAATAAAACCATAGCTGTGGGCATCACATTGCCAGATTTCAGGTTGTACTACAAAGCTGTGGTCACCAAGACAGGGTGGTACTGGCACAAAAACAAACACATAGATCAATGGAACAGAATAGAGAATAATTTATTAATAGGCCCTCAACTCTATGGTCAACTAATATTTGACAAAGCAGGATAGAATATCCACTGGAAAAAAAAGACAGTCTCTTCAATAAATGGTGTGGGAAAATTGGACATCCACATGCAGAAGAATGAAACTAGACCACTTTCTTACACCATACACAAAGATAAACTCAAAATGGGTGAAAGATCTAAATGTGAGACAAGAATCCATCAAAATCCTAGAGGAGAACACAGACAACACCTTTTTTGAACTTGGCCACAGCAGCTTCTTGCAAGATACATCTATGAAGGCAAGGGAAACAATAGCAAAAATGAACTATTGAGACTTCATCAAGATAAAAGTTCTGGACAGCAAAATAAATAAATAAATAAATAAGTCAACAAAACTAAAAGACAACCTACAGAATGGGAGAAGATATTTGCAAATGACCTCTCAGATAAAGGGCTAGTATCCAAGATTTATAAAGAGCTTATTAAACTCAACAGCAAAGAAACAAACAATCCAATCATGAAATGGACAAAAGACATGAACAGAAATCTCACAGAGGAAGACATAGACGTGGCCAACAAGCACATTAGAAAATGCTCTGCATCACTTGCCATTAGGGAAATACAAATCAAAACCACAATGAGATACCACCTCACACCAGTGAGAATGGGGAAAATTAACAAGACAGCAAACAACAGATGTTGGAAAGGATGTGGAGAAAGGGGAACCCTTTTGCACTGTTGGTGGGAATATGAACTGGTGCAGCCACTCTGGAAAATTGTGTGGAGGTTTCTCAAAATTAAAAATAGAGATACCCTATGACCCAGCAATTGCACTGCCGGGGATTTACCCTAAAGATACAGATGCAGTAAAAGCCCGAGAACCTGCACCCCAATGTTTATAGCAGCAATGTCCACAATAGCCAAACTGTGGAAGGAGACTTGGTGTCCATTGAAAGATGAATGGATAAAGATGTGGTCTATATATGCAATGGAATATTACTCAGCCATCAGAAAAGACAAATACCCACCATTTGCTTCCACGTGGGTGGAACTGGAGGGCATTATGCTGAGTGAAGTCAATCAGAAAAGGACAAACATCATATGGTTTCACTCATACGGGGGAGAATATAAAAAATAGTGAAAAGGATTATAAGGGAAAGGAGAGAAAATGAGTGGGAAATATCAGTGAGGATGACAGAACATGAGAGACTCCTAACTGTGAGAAACGAACAAGGGGTAGTGGAAGGGGAGGTGGGCAGGGAGATGCGTTGACTGGGTGATGGGCATTGAGGGAGGCACTTGATGAGATGAGCACTGGATGTTATACTATATGTTGGCAAATCGAACTCCAATAAAAATATACAAAAAATTAAAAAAATTTTAAAAATGAAAAAAATAATATTGGATAAAGTCTCAAAATATATTCTTAATGTGTAACATCAATTATATTTCTGAAGGTTAGCAGTAAACAATGGAAAATAAAATTTAAAAAGCAATACTAAGACCATCCAAAAATAAAATAGTAATAAAGGTAATAAAATGCAAAAAACTTTCTGCCAAATTCTGCTTTCTTCCCCTCCCTTGCACAGATGGTAGCAGGAAGAGTGCTCCCTAATAAACCCCCATCACCCTATTCTTTTTTTTTAAGATTTTATTTATTCATGAGAGACACAGAGAGGGAGAGGGAGAGGCAAAGACACAGGCAGAGGGAGAAGCAGGCTCCAATCAGGGAGCCTGACGTGGGACTCGATCCCCGGTCTCCAGGATCAGGCCCTGGACTGAAGGTGGCGCTAAACCGCTGAGCCACCCTGTCTGCCCCCCAGCACCGTATTCTTGATTGCAGAATCTGCTTCCTGCGTAACCAAGTCTTAAGTGTTAACTAACAAAATTAAAGAAAACCTTGACGTGGAGAGATAATCCTGTACTTGGTTTGGAATACTCTATATTCTTGGGATGTAAAGTCTCCCAAATCTACCTATAGAGTGAATACAATTTCTGAATATATAGATTGAGTTTTTTTTTTTTTTGAAAAGTGACATGCTAATTATGAAATTAACACAGACATGCATAGGATTTAGAATAGCCAAGGGACCACTGGAAATAAGAATGTTTGGAGAAATTATGGTACTGAATATCAAGACTTACTTTAAAGCCATAATAATAAAAATAATTTCATTTCATACCTGGATAGATATACATCCACAGAACCAGATGGAGCCAAAAAAAAAAAGCAAAGCAAAGAAAGACTCATACATACAATTGTCTATTTATGTAAATAAGAAAGTTGTTACTGACATTAGAGGTAGAAAGTGAGGGTCTTTTCAATAAAGGGAGCTGATTCAATTGGATATCTGCATGGAAATAAGTAAAACGTCATATCTACCTTGTGTCATACAAAAATATTATTTTTAAATGAATAATAGAACTAAATATGAAAGTTCAAAATATAAAGCTTCTAGTTAGAGGTGCCTGGGTGGCTCAGTGAGTTAAGTGTCCAAGGGTGATTTCAGCTCAGGTCATGATCTCAGGGTCATGGGATCCAGCCCCCTGACAAGTCCCATGTAGTGCCCCATGGAGTTCCAAGTGGGGCTCCAAGCTCAGCAGGGAATCCATTTGGGATTCTCTTTCCCCATCTGCCCTACGCCTATTTGTGCATGCTCGCTCTCCTCGCAAATAAAGAAATCTTTTAAAAAATATATAAAGCTACTAGTTAAAATATAACAATATCTTTATGGCTTTATGGTAGACAAAGATTTCTTAAACAGGATGAAATAAACACAATAAAAAAGTTAGAGAAATTAGACTTCATTCAAAATAATAAGTGCTAAGAGAGAGAAGATGAGAGTTAAAGCCTTGGAAATACATGTGTTCAGTTTGAATTAGTATAATACATACAAATCCAAATTTACATAGGACTTGTAATTGGAATATGATTAACTCCTACAAATCAATAATCAAGAACTCTAGTTAAAAAATGGGAAGTGGGCAGGCCACTGAGCCAGGGTGGCTCAGTCGGTTAAGCATCTGCCTTCCACTCAGGTTGTGATCTCCAGGTCCTGAGTGGAGCCCCATGTTGCACTCCCAGCTCAGCGAGGAGTCTGCTTCTCCCTCTGCTTGTTCTCTCTCTCTCTCTTTCTCTCTCTCTCTCAATCTCTCTCAAATAAATAAAATTTTTAAAAGAGGGCAATAGACTTGAAATGGCACTTCATGAAAGAAGATATTCAAATGACCATAAAAGCATATAAAAGGTGCTATAAACATCATTATTCACCATAAAAATACTGAAAATAAAAATATGTTGAGGTACCAGTACACCTACCAAAATGACTAAAATTAAAGGCTGGCAATGCGAAAAGTCAGCAGAAATCTGGAATATGCTGGATTTTCTGTGGTCAAACTAGCACCAAAATTCCTGTCTGGGAAATACGTTTCCCAGAGTCCCTTTCCCTGCTTATGTCCTTGTCGGAACTGGGGAATGAGGGGAACTCACGGAATAAATCGAAGATAAAACTGAAGCAGAGATCATTACTCTCAAAAGGATGCTAAAGTCAAACAGAATGACAAGTGGATGCTTAAGTACCCAGTGGATCCCACATCATCTATCTCCTCCTTCTTCACACCTAGTTATTTCATCTTTCTGACTTCTTAATTTGCCAACCCATAGTACCTCTAGGTCTACCCACAGGTGTGTGGCTACAGTCCCACAAAGCTGCAGCTTCCACAGAAACAGTGATTCCCGAGAGACAGTGGCCATTGTGGAGAAACCATATTCCACAGAGACAACTTCTTCCTCACAGACAAGTTTCTCCTCTAGGCAGCGGCTTCCACAAAAGTGTATATTCCATAGCCTTCTCCTAAAACTCCCTTCTTATAGTTCCATTGTGGAGTCCAGATGAACATAACCATTTGGAATTTTACCCCTTCTAGATTGTGGTAAACTGAAAAACAGCAAACCAAAGATATTAGGCCCTAATCCCTAGAACTCACACATATTAATTTATAAGGAAAAAAGATCAATGCAGATGAGATACAGGTAAGGATATTGGCATGGGGATTATCCTGGATTATCCAGGTAGGCCCAAAATCTAATCACATCATTTGAGAGCTTCTATCCTATTTGATATTATATTGTTCCCAATGGATATTATATGTCCTCACTTTTGCTGTACTTAGTAGGAGTACACTTTCCCAGTCCATTGTCACTCTTAGCCTGGTGACTTGATTTAGTTAATGAATTATAAACAGATCTAGTATATGCTATGTCAATCAGAAAATTTAAATATCCTTGTAAATTTTGCTTCACTTTCTTGCTTCTCCCTAAGTCATGTAGAAGGGAGTGATCCTTTAGTCTGGATCCTAAAATACAAAGACATAATCAAAGCTAGTAGAGGTCAGCAGAACCATCCAGAGGCATACACAACCCACAGCCACGAGTAAGAAAGAAGTGTGATCCTAAGACACTGAAATATTAAAATATTGAGATTGTTATACAGAAAAAAATACTAAACACATTATTTCTTTTAAAGCCTAGCTGTCAGTGTTACTGATGTTATGTTTAAAGATAATATATCTCCCTCTTCTGCGGACACCTTATAAGACTTTCCTGCTTTTGTTGTTTGTTCCTTGATTAAGATTTACAAAGTTTCTTGAAATTGAATTTTTAAAATGCTTTCAGAAAATTCTTAGACAGTTTCTCTTCTAATAATGCTTCTACCAGTCTTACTCTACTTCTTATAAGATTCCATTAAATATCTATTAAAACTTATTACTCTATTCTGTAGATTTCTTATATTCTTCTAAATTTTTTTTATTATTCTAAATTTTTAAAATATTTTTTGTTCTCCTTGTATCCACCTGAATAATTTTCATTGGCTTATCTAATAGAAACATTCTATCTTTTGCACCCTTTGAGTTTTTAATTTGTTTTTATACTTCTTAGTTTTAGAATTTCTATTTGATCCTTTTATAGAGATCTCATTTCCTTAGTAGTATTCTCCATCTTAAAACCAATATTGTTGCATATTGCAATAAGAAAAGAAATTTAAAATCTATGCCTAATAACCCTAATATCTATTTCTCCCCTGGGTCTCTTTCTGTTGTCTTTTTTTCTTATGTTCTGTCAGTTTGACTTGAAGCCTGGATACTTTTCACTCAGTTGCTGTCCTACAGAATGAAAATCTGTAGAAGCTATAGATGATGCTATCTTTCCTCAGAATGTATTTAATTCTGACAGAGCTTTTTCATGGGGGTGAATCACTTTGCCCAATCAAGAATTGAAATGTGTAAGGTTGTAGTTCAGTCATTGTAAAGAGCTATATCTTTCTGATTTTTACTTCAAAAGATACGTTTTCTAAAGTGTCAGTTTTATGGGTCTTAGCTTCAAGATTCTGTCTTTGTTGTTACTTTCACACTCTGAAACTAATAAGCTCTAGGTATTGTCTAAGGTTCTTTTCTATTGTTTTCCTTGGCTTCTTGACCTGATGCCCTAAACATGATGGGTTTAAAGAGAAACACTCTGAGGAGAAAAGCGTCTCAGAATATCAGACACTTCTCTGTAGTTCTTTTTCTTTCTGTTACTTTGTCTCCTTGAGTCCTGATTATCTTGTCTTTTGCTGGACTCATTTCATCTCTCTATGCCCAATGAGACTATCTCAAATTTTGAGCTGTTTGTTTCTGCTTGGTATTTAGCCCTAAGCAAAAATGCAAGTTATGCAGAAATATGAATATCACAGTTACCATAAAGTGTTCCCTTAGATGCACTACGTTGATACCCTTAAGTCTGGGTGATATGGTTTATATTCAGTGTCTCCTAATAGCTATTTTGGTATTTTATCTATCCTTAGAGTTGCTTTGGTTAAGATATCCGATGTAATATAACCTACTCCCTATAACTGAAAATGAAAACCTATCAAGATTTCTAGTGAACTTTAGCAGCACCTTATCAATAACTATGTAAGCTACTTAGCATGACTTTGATGCCTATTATATCAAATTTTAAGTAAAATCCAGAATTGACCACTTTACATATTTTGTATTCTAACCCAGGAACATGATATATCTTTTTCTTTAAGACTTTTAAATAATGCTCATTAAACTTATTTAATATTCTGCAAAAGTCCTTGCAATAATAGCTTTATTGAGTGATAATTCATATGGAATAGATTGAACATATTTAAATTTAACAATTCATTAAGATTTGACATAGGTATAAACTCATGAAATCATTACATTTATAATTTGGTACTTATCCACACCCTCAAAAGTTTGCTTGTGCCTGGGTGAATTCTTGCCTGGGTGAATTCTTTCCTTCTCAACCTTCTCTGCCACACTATCTCCTTGTAATCACCAACATCTTTTCTGCCACTATAGATTACTTTGTATTTTCCAAAATTTTGAGTAATGGAATTATAGACTATGTGCACTTTTTTGTTGGACTTCTTTTCATCAGAATAATTACTTTGTGATTATTGTAAGTTGCTGTTTATATCAACAGTTCATTCCTTTTATTACTGAGTACTCTCCCATTGTTTGTATATATTTATACATTCATTTGCTGATGATCACCCAGGTTATTTCTGTTATAACAACGAACACTACTAGGTCATTTGTACATAAGTCTTTCTCTGGGCATATTTTAATTTATCTTTGATGAATATCCAGGAGTGCAGTAACTGATCAGATGGTAAGTGTAGGCTTAACAATTTAAGAAATTACGAAATACTTTTTTGAAGTTATTGTATAATTTGACATTCTCATTATCAGCGTATAAGAGTTTCATTTGCATATCCATAATTATTAGAGAAATGGAAATAAAAACCACAGTGACAGATCACTGTGAGAGTGTCTATCATCAAAAAGATGACAGATAAGAGGAGGGGGCAAGATGGCAGAAGAGTAGGGTCCCCAAGTCACCTGATAACTTTCAAATCATCCAGAAAACCTACAAATTCGGTCTGAGATTTAAAGAGAGAACAGCTGGAATTCTATAGTGAGAAGAGTTTGCACTTCTATCAAGGTAGGAAGATGGAAAAAAAATAAAGAAATAAAAAAGCGTCCAAGGGGGAGGCCCCCCCTCACCCCACCACGAGGAGCCGGGCTAAGGCCCGGGCGAGTGCCCCCAGGACAGGAAAGCCCAGGAACGGAGGAGCAGAAGCTTCACCAATCTTCCCGGACAGAAAGGCGCTGGCAGGGAGTTCTGGCAGGATCCCAGGAGGGGCGAGGATGCCCTCAGGCTCCCAGGGGCAGTAACAGAGCACCTGCGCCCCAGGGAGATTGGCCACACACTGGCCAAGCTCCCTAAATGGCTGGAGCATGGGCCTGGCGGCCGGGAGCAGCTCAGAGGCGGCTCCCGGCAGAGGAAGCTGCGCAGGCAGGAAGCGCAGTTCCAGTGGCGCAGGCCCAGGAGCCCAGTGCGCCGGAGGACACAGCCCCAGATCCAATGCTCCCCTGGGACAAGAAGATGCCGGGAGGGCACAGGACAGCAAGGACGCTCCTGCCACCCGGCAGCCCAAGCTGTGCAGATCGGAGCTCCCCAGCCCCGGAGCATCCAGGCCCCTGCGGACTGGGAGCTGCAGTAGTTACTGCAGGAGCTGACTCTAGGGCTGGAGAGCTGGCCGCCGCCACTGTTGGTGTTCCTCCTGTGGCCTCACAGGATAAACAACTCCCACTGAGCCTCACAGTGGCCTCACCGGATAAACAGGATACACAACTCAAACTGAGCCAGGCACCAGGCAGGGGGCTGAGCAGCTCCCCCAGGTGCACACACCTGAGAATCAGCACAGCAGGCCCCTCCCCCAGAAGACCAGCTAGAAAGACAGGGGAAAAACAAGTTATTGACCAAGCAGCACTGGAAAGTTCCAGGGGAAGTCGAGGGATTTACAGTATACAGAATAAGAGGATACTCCCCTTTGTTTTTTGTTTTGTTTGCTCCCCCCTTTTTTCTTTTTTTCTTTTTTTCTTTCTTTCTTTCTTCTTCTTCTTCTTCTTCTTCTTCTTCTTCTTCTTCTTCTTCTTCTTCTTCTTCTTCTTCTCTTCTCTCTTTTTCTCCTTTTTCTAGTACACCTTGTTTTTGGCCACTCTGCACTGAGCAAAATGACTAGAAGGAAAAACTCACCTCAAAAGAAACAATCAGAAAAAAAGAAAAAAAGAAAAAAAAAGAAACAATCAGAAACAGTCCTCTCTCCCACAGAGTTACAAAATTTGGATTACAATTCAATGTCAGAAAGCCAATTCAGAAACACTATTATAAAGCTACTGGTGGCTCTAGAAAATAGCATAAAGGACTCAAGAGACTTCATGACTGCAGAATTTAGATCTAATCAGGCAGAAATTAAATACCAACTAAATGAGATGCAATCCAAACTAGAGGTCCTAACGACGAGGGTTAACGAGGTAGAAGAACGAGTGAGTGACATAGAAGACAAGTTGATGGCAAGGAGGGAAACTGAGGAAAAAAGAGAAAAACAATTAAAAGTTCATGAGGTTAAGGGAAATAAATGACAGCCTCAGAGGAAAAATCTACATTTAATTGGGGTTCCCGAGGGTGCCAAAAGGGACAGATGTACAGAATATATATTTGAACAAATCATAGCTGAGAACTTTCCTAACGTGGGAAGGGGAACAGGCATTCAGATCCAGGAGATAGAGGGATCCCCCCCCCCCTAAAATCAATAAAAACTGCTCAACACCTCGACTTTTAATAGTGAAACTTGCAAATTCCAAAGATAGAGAGATCCTTAAAGCAGCAAGAAACAAGAAATCTCTAACTTTTATGGGAAGAAATATTAGATTAACAGCAGACCTCTCCACAGAGACCTGGCAGGCCAAAAAGGGATGGCAGGATATATTTAGGGCCCTAAATGAGAAGAACATGCAGCCAAAAATACTTTATCCAGCAAGGCTCTCATTCAGAATAGAAGGAGAGATAAAGAGCTTCCAAGATAAGCAGAAACTGAAAGAATATCTGACCACCAAGCCGGCTCTGCAAGAAATACTAAGGGGGACTGTGTAATAGAAAGAGGAAGTCCAAGGGAACAATCCACAAATACAGGGACTGAATAGGTATCATGATGACACTAAATTCATATCTTTCAATAGTAACTCTGAATGTGAACGGGCTTGATGACCCCATCAAAAGGCACAGGGTTTCAGACTGGATAAAAAAGCAAGACCCATCTATTTGCTGTCTACAAGAGACTCATTTTAGAGGTAAGGACACCTACGGCCTGAAAATAAAAGGTTGGAGAACCATTTACCATTCAAATGGTCCTCAAAAGAAAGCAGGGGTAGCAATCCTCATATCAGACAAATTAAAGTTTATCCAAAAGACTGTGGTAAGAAATGAAGAGGGACACTATATCATACTTAAAGGATCTATCCAACAAGAGGACCTAATAATCATGAATATTTATGCCTCTAATGTGGGAGCTGCCAAGTATATCAATCAATTAATAACCAAAGGTAAGACATACCTAGATAATAATACACTTATACTTGGTGACTTGAATGTAGCTTTTTCTACAATTGAGAGATATTCTAAGCTCAACATCTCCAAAGAAACAAGAGCTTTAAATGATACACTGGACCAGATGGATTTCACAGATATTTACAGAACTTTACATCCAAACTCAAGTGTACATGGAACTTTCTCCAGAATAGACCACATACTGGGTCACAAATCAGGTCTTAACCAATACCAAAAGATTGGGATTGTCCCCTGCATACTTTCAGACCATAATGCTTTGAAACTAGAACTAAATGACAAGAAGAAGTTTGGAAGAATTTCAAACACGTGGAGGTTAAAGACCATCCTGCTAAAAGATGAAAGGGTCAATCAGGAAATTAGAGAAGAATTAAAAAGATTCATGGAAACTAATGAGAATGAAGATACAACCGTTCAAAATCTTTGGGATACAAAAAAGCAGTCCTGAGGGGGAAATACATCGCAATACAAGCATTCATCCAAAAACTGGAAATAACTCAAATACAAAAGCTAATCCTGCACCTAAAGGAGCTGGAGAAAAAACAGCAAATAGATCTACACACAGCAGAAGAAGAGAGTTAACGATTCGAACAGAACTCAATGAAATAGAGACCAGAAGAACTGTGGAGCAGATTAACAAAACAAGGAGTTGGTTCTTTGAAAGAATTAATAAGATAGACAAACCATTAGCCAGCCTTATTAAAAAGAAGAGAGAAAAGACTCAAATTAATAAAATCATGAATGAGAAAGGAGAGATCACACCAATACCAAGAAAATACAAACAATCTTAAAAACTTATTATGAGCAGCTTTATGCCAATAAATTAGGCAATCTAGAAGAAATGGATGCATCTCTGGAAAACCACAAACTACCAAAATTGTAACAGGAAAAAAGAAAAAACCTGAACAGGCCAATAACCAGGGAGGAAATTGAAGCAGTCATCCAAAACCTTCCAAGACACAAAAGTCCAGGGCCAGATGGCTTCCCAGGGGAATTCTATCAAATGTTTAAAGAAGAAACCATACTTAGTCTACTTAAGTTGTTTGGAAAGATAGAAAGAGATGGAATACTTCCAAACTCATTCTATGAGGCCAGCATCACCTTAAGTCCAAAACCAAAGACCCCGCCAAAAAGGAGAATTATAGACCAATATCCCTGATGAACATGGATGCAAAAATTCTCAACAAGATACTAGCCAAGATCCCTGGGATGCAAGGCTGGTTCAACACTCGTAAAACAATCAATGTGATTCATCATATCAGCAAGAGAAAAAACAAGAACCATATGATCCTCTCATTAGATGCAGAGAAAGCATTTGACAAAATACAACTTCCATTCCTGATCAAAACTCTTCAGAGTGTAGGGATAGAGGGAACATTCCTCAGTATCTTAAAAGCCACCGACGAAAAGCCCACAGCAAATATCATTCTCAATGGGGAAACACTGGGAGCCTTTCCCCTAAGATCAGGAACAAGTCAGGGATGTCCACTCTCACCACTGCTATTCAACATAGTACTGGAAGTCCTAGCCTCAGCGATCAGGCAACAAAAAGAAATAAAAGGCATCCAAATTGGCAAAGAAGAAGTCAAACTCTCCCTCTTCGCTGATGACATAATACTGTACGTAGAAAACCCCAAAGACTCCACCCCAAGATTGCTAGAACTCATACAGCAATTTGGTCTTGTGGCAGGATACAAAATCAATGCCCAGAAGTTAGTGGCATTTCTATACACTAACAATGAGACTGAAGAAGGAGAAAGTAAGGAGTCAATCCCATTTACAATTGCACCCAAAAGCATAAGATACCTAGGAATAAACCTAACCAAAGAGGTAAAGGATCTATACCCTAAAAACTACAGAACACTTCTGAAAGAAATTGAGGAAGACAAAAAGAGATGGAAAAATATTCCATGCTCATGGATTGGAAGAATTAATATTGTAAAAATGTCAATGCTCCCCAGGGCAATTTACACATTCAATGCAATCCCTATCAAAATACCATGGACTTTCTTCAGAGACTTGGAAAAAATCATCTTTAGATCTGTGTGGAATCAGAAAAGACCCCAAATAGCCAGGGGAATATTAAAAAAAAGAAAAGCATAGCAGTGGGCATCACATTGCCAGATTTCAGGTTGTACTACAAAGCTGTGGTCATTAAGACAGGGTGGTACTGGCACAAAAACAGACACATAGATCAATGGAACAGAATAGAGAACCCAGAAGTGGACCCTCAAGTTTATGGTCAACTAATATTCGATAAAGGATGAAAGACTATCCACTGGAAAAAAGACAGTCTCTTCAATAAATGGTGCTGGGAAAATTGGACATCCACATGCAGAAGAATGAAACTAGACCACTCTCTTTCACCATACACAAAGATAAACTCAAAATGGATGAAAGATCTAAATGTGAGACAAGATTCCATCAAAATCCTATAGGAGAACACAGACAACACCCTTTTTGAACTTGGCCACAGCAGCTTCTTGCAAAATACATCTATGAAGGCAAGGGAAACAATAGCAAAAATGAACTATTGGGACTTCATCAAGATAAACGTTCTGGACAGCAAAAAAAAAGTAAACAAAACTCAAAGACAACCTACAGAATGGGAGAAGATATTTGCAAATGACCTATCAGATAAAGGGCTAGTATCCAAGATCTATAAAAAACGTATTAAATTTAGCAGCAAAGAAACAAATAATCTAATCATGAAATGGGCAAAAGACATGAACAGAAATCTCACAGAGGAAGACATAGACGTGGCCAACAAGCCCATGAGAAAATGCTTCACATCACTTGCATCAGGGAAATACTAATCAAAACCACAATGAGATACCACCTCACACCAGTAAGAATGGGGAAAATTACAAGGCAGGAAACCACAAATTTTGGAGAGGATGTAGAGAAAGGGGAACACTTTTGCACTGTTGGTGGGAATGTGAACTGGTACAGCCACTTTGGAAAACTGTGTGGAGGTTCCTCAAAGAGTTCAAAATAGATCTGCCCTATGACCCAGCAATTGCACTGCTGGGGATTTACCCCAAAGATACAGATGCAGTGAAACACCGGGACAACTGCACCCCGATGTTTCTAGCAGCAATGTCCACAAGAGCCAAACTGTGGAAGGAGCCTCGGTGTCCATCGAAAGATGAGTGGATAAAGAAGATGTGGTCTATGTATACAATGGAATATTACTCAGCCATCAGAAATGACAAATACCCACCTTTTGTTTCGACGTGGATGGAATTGGAGGGTATTATGCTCAGTGAAATAAGTCAGTCAGAGAAGGACAAACATTATATAGTCTCATTCATTTGGGGAATATAAAAAATAGTGAAAGGGAATAAAGGGGAAAGGAAAGAAAATTAGTGGGAAATATCAGAGAGGGAGACAGAACATGAGAGACTCCTAACTCTGGGAAACGAACAAGGGGTGGTAGAAAGGGAGGTAGGGGGGTGGGGGTGACCGGGTGACAGGCACTGAGGAGGGCACTTGATGGCATAAGCACTGGGTGCTATGCTATATGTTGGCAAATTGAACTCAAAAAAAAAAAAAAAAAAGACACTGGGACCTAAAATAAATAAATAAATAAATAAATAAATAAATAAATAAATAAATAAAGTGGAAAAAATAAAAATAAAATAAAATAAAAATAAATCCCCATTACTCTTGACATTTCCAAACTACCATAGCAAAAAGAAAAAAAATCAAACAAACAAACCCAAAAAACAACAACAAAAACCAGTGATTCAAAAAAAATTCCTTCTGTGCAATAAGGTGTGCTCCCGGCGCCGACCACCAGGTAGTGCCATTGCTCTTTGCTGTGTCAGCCCGTTACCAAGCTTAGGGAGAGTCAGTGGCAATGCGAAGTGATTTTGGAGGTAGCATCTCAGGGTGGGGAACTAGCACCCACTGGTTATATACAGTCACCATTTTCCATTCACCCATCCACTTACTCAGTCAACCATTCGATAAGCAGTAAGTGCCTTGTAGGTTCCAGGTTCTGGAGAAACACACAGCTGAGCAAAACAGGCACCTGTGTCCAAAGAGCTCACAGTCTAGTGGGGGAGAAACCAAGTCGACAATTACACTGTAGCATATAAAAGGCCATGAGAGTCGTAGGCATGGGATACGGAAGTTAGGTACCATGGAAGGGTGTCTAACTCAGCTTGGAGAATTTGGGAAGACTTCTTGGAAGAGCAGACAACTACCTAGGTGTTGCCAAACAGACAAGAGTTAGGGCTTGTTTGGAGACTCCAACTGTCCTCTATAGGAGGATTGTCTTTGGAGTTTGGAGTAGGGTTCATTTTTGGTTGGAGTTAATTTGTGAGTGAAGAAAGGGATATCCTTTAAACAAGCCGTATTAACCAAACTAGTCCTGGCAGGTAGGAGGGCTGGAGTGACTCTTACTTCTAATAGCTAGGAGGTAAGTAGGTGAAGAATGAGGGGAAAAGGAATTCCAGACTAGATACAATATGACATCTGGGGAATTGCAGCCAATTTAAAGTGAAGGATGCGGGCCAGGGGCTATGAGAGAAGGGCTAATGGAAAGATTTGGGGGTAGGGTGTTGCTAATACTGGCCTTTTATAAACCTCTTTGGGCGTCAGAGGATGAGTGGAGGGAAGAGCATTAGGAACTTGCATTTGCATCCCTAGTCTAGACAAGTGATCTGAACTAAGGTAGCAGTGATGGAATGAGAGGTACAATTTCATCACTTGTAAGATGCACTCTTCTTCCCCCACATTTTATCTGTGAAACTTGGGTGCTTCTAAAAATCAATGGCATGCCATAGTTTAAGTGGCATCATTTTCTTCTTTCTTAGAACAACATAACATGATGGCGTGTCTTATGTGTCTTACAATGGCTGGCATGTTGGATTTGATGAAGAATGGCATTTTGAAGCTACAGTAGATTACATCTTATTAACTAATAAGATGGTGGGGGATGAGTGAGAAGACAGACTCTCAGATAATGCTTGAATTTCTGGCTGGAATGCTGATGTGGATGGTGGGGATCTACTCAACGAAATATGGAAGGGGAAGGCATCCCTGCTATTCCCCAGAATAATGAGCCATGTCCAGGTTCCCCAGATGTGAGTAGCAGCTGATGATCTCACTCTTTCTCCATCCTAGCTGAATGGAAGGAGGGTTTGCTGTGTCCTGACCTTGTCGAGTTATCTGTCCGTCCATAGGCATCGAGAGTATTGGTGTTGTAGAAACAAAGATGATAAATACTGCTTTATGAGCTTTCCTTCTACCAAGCATACCCATTATCTGATTTAATTCTCACATAACCAACCATCTATGAGGCACAGAGTATCCCTGTTCTGGAAAGCAGAGACGTCTGCCCAAAGATGAAGCAAGAGGCCTCTGGTTATTTAGATCGGACATAGTATGGGACAGACTCAAACAGTCCCGTTAATGAGTCAAGAGAGTCCCAACATAGAGGTGTAAGGAAGCCAAAACACAAAAGTGACAGAGTAAGAGGTGCGTAGGGGCTACTGGAGGAGTAGTTCGCCGGGGTGTAGTGATGAGCAGGGAGGGGATGTCTATCAAGGCCCGGAGAAGTGAAGTAACTACCTAAGGTCATACAGCTCATGAGTGGCACTAATGAGCCATGAGCCCATGTTTCTGGCACTGAAGCCCGTACAAAACCCCACGTGCAAGATAGGGTTCATCCCCTTAAGGAGCTGGAGCTTGGGAGGAAGGAGCCACTAAGCGCCTGAGTAATGGTTTCTAAAGAAGCTTTTGATTCCGTGGACCACTCTCTACTGGAAAGCTTTTCTCTTCATTTCGATTTGGGATATTAGCCTCCCCTGCTTTTCCCCTCTACTCTGCAGACTACACTTCTCCTGCCCCCGACACCTAGCTTTTGGACTGCCCCGGGGCCCAGTCCCTCGCCCTCCTTTCTTCGCACTGGGTGCTCTACTCTGTCCCACGGCCCACATTCCACCCCGCTGCTGCTGGCTCCCCTGCTTGCCTCCAGCCTCCATTGCGCCCCAGCTGCAGGCAGGCCGGTTTACCTGGCGGCCTCCTCGACGTCATCACCACCTAACGTGTCCAAACCCAAGGTCTTGAGTTCTGCCCGAGAGGCGTTTCATCACCAGGCCCTTGCCTACTCAACACCTTGCTCCGTCCGCTTTGGAGGCCAGAAGTTGAAGTCATCCTCCATTCTGCTTGTTCTTTCCACAGCCGTCAGCACGTCTTCCCCGCTGTCCTCAGAATACACCCCGGATCTGCCAGCTGCTCGGCCCCTGCACCCCGACCCCTCGGGCCCAACCACCGGTGTCTCTGGCCTGGGCTCTGGGCTGCACCCCCCCCCCCCCCGCTCACCTCCCCGCCCCCGTTCTCACCCTGCAGCCGTCAGACCCCAGAGACCAGCATTGCCCTTTAGACATAGGACTGGGGGGACACCTGGGTGGCTCAGCGGTTTGGGGCCTGCCTTCTGCCCTGGGCCTGATCCTGGAGACCTGGGATCGAGTCTCGCGTCGTGCTCCCTGCATGGGGCCTGCTCCTCCCTTTGCCTGTGTCTCTGCCTCTCTCACTCTCTGTGTCTCTCATGAATAAAAATAATAAAAATAATAATAAAAAAGATGACAGATAAGAAATACTGACAAGAATGTGGAGAAAAAGAAACACTTGTGCACTGTTTGTAGGATTGAAAATTGGTGAGCCTCTGTGGAAAACATTTTGGAGATTCCTCAAAAAATTAAAAATAGAACTAACATATAATCCAGCAATTCTACTTCTAAGAATATATTAGAAGGAAATGTAAATGCTATGTCAAAAAGATATACATCCCCCCATGTTCCTTGCAGCATTATTTACAAGAGCCCAAATATGGAAATAAGCCAAGTGTTCACTGATAGTGGAATGGATAAAGAAAGTGTGTGTGTGTGTGTGTGTGTGTAGAATGAAGTGTTATTCAACAATAAAAAAGTAGGAAATTCTGCCATCTGTGACAACATGGATAAATGTCAGGGCAATAGACTATGTGAAATAAGTCAGAGGGAGAAAGACAAGATAAACAATGTATCTCACTTACATGTGGAATCTTAAAGAAAACACATACACACAAAAACCCATGGGAAATGAGATCAGATTTGTGGTTACCAGAGACAGAGGGTTGGGGAAGGAGAAATTGGATGAAGTGGCTAAAAGGCACAAGCTTGTAACTATTAGATAAATAAATATTAGAGATCTAATGTGCAGCATAATGACTGAAGTTAAATGGCTGTATGATATATTTATAAGTTATTTAAAAAGTAAATCTTGAGTTCTCATCACAATGAAAACACATTATCTTTCTTTTTATTCTTTCTATTTTTGTATCTATATGACATGGTGGATGTTAACTAAACCTATTGAGGTAATCACAACATACATAAGTCAAATTATTATACTATACATCTTAAACTTAGTGCTATATGTCAATTATATCTCAAAAAACTGGGGAAAAATTCCATTTATACACCACATTTTTATCAAGACTTGATACAGTTAATTTTTAAAAACTTTATTATGAGAGGGTTTCAGTTCAAGACAGTGACACGGGAACCCTCTGAAATCACCTCCTCCACAGAACACACAAAAATATACCCATTAATAGAACAGTTCCTCTTGAAGAAGAACCAAGGGCTGACTGAACAGCTACTGAATGAGCAAAGAGAGAATAGCAATAGCGCAGCAAATGAGATGGAGACACAGTATCAAACGGAACCCCCCCCCCCGCCCCCCGCCCCCCGCCCCGGAGGCTGCTAATGCAGTGGTGAGGGACAGTACTGAGGATTTGGGAACAGATCCCTCTGTCCTTGGGCACAGGAGGAAAAAAAGCTGCTGTTCAAAAGAGAGTATAAAAGAGACAACATGGGACGCCTGGGTGGCTCAGCGGTTGAGCATCTGCCTTTGGCCCAGGGCATGATCCTGGAGACCGGGGATCGAGTCCCACATCGGGCTCCCTGCATGGAGCCTGCTTCTCCCTCTGCCTGTGTCTCTGCCTCTCTCTCTCTCTCTCTCTGTATCTCTCATGAATAAATAAAATCTTTAAATAAAATAAAATAAAATAAAAGAGACAACAATAGAATTCTGCCAAGCTGTGGAGTAACTGAAGGAATACTCTCCAGGTATGAGGGACCAGAAAACACACAGTTTGTGTTCTCACTCCACCTTAAAAACCTAGACCAGAGCAGGACCTGGACACCATAATGGGCAGGTCCAGTTATATCAGTGGACTCATGGTCCACAAGCCCTGGTTGTGCTGAGGCACAGAAAAAGAAGTTGGGGCTTAAAAGGGCCAAGGAGCTGTAGGAAAGCTCTCTCCTCTACCTTAAAAGCCCAGAGTAAAGCATGGCCTGGACATTATAAGGCATGGGTTGGGTCCTGATGCCATAACTCATGTGTCAGATGGGCTTAGAAACTTATGACCTCAGCAAACCCAGGGTCCCAAGACCATACCAGCCCTAGGCTCACTGGGACACTTTAAAACCGAGCTTAGAAGGGTCCAGGAACTGAAAGAACATTCTCTCCTCTTTCTACTTAAAAGCACAGACTAGAGCAGGGTCCAGCTCATAGAGAGTGTGTGACCTCAGAGAACCTAGCATCCACAAGTCCATATCAGTTATTCTGTGGTGCTAGGGCATGGAAAACAAAGCATGGTTTTAGTATGCATGTGAGCATGTGTTTTAATTTTTTCTTAATTTTTGAAATTTTTCTTGTTTTGCTTTAGTTTTTTAATTTTTTTTCATTTTGAATTTGTCCTTTTCTTTCTTGTTTCTTTTTTCTTTTCTTTTTAATTTATATCTTTTCTTTTTTCTTTTCTACTTTACTATTATTTTTCTTTATTCTTTCTGTAAAAAAGCCACAATTTAAAAGAGTAACTAGTATATACAGCAAAAGTTACCAAGCACATGTAGTCTGCACAGGGGATACCATTTAAAAAACCATTCCTTCAACTTAGGAGAAGTAGCCATTTCACCTAATGCATAGAAATAAGCACAGAAAGTCAAGCAAAATGGGGAAACAGAGGAATATGCTCCAAAAGAAAGAGTAAGAAAAACCTCAGAAAGAGCAAAATGAAACAAAGATAAGCAATATGTCTAATAAAGAATTTAAAGTAATGATTATGGGAACCCTGGGTGGCGCAGCAGTTTAGCGCCTGCCTTTGGCCCAGGGCGCAATCCTGGAGACCAGGGATCGAATCCCACGTCGGGCTCCCGGTGCATGGAGCCTGCTTCTCCCTCTGCCTGTGTCTCTGCCTCTCTCTCTCTCTCTCTGTGACTATCATAAATAAATTTAAAAAAATTAAATTCTAAAAAAAATATAAAAAATAATGATTATAATGATACTGAGAGAAAAGAGTGGAAAATCTCAGTGAGACATTCAATAAAGAGATAGAAAATGCTAAAGAGAACCAATCAGAGCTGAAGAATACAATAACTGAAATAAAAAACACACTAGAGGGAATAAGCAATAGTTAAAAGGATGCAGAAGACTGTATTAGTGACCTGGAAGACAAGGTAATGGAAAGCACACAAGCTGAACAGCAAAGAGAGAAAAGAATTTCAAAAAAGGGGTAGATTAAGAGAATACTTGGACAACATCAAGCATACAAACATTTGCATTATAGGGGTCCTAGAAAAAGAAGAGAACGAAAGGTGTAGAAAAAAATTGTTTAAAGAAATAATGACTGAAAATATCTCTTCCTAGGAAGGGAAATAGACATCCTAGTTCAAGAAGTACAGAGAATCCTAAAGAGGATAAAACCCAGGATGTTCACAACACAACACATAATAATTAAAATGTCAAAGATTAAAGCTAAAGAGAAAATATTAAAAACAGCAAGAGAAAAACAAAAAATTGCCTACAAGGAAAATCTTATGAGGCTGATTTTTCAGCAGAAACTTTCCAAGTCAGAAAAGAGTGTCATGATTTATTTAAAATGCTGAAAGGAAAGAAAACCTACACAAGAATACTCTACTTGGGAAGATTGTGATTCAGGTTTGAAGGACTTCCCAGACAAATAAAAGATAAAGGAGTTTATCAACACTAAACAGGACTTATAGGCAATGTTAAAGAGACTTCTTTAAGTGGAAAAGACACAGCCATAATTAGACATAAGAAAAATATGAGGGATGCCTGGGTGGCTCAGTCGGTTAAGATGCTGGAGTCCTGGGATTGAGCCCCACATTGGGATCCCTCTGTCAAATAAATACATAAAATCTTTCAAAAAAGAAAAACTATGAACAAAAAGATGTAAAATATGACAAAAAATAGCTAAAATTTGGAGAAAGGAAAAAAGAGAAGGGCAAAAAGAAAAAGAAAGATTTTTCATTTTTTTTGTTTGTTTTTGTCTTTTTTTAAAGAATGTATTTGCTGTTAAATGACTATCAAATTAATAGATACTGTTATTTACTTAGTATGTTATATATGAACCTCATGGTAACCACAAACCTAAAATTTATGACAGATCCCCCCCAAAAGAGAGAGAAATAAAAACAAACAAAACACTATAGAGGGGATCCCTGGGTGGCTCAGCTATTTAATGCCTGCCTTTGGCCCAGGGCCTGATCCTGGAGACCTGGGGTTAGGTCTCATGTCAGCCTCCCTGCATGGAGCCTGCTTCTCCCTCTGCCTGTGTCTCTGCCTCTCTCTCTCTCTCATGAATAAATAAATAAAATCTTAAAAAAAAAAAAAAAAACACGGTAGAGACTCATTGGTCACAAAGAAAGAGCAAGAGAAAAAGAAAGGAACAAAGAAAAACAAAAATAACCTGAAAACAAAAATTTTTAATGGCAATAAATATATAACCGTCAATAATTACATTAAATGTAAGGGCCTAAATGCTCCAGTAAAAAGACATAGAGTGGCAGAATGGCTAAAAAGTTAGACCCATTTATATGCGGTCTGCAGGAGACTCACCTCAGACCTAATATGCATGTGAATTGAAAATGATGGGATGGAAAAGCATTCACCCTGCAAATGGAAAAGAACCAGAAAGTCAGAATAGCAATACTTTTGTCGGACACAATAGACTTAAAAACAAAGCCTGTAAGAAGAGACAAAGAAGAGCATTACATAATGATAGATGAATCAACCCAGCCAGAAGATATACTAATTGCAAATATTGATGCACCCAACATTGGAAATGTGAAAACATAAAGCAAATATTAACAGGCATAAAGAGATAAATTGATAGTAATACAAAATAGTAGAGGATTTTAACACTCAACTTATATCAATGGATAGATCATCCAGACTGAAAATCAGTAAGGAAATAATGTCTTTGAATGACCCATTGAACTAGATGAACATAACAGAGATAGACAGAATATTCCATCCAAAAATAACAGAATACACATTTTTCTCTAGTGTACATGGAACATTCTCCATATATCACATATTAGGCTATAAAATAAGCCACAGTAAATTTAGGAAGATTTAAATCATACTATAGATTGTTTCTGACTACAACAGTATGGAACTAGAAATAAATCACAAGAACAAAACTGGAAAAAAATACAACACTTGCAGACTAAACAACATGGTACTAACCAACTATTGGGTCAATGAAGCAATCAAAGAAGTAAAAAATGCATATAGAGACAAGTGAAAATGAAAACACAATAGTCCAAAATCTCTAGGACACAGTGAACATTCTGGGAAGGAAGTATATACAGGCCTACTTCAAGAAACAAGAGAAAAATTCAAATAAACAATCTAACCTACTCTTAAAGGAACAAGAAAAAGAACAAAGCCCAAGATGAATAAAAGAAAAAAAATAATAAAAATCAGAGCAGAAATAAATGATGTAGAAACTGGAAAAAAAAAGAAAAAGAAAAAATCAATGAAACCATGAGCTGGTTCTATGAAAATATAAATGAAATTGACAAACACTTAGCCAGAGTCATCCAGAAAAAGAGAAAGGACTCAAATAAATTCAGAAACAAGAGAGAAGTAACAACTGGCACTACATAAATACAAGAGATTATAAGAGAGTACTATGAAAAATTAAAGCCAACAAAGTGGACAACCTAGAGGAAATGGGTTATTTCTAGAAACATATGATCTTCCAAAATTGAACCAGAAAGAGAAAATCTGAACAGATTAATTACAAATAACAAAATTGAATTGGTAATCAAAAACCTACCAAAAAATAAAAGTCTATGACATGATGGATCCACAAGTGAATTCCACCAGACATTTTTTTACAATTTTATTTTTGCATTTAGTTAGAGCATGAGTAGGGGATAGTGACAGAGAGAAAGAGAGAGAATCTCCAGCAGGCTCCCTGCTGAGCTCAGAGTCCAATATGGGGTTTGATCTCATGACTCTGAGATCACAACCTGAACCAAAAGCAAGAGTCAGATGCTCAGTCCACTGAGCCACAGAAGGCACCCCATCAACCAGACATGTAAAGAAGAATTAATACCCATTCTCCTCAAGCTATTCCATAAAGAAGAAGAGGAAGGAAACCTTTCAACTATATTCTCCAAGGCCAGCATTACTCTGATAACCAAAACCAAACAAAGACACCACAAAAGCAAAAACAAAAACAAAAATCTATGGATCAATATCCCTGATAAACATAAATGCAAAAATCATCAATACAATATTAGCAAACTGCATACAACATTACATTTAAAAGGTCATTCACCACAATCAGGTGGGATTTATTTTCAGGATGCAGGGGATGATTCAATTTTCACAAATCAGTCAATGTCATATACCACATCAATAAAACAAAGGATAAAAATTATATGACCATCTAACAGATGCAGAAAACTTTCACAAGATTCGACATCCATTAATCATAAAAACTCTCAGCAAACTAGATTTAAAGGGAACATAATAAAGGCCATAAATGAAAAACCCACAGCTAACCATCCTCAATGGTGGAAAACAGAGCTTTCCTTCTAAGGTCAGGAACAAGACAACTCTCGCCACTTTTATTCAACATAGTACTGAAGTCCTAGACTCAGCAACCAGACAAGAAACAGAAATGAGAAGTAAAGAAGTTAAACTATCACTATTTGCAAATGACATGATACTATACATAGAAAATCCTAAAGATTCCACAAAAAATTAATATACATAATAAATGAATTCAGGGAAGTGGCAGGATACAACATTAATACCCAGAAATTGGTAGCATTTCTATATGTTAACAAGAAAATTACAGAAGGAGAAATTTTAAAAAGAAAGCAACTCTATTTATAATCACACTAAAAAGAATAAAATACCTAGGAATAAACTTAACCAAATAGGGGAAAGACTGTACTCTGAAAACTATAGAATATTGAAAGAAATTGAAGATTACATAAACGGAAGAATATTCCATGTTCATGGACTTGAAAAATTAATATCATCAAAATACCTATATTACCCAAAGTAATCTACATATTTAATGCAATTTCTATTAAAATATGAACAACAATTTTCCACAGAACAAGAACAAGTGATTATAAAATTTGTATGGAACCACATAATATCCCAAATAGCCAAAGCAATCCTAAGAAAGAACAAAGCTAGAGGAATCATAAGTCCAGATTTCAAGACATACTACAAAGTTTCAGTAATCAATAGACACACAGATCAAGAGAACAAAATAGAGACCCGATAGATAAACCCACATTTATATGGCCAATTAATTTATGACAAAGGAAACAAGAATATATAGTAAGGAAAAAACTTCTTTTTCAATAAATAGTGCTAGGAAAGCTGGACAACTACAAGTAAAAGAATGAAACTGGACTACTTTCTAACACCATACACAAAAATAAACTCGAAATGGATTAAAGACCTACACATGAAACCTGAAACTATAAAAATTCTAGAAGAGGACATAGGCAGTAATTTCTTGGACTTTGGCTATAGAAACATTTTTTCTCTATATGTCTCCGAAAGCAGGAAAACAAAAGCAAAAATGAACTATTAGGACAACATTTTAAAAAATCTTTTGCACAGAAAAAGAAACAATCAAGGAAGGAAAAAGACAAAGTACTGAATGGAAGAAGATTTTTGCAAATTTTATATCTGATAAGGAGTTAATATGCAGAATATATAAAGAAATTCCACACTGCAAAATCAAAAAACAAACAATCTGTTTTAAAAATGGGTAGAAGATCTGAATAAAGATTTTTCCAAGGAAGATATGCAGATGGTCAACAGACACATGAAAAGATACTCAACATCATGAATCATCAGGGAGATGCATATCAAAACCACAATGAGATATCTCCACATCTGCAAGAATCAAGATTAGAAATAAGTAGTGCTAAAAAAAAAAAAAAGAAAGAAAGAAGTAGTGCTAATGAAGAAGTGGAGAAAAAGGAACCCTCTTACACTGTTGGTGGTGCAATCTGATGCAGCTACTGTGGAAAACAGTATGGAAGTACCTCAAAAAATTAAAAATAGAAATAGCACATTATCAAATAATTACACTATTGGGTATTTGCCAGGGAAACAAAAATACTTACAAGAAAGATATATGCACCCCTATGTTTATTGCAGCATTATTTTTTTTAAGATTTTATTTATTTATCCATGAGAGACAGAGAGAGAGAGAGAGAGAGAGAGGCAGAAACACAGGCAGAGGGAGAAGCAGGCTCCATGCAGGGAACCCAAGGCGAGACTCGATCCTGGGTCTCCAAGATCACGACCTGGGCTGAAAGCAGCACTAAACTGCTGGGCCATCAGGGCTGCCCTTGCAGCATTATTTTTGATAGCTAAGATATGGAAGCAACCTGAGTCCCTCAATAAACACTTAGACACAATCGACCTAGAAAACATGTATATAAACATGATATAAATATGCAATGGAATATTAATTACACAGACATAAAAAGATGAGATTCTATTACATGTTTGTGATTTTAATTAGCATTTTTCTTAATCAATAATGTTGTTGACTATCTTTTTTTATGCTTGTTTGTCATTTTTACAACTTTTTTTAATAACGTGCCAGTTCTGATCTTTTACTCAATTTGAATTTTTTTATTTATTTTTGAGTCTTGGCAGTTCTTTATATATTCTGGATATCAGAAATGTTATGTCAAATATGTGAATGGCAATTTTTTCCAAGTGTTTGGCTTGTTTTTGTTTCTCATATCCTCATAGGGTTTTTTCCAAAGACAGAAGTTCTTTAAGTTCTTTATTTTCATAAAGTCCAATTTGTAAATTTATTTTCTTATTTTGTGGATCACACTTTTGGTATTGTATGTAGGAAATCTTTGCCTAACCTAAAACAATAAAGATTTTCTCCTTTTGTTCTTGAAGTTTGATAGTTTTAGATTTTACATTTAGGTCTCTGATCCATATTTTTGTTATTTTCTATGATACCAAAATATGGATAAAAATCAAACATTTTTCATAATAATATCCAACTTTTGAAAATAGTATATTTTCTTCACTGAATTGCCTTTGTATATTGATAAAAATAATCAATTGACCAAATACATATGGGTCTATCATGGGCTTTCTTAATTTTCACTGACCTGTTTGTCTAAAGCAACAATAATATCACACTGTCTCACATATTATGGCATTATAATAAGTCTTACGTAGAGTAAGTATTCCAAATTATATTACTTTCTCAATGTGATTTTCAATATATTTCACTGTTTTGACTATTGTAATTTGTTCTTTAGATGTCAATCAGGTCAAGTTGGTTGATAGATTTGTTCAAGTCTACTATATACTTGCTGATTTTCTGTCAAGTCAATGTGTCTCTTTTCAAAGGAAGAATAAATCATGTACAATTTAATTACCTCTTTAACAGACTATTGTTGAAATAGTTTTCATATGTCAAATATTAGAATGAGAGGAGGATGTAGGAGATAAGTTAGATCAGAAAATACAAATAATGTCATTAACAGATATGTTCCTAATAAAATGTTATGTTTATGCTTAAAAGTTATTCATTATGTAATAACATTTCTATTGTTTCATAAAATCTATATTATTTAAACTGTAAGTTAAATACAGACAGTTTCATATACAGAAATAAAACAAATATAAAATTCATAATCTATGGCCAGACTGTTCTTAACAGCACTGTAGGTTCTTTGCACTAAGAAAAGTAGTAGTAACTCAAATGTGCAATAGATGACTAGTTGAATAAACTTTGTAAATTCAGACAGTGAAGTAACATGCCACTTAAAAGTAATAAAGAATAGAGACTTCTAGACGCGTCAGTTTGTTAAGCATCTACCTTCCAATCAGGGCTCCGGTCACGATCCTGGGATCCTAGGATTAAGCCCCACCCCAAGCTCCCTGCTTCTCCCTCTCCCTCTGCACCCCTACCTTGTGTCCTCTCTTGTGCTCACTCAGTTGTTCTCTCTCAAATAAAAACAACAGGGGCCCTGGATGGCTCAGTTGGATAAGCTTCTGTCTCAGCTCGGGCTTGGTCCCATTGTACTGGCATCGAGCCCTGTATCAAGATCCCTGCTTATCTGGGAGCCTGCTTTTCCTTCTCCATCTGCCCCCTTTCTGTCACACCTGTTCTTTCTCATTTGTTCTCTATCATTTTCTCAAAATAATAATGAAAAAAATTTTTTTTAAAAAGTGATGAGGAAGAGCCCATGGCTTATGTGGTTACAAGTTATCTTTATGAGATATTGTTAAATATATCAAATAACCACGTCATTAAAGGATATGTTTTTAATAAAATGATATGTTTATGTTTAAAAGTTATTCATTATGTAATAACATTTCTATTGTTATTAATTATCTATACTACAGTATTAAATTGACAGTTTAATTAGACAGTTTAATAGACAGTTTCCTATATACAGAAATAAATATAAAATTCATAATCTATGGCCATACTTCACTGCAGAAAGTACAATATGCTAATCAGTGGGTTTTAAATTGAGGACAGTGTCAACAGTAAGGAAATCAGTTGGGACAGCACCTAAATGAAGACAAATTATGAAACTGGAGGAAGAAATTTGATTAATCTTCATGAATACATACCACGTGAATAGCCATGAATAACACATTGTTATTTTCATTTTTCAGAATAATATATGTGTAAATTTAAACAAGAGTTCAGAAGAGCTTATTAGACAATAAAAACATGTCTCCTCAAATGGTTCTCTTGCTCCTTAGGGGCAAGTTTCTTCAATTGTTTGTTTTTATTTCTTATGATGATCATCTTTATGTTTCTAAATAAGATGTTGGTACAACTCCATATGGATTTATCAACTTCAGAAATTATCTATTGCCTTCCCGTTTTGACAGATGATTTAAGACCACTCTGTCTTGCTTCTTTTCCCTCACCCTTTAATAAAAACCTTTAGTTCTTATTTAGAAAACCACAGAGCAAACCTCTAATTTCTCCACTGCATAGGAGGTGAAGATTGGTGCAATCACCCTTCCTTCTATTTCTCCTGTTCTCCACCTTTCTCTTCTCATTTTCCTCTCTTAACCTCTGTCATTCGATCCTTTACACTGCTAATAGAGAAGTATGCTTATGTTCCACAGACATAATCATTTCATGATTTTATCATTGGTTGATTGTAAGAGTGGATTTAAAAACTGCATTTATAAAAAAAATAAAACTGCATTTATTTATTGACTGTGTTACGATTGGATAATGATGAATTCCATTGTAATAATTACAAATCTTTCTCTACATCTCCAACATGCCACTCAAAGCTCAGTATTCTCAACATAAAGTTTGATGGAATTTTCTTATTTTGCCTCAATAATTGTTCAAGTCATCCCAAATTTCTGTTTGCTCCATATTTGGACATAGTTATCCTATAGTTATTTGCTCTGTCCCACTATCTAATCTTTCTTCTTTCCTTAAGTTACCTATAAAATATCCTCCAGATTTTATCCTTTAGATTCTTTTGCCTTATTATATTTTCTGTGGAGTGTCCTTTTTTCTCAGAGTCATCCTTCTCTGAGTCTCCAGTCCTTCCAATCCACTGGGGACTCACATCATGTAATAGCTGTTACAATGTTCATCCTGGGACATTTTGTCACTGCTCCTCTGAGTATTGTTAGCCAGGTCCTACATCTGTCAGTTTGTGCGTCTACTTCTGCTGGATTGTTACAATTTTTTCAGCTGGTGCTTTGTTTGTGATTTATTCACTGTGGCTATAAGCAGGGATGAAGGGGCTCTGATTCAGGATTTCAGGTTAAAGCATTATTGGTAATTAAACTCACCCAGGAAGTCCTGTGTACCAAGTTACTGGAACTAGACCAGTGGGTCCAGAGACAGAGAACTTAATTAATTCTCATTCAAGTAAAGAGAGTATTGAACATATTTCCTTCCTTGGTCAGATTTGGCAAGGGATCAAGTTTGGCCCAGGTGTTGAAAATAGAGAACATATTAGGATGAAACTGGAAAGAAAGGGGAAATTTTTTTAAAATGAAGCCTCTGAAATCGAAAGAACAAATAATTTACTTTAAAAAATTATTCTGAGGTGCACCTGAGTGGCTCAGTCAGTTAAGTGTCTACCTTTGGCTCAGGTCATGATTTAGGAGTCCTAGGATGGGCCCCATATGGGCTCCCTGCTCAGCAGCGAGTCTGCTCTTCTTCTCCCTTTGGTGCTCCCTCTGCTCCTGCTCTCTCTCTCTCAAAATAAATTAAATAAATAAATAAGTAAATAAATAAATAAATATCTTTAAAAAAAACTTTTTAAAATAAATGAATAAATAATTCTGACCCGTGATTTCACTAACTGAAACACATAGTAAACATTACAGTTTAAAGTAGCATATTTTGGGGATTCCTGGGTGGCGCAGCGGTTTGGCGCCTGCCTTTGGCCCAGGGCGCGATCCTGGAGACCCGGGATCGAATCCCACGTCAGGCTCCCGGTGCATGGAGCCTGCTTCCCCCTCTGCCTATGTCTCTGCCTCTCTCTCTCTCTCTCTCTGTGTGACTATCATAAAAAAAAAATAAAAAGTAGCATATTTTTGTAGAATGATATTTTTGCTGTTACTATTCTCTATGTCAAATGCCACCTCCACAGAGAGGCCTTCTGGGAGTACTCTGTTTAACATAAAAGCCCCTTCTCCTTCCTCTGCCACTCTACCTTTCCCTAATCTATTCCTATCCACAACACTTTTACTACTTCACATTTTATTACTAACTCATAAATAAGTAACACAAAACATTAGCATGTAAGTATATGGACAAGCAAATATATGAATTGTAAAATGTAAACTACAGTAAGGAAGAAAAACGTTTCTGTCATTTGCTCTGGAATAATGCATAGTACAGAGTAAATACTTGACTAAATTGCTGAATAAAAAAATGAAGACATAAATAAGTTAATGTTCCTGAACTCCCAGGTGAGAATATTCATTTTACTTTTCAAAGTTAAATAGTTGGAAACCACCTATGAAATAAACTGCTCTGCATTTATATTTATGGAGACAAAGTATATTGTGATCAGATTGGGTTGGGGTTAAACTCTGAACCTGTGAGGAGAAATCTGAGCTTTGAAGATTTAGGGTACACATTGCTACGTAAGGTTTCCGAAGGAAGATTAAGAGAGTAAATGATATTTTTTTTCCTGAGGTAATTCCTTACTAATAAAAGCACATTTATGATATGTGAGAAATATCTGTTGCTCCAGAGCAAATTAAAGTCAGTGAAAATTCTGAGCTTCATTGCGGGAGTCTTTAGTCTTTCTCATTTCATCAAAGTTTACATATCAGACTGTGGTTTCCTAAAAAGAAATATATTCCCTTTCTCAACAACAGTTAAATATTCCTTAATCTGTACCTTTGTAGTATTTTTATTTTACCCCATTTTTACCCAGACACTGTGCCTACTGCACAATATCCCAATCTTTCTTAAAAATCAGTAAAGGTATTCTTATTAATAACAGTATTTAACAGTTACTTTTCACTGAGCAATACTATGATTATTTCTGAATGAATTAATAACTTACCCACTTAAAGATACTGACTGAATATCTGTTATGTGTTTGCCACTATGCTAGATATTCAGGAAACAGAGGATGCTGTCTTCTGAAAAATCTTTGCTGAATTCTGACCAAGACACCTGAGCTCCCTGAACTACACACTCCTCAGCCTGTAAAATAGGTCAATATACATGTATACCTAGCTTTGCCCCCCCCAATTCAAGTTATTAGAATTCAGATCCTAACCTGATGAGTACTCTCTAAATAAAAAAATGCCACTTTTAAAATATATCTCCCTTCTATTCAGTGGCTATTCTGTGTGGAGGGTAGGAGTTAGGAGGACAATCTCTAGTGTAGCTCAAGTATAGCCTTTTCTGCTTTTCTTAGTACCACTTTTCTGATTTTGTATGGATCCATTAGTTAATATTCTTCTTTTATTTACTTATCTTGGAGAGAGAGACTGAGGAAAGGGCCAGAGGGAGAGAATGCCAAGCAGAGGCAGGGAGCCTGACACAGGGCTTGATCTCAGGATCCTGAGATCATGACTTGATCAAAACCAAGAGCTGGACGCCCAACTGCCCCAATTTCTTTCTTTTAACTGCTAAAGACTCTTTCAATCCACAAAAATAGGAAGAAAGAAGAAAGGAAATAATGTTTTGGTGAGAACTACTCACCTGTGGTTGTTTGGGAATCAGTAGTGGGTTAACTGCATGCCTTTGTAACTATTCTCACAGGCACATGCTGGTTAACAAATTTATATATGCAGAAATAAAGATACTTTATTTGTTTTGTTTCACAGGGCCCTCTCAAGTTGGGAGATTCCTGCCATTTTCCACAACTTTTTTTTTTTTTTTAAAGAATATTTCATTTAAAACTCACAGGTTTCTCTCAGGACCATCTCTTCAAGTTCCGTTTACTGGAGGAAGTTATGAAAGGAAAGAGAAGAGATGTATGTACAGATGAGAATAAAGCAATTCTGAAATTCTCAGTGGAACAGTTCTGTTTTCTGACACTATATTTTTGCTTGTTTTTTACAAAGGTAGATCACTGAACTCAGTCTCCACATGTGTAGGTTATGCCTGCCACAAGAGCAGCTTCTGTGTGACATGCATCACACACAGTGAACAATTGTGCTTTATAGGTTCAGTAATGCCTGAGGAAGTGACTTATGCTACTCTCAAATTTCCAAATCTTTCCAAGTCAAAGATATCCCAAGAGAGCTACAGTCTCAGGAGAGCAGGTAAGTGCCTCTATGTAGGATCAGACACACAACAAGAGAACTATTTAACTACCCTGGTGAGTTCTCCCTGCCTTCACCTCAAGGCTATGAGACTCCTAAGATCTCAGTTATGGAATCCCGGAACATTGTGAAGTTCCTATGCCAGAGCCTAGTTGTGTGTCTTATTTAGTCTGTAAGATCACAGTGTGTGTGTGTGTGTGTGTGTGTGTGTGTGTGTGTGTTGGGGGAAGATGGTAGGCTAAGTCTCTGAAAATCCAGATCTCTAGTGTCACCAAAATAGCATTTCTTATGTTTTTTAGACATTTTAGGATGGTCTCACATACAGGCTTTTATGGGAAGGAAATCAGTAATAGCAAGAACATAACCATGCAGGATTTTTATTTCATGGCTAAAGGATACAAAATAGACATACGCTGTGTATGAGATTTATAGGACCCTGGAATTCCAGTCAGTGATGATGTGATAAACATTTGCTTCTTTCTGAGAAGGAACAAGACTGAGGGTTCCTATCTCTACATAATATCATTCCAAGCCATATAATTCCAGTCTGTTTTATCCCGCAGTTCAATTTCTAGAAAATTAAAGATAACAATGATTAAAGGGAACATCAAAATCATATTGATTAAAATTTTTGTATTACTATAGGGTAATTGGTTTCTTGTGCCTTCCCTGGAATTATTTTTGTTATTTATATTTTGTTATTTACATTATTTTTATTCCTTTGTGTTTAAGTCCTTTTGTGTGTGTGTGTGTTTTGTGTTTTTTTTGTGTGTGTGTGTGTTTAAGTCCTTTTGATCTTACTATAAAATTATGCTTTCTATGTATATGTGGAGTTTTTAATTTATGACTTTACCCCAAATTTTACCCCAATTTTATATTCAGATGAGGAAGAAAAATCACTTCAGGAATAAGTCTCTGCTTATATAATTTGAAGCATCAGGTTGGTAGATAATATTTTAGGGACCAGTTCTTCCAAGCAGAGTCCTTTTTTCTGCATCTATGATATTGACAAAGCACTGTATATACTGGGGAGAAGTAATACATACTTGCCATCCAGTTAGTATAATGGGATGACATATAACAACTGAAGTAGGGTGCTTATACACCAGGAGATGTAATATAGGTACTGTTACATATGCTCCAACACATGTTTCCTTATACAACTTTATCCCTTTGTATACAGCTGGGTAGGTTGTTTAAAATTTATTTTTGTAAAACACCACACAAAGTTTCTCTACTTATTTATTTACTTACTTACTTATTTTAGAAGGGGCAGAGAGAGAGCCAGGACATGTGAACATGGGGGTGGGCAGAGGAAGAAGGAGAGAGACCCCCAAGCAGGTTCCCCGCCCAGCACAGAGCTAGACAAGGGACTTGATCTCACCATCCTGAGACATCATGACCTGCCTGAGCTGAAATCAAGAGTCTGATACTCAAATGACTGAGCCACCCAGGCACCCCAGTGCTTGTCTATTTAAAATATCTATCATCAGAATCAGACCAAGAACACTGGTAATATATGGATAGCTAGAAAGTAAAGAAGACCAGAGAAAAGGGACTATTGTTAAACAATTTTACCTTTTTTTTTTTTTTTTCCCTGAAAAGAGAATCGCGAAGTGCCTGAAATGGAGATAGATGGTGAAGCTGAAAGTAGAGCAGAGGGAGTTGAGAGCACAGCTGAGCTGGCAGAGAGCAGAGCTGTGGCAGGTGAGTCCTATGTGCATAAATGCAGCCACTGAGTCAGGACAAAGTTAAGAAGAGCTTTGTGGTAGACACTGGGACATAACAATCAGAGATTATCTTTAAAGCGAAAAGATGGAAAACTTCTGAGAAGGGAACAAAGGAGGATAAACAAAAGGTGATAAAGCTGATATCCTTTACTTATAGGAAACCATCTCCTTTTTATTATTCTCTCCATCTACTGACCAGTATTTTCATGTTTTGCTGAATTTTTCTTATTTTATAAGAAAAATTTTATTTTTTATTTTATAATCTTATTTCCTCCCATTTTGTTGTTCTTTTTTGAAAGACTGATTTATTTATTTGGAGGGGGAGGGGCAGAAGAAGAAGGAGAGGGAGACAGAAACTTCAGCAAATTCCCCTCTGAGGAAAGGCCAATGCCAGGCTTGATCTCAGGACCCTGAAATCACGACCTGAGCTGAAACCAAGAGATGGGTGCTTAACCAACTGCACCACACAGGGACCCCTATTTCCTACCACTTTTCATCATTTCATCCTTTTTCATCCATTTCATCCTGAGTTAAAAGGAAGAATGAAGACCATCAATGTCCTATTGGATGTTCTCATAGATCATATAGAAAAAATCATTCAAAATTTATGAAGTAATGAAAATCATATAGGCTTGGATAATTTATTCAAGTGATCCAATATGTAAATAATAAGATTTCATAGAGAAGAAAAAGAACAGATATAAACAAGGAAATAATTAAAGAATAATTAGACATTCTCTAGTACTGAATAGAGATGGAGGGGTAAAAAACTGCCATCACCTGTATTGAACTCAGAAAAGATTAATTCATCCATTTTAACAAAATAAAAAATTATCATATACTCCTTCTAAGAAAATATTCAAGAAACTTTTCAGACATACAAGGAATTAATCAGACCTCAAAGTAAGGAGAAATTTAGGGGCAAATCAAAATGTAATAGCTGACAATGGAATCACTATAATGAAAGTTGTAATAATAACCATGCTAAATCATTTTTGCAATGAAATGGATATACTGCAAGAGAAAGTCTTAGTATTATAGTCTAGAACAAAAATTACTAATCCATCACTGTAAAACTCAGTGGTTAGAAGTGGTGAGGGAATTAAAGTATTATAAAAGTCTAGGTTGGAGAGTCTAAATTTATCTGTAATAAAATTACGTACATTTAGAATACAATGAAAAGGAAAACACTTCCTTTTGGAAACAGCTAAAAGTATGAAAGAAAGATTTATCATCCCTCTTTTTCATGATTAAAGAAGAAGAATATAATAATCCATCTAGGGGCAGCCCCGGTGGCTCAGCGGTTTAGCGCCACCTTCCGCCCAGGGTGTGATCCTGGAGACCGGGGATCGAGTCCTTACGTTGGGCTCCCTGCATGGAGCCTGTTTCTCCCTCTCCCTGTGTCTCTGCCTCTCTCTTTCTCTCTGTGTCTCTCATGAATAAATAAATAAAATCTTAAAAAATAATAATCCATCTTAATGTATATATTATAAAATCACAAGACAAATTAAGAGAGAGTTGACAAATTTAAAACCTTAAATCAGTAAACAGAAAGGTTTTATTTATTTTTTTTTTTTAATTTTTTTTTTTTTATTTATTTATGATAGTCACAGAGAGAGAGAGAGAGGCAGAGACATAGTCAGAGGGAGAAGCAGGCTCCATGCACCAGGAGCCCGATGTGGGATTCGATCCCGGGTCTCCAGGATCGCGCCCTGGGCCAAAGGCAGACGCCAAACCGCTGCGCCACCCAGGGATCCCCAACAGAAAGGTTTTAAAGAGAAAAATTAATCTGCTGACTGGTTTCATTAAAAAAAGACTAGTAGCCAAATTAAGGGAGAATAGAGAGAGCAAAATTATCAAATATTAAGTCTGGGGCTCCTAGGTGGCTCAGTTGGTTAAGCATCTAACTCTTGGTTTCAGCTCAGGTCGTGATCTCAGGGTCCCCACATCAGGCTCCCCTCTCACTGGGAGAATATGCTTGAGTTCTTTCTCTCCCTCTTCTTCTACCTCCCCTTTCTTTCTCTATCTCTCAATAATAAATAAATAAAAATTTAAAAAGGAATATGTTTAAATATCTAGCCTGAAATAGGGGAGAGAATAAATACATGTAAGAGTAAAGCCTGTGTAACTTCATGGCAATAGATTTGATAATCTAAAGGAAGTAGATGATTTCCTAATAATATATTAAAGAAAACCTAGAAGAGATCAATCATCAAGAGAATGGATTATAAATCCTATTAAATAATGTATCTCAATATTAGCATAGAAAAATTAGGAAAGAATATCCATCAGGTGGCCAACACTAATTACCTGAGGATGGGAAGAACAAGGAAACAGCAAGATGGGAAGCAGGATGGGGAAAAAAGACTACTAAAATGTAGACAAGAGAGTGTCCATGAAAGTATCCAAAATATGTCCTATGATCACATTTACTTAGAATTATGTATTTTCAATGTTAGTTGTGAATGCAAAAATATATTCAAGTTGGCTGAACATAAATGAGGACTTGCCTGACCTTGCAAGCAATTTTTTTCATCAAAAAAAAAAAAAATTCCAATACTTTTATACATAAGGGCCATGGGATGGAGAGGGTTAGGGGTTAGGGAAAGAACAAACACATAAATGTGTTGCTTCATGTCATTTTTATGAATTGGTGCTTCTTCATAGGACATAGCACTCTGTCAAAAGTGTGGTGTGCTGTTTCTCTCATTTCGCTGATCTTGAACCTGGTGGTGCTGGCTGGCCTAGGGACCCTAGGCATTATAAGTAAGTTTCTCCTTTTCTCTGAACCTGTCAATTGGTTTTATCAGGCACACTGCAAAAGAATCCAAGTCTTAAGACATATCCACATAATACTTCCAGATTAATAGAGTAGAAAACACATATCATTTATGTATGACTATATCATATTAGTCATTGTCTTGAGGATATTTTAACATCAACTGCCCTCAGTGGCAACTACTCATGGCAGAATGATGCTAATGATAGTAATGTAAAGTCTTATTCTAGAAACTGTGAAATCAATGCAACAATAAAAATACAACTAATTATATCCTGAGAGTTTTCATGATTATTTCATATACTTGAAGCAATTTCTCCATTTTTCATGCATTTTCTTCTTGCCGAAGTCATTCTAGTTGCAGATATCTTTCAAAATCCCGTTATCAACTTGATTTGTTTTCTAATTCCTTAATTAATAGCCAGTTATTTTCTCCTAGTAATCACATCAGCTTCAGATAAGTACAAGCTGGTTTCATGCTGCTAATCTTTTGAAATATAATTTCTCCCAAATGATCATTTTTCCCCTTGAAACTTCTATAACTGTTCTTAATATTAGCATAATAATTGGTGAGCAGAATTTCTTTCCTCTGATATAACATAAGCTTTAACAGACACAGACTGTGTCTTATTCATCCTTTGTATTCTTTGACTGAATGAATAATATGTAGGTTCATGAACAATAAGTAGGTTTTGAATGAATAATAAGTAGGTTCATGAACCAACAAATGAATAAACAGAAATGAGTAACCTTTTGAACATCAAAGCTGGTTCTTTATAAGAAAAGGAAAATTCTCTTTAAGATAGCAAAACTGTATTTTTAATACTTAAAGGGCTGCTTTATGTTATTTAAAAAAAAAGAGAAGGAAAATTCTAAATCCACTGTGATCTGATCAGAAGTTTGTTCCACATTTAATGAAAAAGGATATTAAACACTTTAAATTTATTTTTTTCAATAAAGATAATAATGCATGTACATTGCCAAAACTTCAAAATATAGAAAAGGAGGAGAAACTGAAAGCCATTGGTATCTGCCAATAGGAGGTAAAAGCTATTAAAATTAAAAACATGCATTAATATCTTTGAAGTCATATAGTAGTATCACTTATATCAATATTTTGTTTGATAATTTAAATACTCTTATAACATATCACTTAACACTTTTGAATACTAATGTTTTCCCAAGTTCTTCACATGCATGATTTCATTCAACTTTACCCACATCATATTTTATCATATTTACACTCAATTTCCAGGTAAGAGAACCTAAAATATTTCTCCAGTTCTGTGTGGTCTATAAGTGACCAGGGTAAAGTATTTGACCATACATCTACCATTTAATTTTACACTTTATGGTTTTAATGCCCCTTTGTCTTTCCTTCATGTTTCTCTGCTTTGCTATATTGATCATGTCTTCTATTCTTCAACTACATTACCAAGCCCTATAACAATTTATTTCTTTAAATGCCTATTAATTATTTGATAATTAAAGGGTTATTTTAAGCAGTCCATATTTTGGGAGCATTTCTTCTCAATCCTGGATGCTAGTGGATGATGCTCTTCCCTCTTTATTTCTCTCCTATAACAGTGAGTACAAAGGCATCCTGAGGAAAGAAGAGGAAGATTATATATAATAATTACTAACATTGCTTGAGCACACATCCTTTGTAATTTTATCTATGATCCTCATAAAACTTAAAAAATGAAAGATTCTAGTAAATTGCAGGGTTCTCAGGTAAACTAGTATGAGTCTATATAGAAAAGCCAAAACATGTTATAACAATCCACAAAATGAAGAAGTTATGAAGTTTTCTGAATCTTCTGATGTTTTTAAGGACATGATCCCTGTGTTCTGATTTTTTTTAATCCTGAGGCTGATGTTTACCATCTCCATCCTAAGTCATGGCTATATCTGTCCAAGAAAATCAAATCACAACACATAGGCTCATCAATAATATTATGGTGCGTCCTAATCTCAAAAGTGTGATTTCTATAAACTAACTGAATTGCATCATCTTTTATTTTGAAATCTCTGCTTCACATGAATCTCTTTTATATTTTATTTTTAGACTTTGTTGGGCATTTCTTTCAACAGGAAATAAGTGCTCTATTGAGTAAAATAAAACCTTTTTAATCTCGAATAAATGTTAATCTTAAAGCACAATGGTTAGTATTTTACACATATGTAGGTATCATTTTAATATGAGTATTCCATTAAATTTGGAAATAATCATTGTGATATTAACATAATTTATTGGAAAACTTTGACCGTGTAAAAGTTATTAATTTCCTGATATGAATTATAGATTACTGGAAACTCATCTTGGGCAACAGAACAGAGTATGATGTTCAACAAAGCAATATACAACAGTTGGAGGAAAATCTAACAATATGGATGAATATGTATAATAATGTCTCAAATGAGCATAACATTTTTAAAAACATGACACAAAACACAATAAAAGAGCTGAACAACTTTACCTCACAATATTGTGAAGACCTAAAGCAGAAAGAAAATGGTGAGTGAAATGCTCTCTTGATTGTCTAATCTTATTAATAAGCACATTCATTTTTCCCTGGATATATTACTGAATCTGAAATCTTGAAATATATCTGAGATAAAGAAAAGATGGAGATACAGTCATCATTAACAAATTCTCCTATTTAAAAAAAAAACACTTTTTGTCTCTTTTGACTTAGTTTCTTTATATGTATAATTATTTTTATCAATTTAATCTCTCTCTTACTTGGGTTAGATTCATTTGTTTGTTTTTTAATTCCTTCTTTCGTCTTCTACCTTCACATATTACACTCGCATTTTTATAGAGTTCAGCTATAATGGAGTTTAGTTGGGTATATGGGAGATGAATTCTCTGTCTTCTTCTGATATGTCTGAAAAGGTCTTTTTTTTTTTTTTTTTTTTGGTTAGGTATAAATTCAAAAGTTAAAAATTAGTTTCTTTGTGAGTACTAGAAGTGCCTCACAGTTTCTAGCAAACAACATTGTTAAGAAGTCTATTCCAAGTGTCATTTCATTCCATAGAAATGACCTGACTTCAGCATTTAAGATATTCATTTGGGAGAGCTGAAGTTTTAGGATATTCTGGGTATGAGTGCCTTTTAATCATTTATTTGCTTGTGCACTCAATCTGAATACCTCCTCAATTTGAAAGTTTGTGTCTTTCAAATGAAGAAAAATGCACTCTCTTACTTCTACATTCATTTTTCTCCACTCTCTTTCCTACACTTTCCATGACATCTCTTCTTCAAATGTTAGGAATGCAAATTTTCATCTTTTCTATATATTTTATTTTCTGGTTTTAGACTCCTTTTTAAAATTGACATACTGATTATTATTTCAACAATCGTATGTTTAACTTGATAAAACCTTAAATGATTCTTGAGAATTCTGGTTTTTGTAGCATCCTATTCTGACCTCAGGTATAATAATATCTTTAGGAGTCCTCTCAGTATATTAACTAAAAGAGTATTTAAAATATCACTCCTCTTTCTTACATACCTTTATTTTTCTTCTTTTTCTTTTTAAAATTCTTTTCGTACAAGTTCTCTTTCATGTACAGGTGTTCTTGTATACCCTATCATGCTTGCTAAGAGAGAATAGGTAGTTGGTATGGGTTGACTCCCTTGCTATGTAAAGAGGATGGTTTTTCTATTACATATCTCTAAAAAGTGAGAAATCTTTCTGGATATTTTTCCATCTCTGGAAGACTAAGATGAAGTGTATGAACAGGCAGCTTTCCTTTTCAAATGAGACTGGATATAAACAACAATCGCAACATTCACAGTGGAAACCTATACTTTGCCAGACAGTTCAACCAAATTCTTCAGAAAGGAACTATGTCCTTTCCTTTCCTGAAAATTCTATAGCCTCTTACTGATTTTTCTTCCCTCTTTTCTTGACTCTTTCCTTTCTTACCTTCTTTCAGTAAAAGAAAAAAAGAGAGAATATTAAGTTTTATGCCTAACAGTTATAACTATCCCTTGTCTTGAATAACTCAAGGTATGATAGAAGAAGCAGACAAGTAAACAGAAAATTACAAGTCAGTGTAATAAGTGCTCATTAATATAAGTAAGTAGTGCAAGAAACTACACAGTTAGAAGAAACAGTTCAGATTGGGTGAAAGTATAACATTGAATGTTGGGAGAGGAGGCATAGTGCAATAAAATTAGTGAGGGATAGCATGGGGTGCTTTGAAAATTCTCAGTGAATGTCTGACAAGAAGCTAAGCAAACTAACAGATACGATTGGAGTGGTGTGATGAGTGTTCACATAGAGCATGGAGAGGGTTTGAAATTCCACCTGAGAGCTACAGAAAACTGTGACCACTTAAAGCAGAATCTTATAGAAAGATCTCTGGAAACAGGGAGGTGATTGGGTTCCTGTAAAAAAAAAAAAAAAATTAGCAGACTTGAGACAGACTAGGGTCTTTTTGCATCAATCCAAACATACTGAAGAATTCTCTGATTGCTTTTAATAATCTCTTCATCATTTTTCTTTCTCTGTATCTGTGATTTTCCTTCTGCTTCAGATTATTCCAGATCCAAATCCCATTCCATTTCAGATGCCATTCTCTTCCTTCTCTCATATTAAAAGTAGCCATTTCACTCAATGTGTGACTTTTGTTAGTCATTTCAGTACACAATGAAAATGTTTGTAAATTCTAAGAAATATGCTAATTTATACTGTATCTGCACATACATATTATGCTTATGTGTTTATCAGTATCATATCTTTATAGACTTTCTTCATATGTTTTTATGTTTTTCAGATGTTGGATTTAGCTCATGCCCGGAGTCATGGATGTGTAATGGAAATACAAACAAATGTCATGCCCAGATGAATATGGACAAGAATATAAGTTACAACTCAACCCAGGTTGGTGTTATGATTTGGGGGACATGTACAGAAAGTTTTTGGTATTGTTAGGTAAGGAGAATTTGGGTGACGTTAGTCCTTGGCTAATCCTAATAAATGGCCCTTATGGCCCTTATGTCTTTTATCTTTGCCTCCTCTCTTTGAGTGGAGTTCTTGGGGAATTCCCCTATCACAGGTTCAAATGGCAAGTATGTACAATGATTAGAGTGATTGGTCCATGAGCCATGTCACAAGAGGCAAGCTATGGAACTATATTTCCTTGGTATCTCTTATTCCTTGAGTTTTCTGGTTCTCATAGAATCAGAAAGGAGAGAGCAAGGATTTATTTCCAGTTGTGAGGTGTATTTTAATTGGCCACTGATACAAATTAAATCAGGGATTCTCTTCTCCCTTAGAGTTGTTGCTCAGAATTATTTTGCTATTGTTTTTTTTATAGGAGTGTAGAAAAAATAACAAATTTCCAAGTGTAGAATGCTAAAGCCCTTACTTCCCAGGAAAATATGTCTGTTAAATTTACTGTAATAAAAAAAATTACTGTAATATACAGCATGCTCCAACTGAACAGATTTTGTCATCAGCATTAACTTGAATGTGGTTTATGCCTCTGTGATTTTTGCCATTTTTATACTTTTGTTACCTGAATATTTATTCTGTCCCCTTTAAACTTGATTAATCCAATTCAGTTTTCAAGTTTCAGTCTTATTGCTTCTTTAAAATTTTGGTGCCATCACAATAAGCTCAATTAATGGCTTTCTGTTTCATATTCCCTCAGCATAACATAGTTAAAACATAGTTAACAACTATGAGTGAGTCTGTTTGTTCTGTTAGATTGTTAGCTCTTTGAAGATAAAAAAACGTGTCTTGCTCATTATTGTATATCCACTTGTGATACTGGCAAACTTTAGCCTGGCTGAGATTCAAGTTTTCCTCAGTATCTTGAGTTTTTAAAAATTGTTTTTGTTTTCTTGTTTTTGGTTTTGGTTTTGTTTTTTGTTTTTTGTTTTTTTTTTTTTTTTTTTTTGCTGTATGCAAAGGGAGTACTTAAAATGTCACAGAGATTTTTTTTATTGTTTTAATGTATTATTTAGATAATTTACATTTTTAAGAAAAGAAGCATCTGAATCAAGAAAAAAAGTTAAGAAACAATTAAGAAGTTAAGAAAAAATAAAATTGTTTCATGCTACAGTGTAACAAGGAGTGAGATATGAAAGAAAGATAGCAGACCATTTTAAGTTTTTTGTCTTGAATTTATACAAGGAAAAATGATCACTTTTATGTATGTATGGTATTTTTGTGTTTGGGGCTGATGTGTGTGTAAATTATAATAGGTCAGATTATGGTGCTTGTGAAAATGATGTGGACATAAAATGCCTTTCGAGTTGGAGCTGAATGGGAGATGGCTTTATGGAAGAATTTAAAAAATTGCCCACATGCAATTTTCTTAAACAGTAATTATCAACTATTTATTCATAATTACTATGTCCTTTGACTTTGTGCAAGGGGAATTTAAGCCTGGTAGCTTTTGATCAATAAAAATAAAATCTATAGGTTAGGTGATAATATCCAAAATAAATTAGTAGATGAAGAAAAGAAGACAAAGGATGGAATCCTACATATCCACACATAAATGGAGCAGGAAAATAGGAAAACTAGCACAATGGTTTAAGAATAAGCGATTCAAGAAGTAAGGGGGGAAAAGCAGGTGTGATGCCATGGAAGCTAATGGAGAGAAGAGTTTCAAGAATAATGTAATCAGCAGTGAGAATACCTCAAAGAGGCTAAATAATGTATACAAGTAATGACAAATACTATTTATTACATGCTTACTCTAAGTCACAAACCAAAAAAGATGTTTTATTTAGCACAAATCAATGTGTAATATAAGTTGCATCATACCTAAATTTCATATTAGGAAACTAGAGTTCATAGAGGATAAGCAAATTTCTTAAGGTCACCTGAATAAGTAGCCAAACAAAGACTCAAAGCCTAGTCTGCTTATCTTTAGAGCCCAATATATGTTTAAAAGTAAAAGCTAGGGATCCCTGGGTGGCGCAGCAGTTTAGCGCCTGCCTTTGGCCCAGGGCGCGATCCCGGAGATCCGGGATCGAGTCCCACGTCGGGCTCCCGGTGCGTGGAGCCTTCTTCTCCCTCTGCCTGTGTCTCTGCCTCTCTTTCTCTCTCTCTCTCTCTCTCTCTCTCTCTCTCTCTCTCTCTCTCTCTCACTGTGTACCTATCATGAATAAATAAAATAAAATAAAATAAAAAAATAAAAAATAAAAAAAATAAAAGTAAAAGCTAGTTGACAATTAAAAGATGACTCTGGCAAGAGTATTACCAATGAAGTAATATGGGGCACATATTGATAACATTTTATTATTCTTCCAAAAAAATATTTCTTTTTTTTTAATTTTTTTTTATTATTTATTTATGATAGGCACACAGTGAGAGAGAGAGGCAGAGACACAGGCAGAGGGAGAAGCAGGCTCCATGCACCGGGAGCCCGACGTGGGATTCGATCCTGGGTCTCCAGGATCACGCCCTGGGCCAAAGGCAGGCGCTAAACCACTGCGCCACCCAGGGATCCCCAAAAAAATATTTCTTAAGTGTTTACTAAGGTCTGCAGTATGGACTACATGCTGAGGATATAACAATAAGCCCTACCCATATAAATTTAAGAGATGCTATAATCTAAGGTGAATCAAAATAATACATCAGTAATTAGCAAATTATTACTTAACTATGGTTGAGATATTACATACATAGAAAAAAAAAGACAAATATAGTGCTCAAAAAGGATATTTAGAAATGGCATGAGGGGCATCTGGGCAGCTTAGTGGTTGAGCATCTGCCTTTGGCTCAGGTCATGATTCCGGGGTCCTGGGATTGATTCCCTCATCGGGCTCCCCATGGGAAACCTGCTTCTTTCTCCCTCTGCCTATGTCTCTGCCTCTTTCTCTGTCTCTCATGAATAAATAAAATCTTTTTAAAAAATAGAAATGACTTGAAATCCAAATAAAATGATATTTAAGGTTAAATTCCAGATTTTCCTTAAGCATCTTGAAGGTTAAGGAAGACAAGCTTCCTTTTTTATATTTCAAGAACAAATTGACAAAAAAAAAAAAAAAAAAAAAAAAAAGAACAAATTCACGGTACTAGGAAGAGTTTTAAAGACATATATGACTCACTTCAGGGTAGGGCTCAGCAAAGAGGGAAAGATTAAGAGAATAGGATATAGATGGGTAAATTGGAAAAGAGTGGAAGGTCTCTGAATGAATGGGAAAGCTCTCCACTGTAAATGCAGAACCTCTGCCAATGTAGGCATGGTGGCTTCTGGAGGAATGGGGACTTAGCTCATCTGATTACTTTTCTTCTTGCTTATCATCTGCCCAATGTTAAGAGTGCAGGGATGGTGCCATGAGGAAGCTTGAGAAGAATAAAGGTTTTAAAACTTCACTGAGGGAAAGGGGACAAGGAACCAAGAAATGAAATGATTATTGAGTGGAATTTTGATGATATGAATCTGATTCTGTGGCATTTGAATTAGCTCCCAGTGGTGGAAAGGAACAATACCTGACGTTTTCTTTGTTTATAGCTGTTCTTCAGATGTCTTACATCACCTATCTCCTGGATGAATCTGAATTGCACTCTCAAGAAGGCAAATCAGGCAGCAGGAAGTGTTCTAAAACTTTGCATTGTGACTTGTGAGTTAACCTGCCACTTTTTTCTTGTCAATGATAAAGGAAAGCTAATATGCTAATTTTGAGGATGTTTCTCTGACAGCCATCCATCCTCCATTTGTGGTCAAAATGTATCAAGAGAAGGTAAAAAATTTCCAGGAGCATTTGCCTGTAGCTCAGGCAATTCTTTTTCAGCAAAAAAATCTGTTCTATATTGAAGAAGCTCATGGAATTGAGAACACAGAAGGTAGAGATTCAGAAACTCTGCCATGCTTCCATACTTCCTTTTACAATCTGATTCTGTGCTTTCCTAAGGCCCTACGGAATGAAGCAGAAGTATAAAGACAAAGTCAAATCAGGGTCTAGTATATTACCCTGTGCAGGGTGACCACATGATTTATTGTCCAAACCAGAAGACTTTGAGAATACAAGGAAGCACTATTGATAATTACACAAGGCACCGGGCATAAATCAGAAGTGTCCTGGGCAACCCCGGATTTTCAGTGACCTCTTGGGTGAAATTGTTAATGAAAGGCCAAGAGATGACTTTGGGCCCTAGACAGTTGAGGGTTCTGGTGAATCCTTGAAGTAGTGTAAGAAATCACCAGAGTTGTTTTCACTTTGGTCTCTTTTAACTAATATAATCTGACAAGAAAAGAATAAGTTTCGGCAGTAATAGATTGGACTCATGAGGTAATTGTTTATTTTTCAAAATAAATCACACAATTCTTTTTTGTTTTTCGTATAGGTTTGACACCCTAATAAAGATTTCAAGTGTTGAAACCAGTGAAGCATGCAACATTCAAAGGAAATGAAATGATTGGAAAATCTAATGACTCTAATAGTTATCATATTTATAAAAATAAACTAACTATACCAAATTTTCAATTGTAGCAAAATGCAAACACTCCTAGTTTACTGTAATATTATACAAGATAAAAGTGACCATGTAAGCTGAAACCTTGAACAATTGATCTCAAAATCCAAAACAAAGAGTTTTGATTATTTGGGGACCCTTAAAACTTTTTTTGTCAAAACATTAAGAACTTCTTACTGTTGGTTATAAATGTGTAGGAAAATGACAAAAAGTAAAATTAACATTACTTAATACATTGTAACTTAAAATACTAAAAGCACTGAGGATTAAAGTGGTTTCTTTCACTTATCTGGAGCAGCAAGAAGAGTGGTACAACTCCTTTTTTGTGACACAACTTACTATACAGATTGAACATCTTTTCTATCCCTTGTCATGCTCCTTTCTAAGTTAGAATCAGCTTTTGACATTTTTTAGCCTTTGTGATGTCAAAGACATGAAAGATTTCCAACAGTTCCTTTAATGTGAAGGTTTTTTACTAACATCGCTTCTGTAGGCAGCTTCATCTCATCCAGCACATATCCTCTCCTCATCTATGCCAAGAAATTGTCTTCAGCAAGTTCCTCAGTTTTTCAGTAAGTTTGGAATCCTCTAAGTCTCTGAAATGATGGCAGTATCAATATTCTCATGGTCAGCTATTTCTTCTTTATTATTATTATTTTTTAAATATTTTAATTGAGGTACAGTTGACAGCTATTTTATCTTTAACTTTATTTTGATTTAATTCCCATTCTGCAAAGTCATTCACATGGTGTAGAAAAAGCTCTTGTCTATGATAAGGATATTCTCTTACCTCCAGCCAAGCCGTTTAAATATTTTCAGCTGCCTGCTTTCTATACTACTTCTTCTAAAACCCAGCTAGAGAAATTGCATGATCTCCAGGTGCAGTGTCAATAGTCTACAAGGTTTTAAAAGCTGAAATAACTCCTTAGATTAATGAAATTGTATTTGGTGGTAAAAAGCAAATTTTCATTTTCTCTCAAGACCTTACAAAAATCAGGTTGATCTAGTACATTATCTAGCAGTAGAAGTGTTTTAGAAGTTTAATTATCTTGCCTAAAGCATTTCTATGGCTGAGAAGCAAAGAGGGAAAACAACTATATGCCTTACCATCAATAGGTGAATGAACTAAGAGATTCTCAGTGACCAATCACAGACAGACTTTGAAAGAAGTGACAAGCGTGGTCACTTCTATCATAATGAGCATCTGTTACTTATGTAGCAGCAGTTACTCACAATATATTGTAGTAAATAGAAACTGAACTCTGTTGTTGGGGGACTGGTGTTATTTCAGTGAACCATGATCACTGAAAAATGTGTTATGGGAAATTTGCAAAGCAAGAACTATGTGTTTTTCCAATACAATCTGTTACTGTATAATTTGAGTACTTCCATTGAATCTTGAAATTATAGCAACTTTTAAATTCAATTAATATCTATCTTACTCTCACTAGTATGTTTGTATAGAATATTGGATATAGACATAATGACCTCTTCTCTCAAGCTCTCAGTGTGCACCTGTATTAGTAAAAAAATATTTACTTTTAACTCAGTATTTTACTTCTCTTTAGCCTTCCTTTTAGTAACATTCTTTGTGCTGCTGCAAACTTCCTAGAAATTTCATAAATTTATGTTCCTAGGAACTCAGGTAAACAATTCAGGACACTGAGGGCTTCTCACATTTTCTACAGAATCATACTTCTTCCTCATGTCTTACTGTATTAGCACCTATTCATTTCCTAAATGTGTCTTTCTGAATAATTATATCTGGTATGCTCATAAGTAAGGAAAAAAATTGATAGACGTAAATAACTACTCCTGATTTAAGAAGAAGCAAGAGAAGCTGGTGGAAGAAGAGAAAAAGGAGAACACTCTAAGTGAATTAGAATGGTAGAATATTTCCTTAATATGCTAATGATTGGATAATATATTAAATGATATCCATTTAAAATTAGTGCTAAAATGAAACAAAATAGTGATTATATATTTTGTAATCACCAAAATGAGTTTATCACCTTTATTTCTTAACATTGCCCCAAAAGTCTAGTAAGTGAAACAGACAATATTAAAAGATTAGTGACAACTGGGGATCCCTGGGTGGCTCAGCGGTTTAGCGCTGCCTTCGGCCCAGGGCGTGATCCTGGAGACCCAGAATCGAGTCTCATGTCGTCCTCCCTTCATGGAGCCTGCTTCTTCCTCTGCCTATGTCTCTGTCTGTGTCTCTCTATGTCTCTATGTCTCATGAATAAATAAATAAAATCTCTATGTCTCTATGTCTCATGAATAAATAAATAAAATCTTAAAAAGAAATTAGTGAAATCTGATTATCAAAGATAAAATATTAATTATGGCTTTGTAGAAAATGTGATGTTGAAAAAAATAGCTGAAAGATATGATATAAGATTATAACTTAGTAATCTTAGGCCAGTCTCATGACAAATGCCCATGACCTATTTTTTACTATATACAAGTAAAATCTGTTAGAATAGCAAATTGTTCAAATGAGAGAAAAGACATTGCCAAACATAACAACAAATATATAAAACTCATATGGAAAAATTAATAGTGAATATGAAATGATGAAGATTTAAAACTCTAGTAAAAAATACCAAGATGACTTGAACAAAAACAGTAATGTAACTCTTTTTTAGGTAGAAATTTCAAATTTCTAAAAGTATTACTCCTCTCAGATTCATCAATAAATGAAGTACAATCACAATATATATTTTGGAAAACATCCATAAAATTAACATTACTTTTCCAGTTTTTTACTGGACAAAGTACTTAAGAATCCACTAGGATGGAAAACATTTCATTCCTTTAAAAAAAGAAAAAAATTTTCTTCTTCCTGTTATTGATAGTTCTGAAGATTAGATATTTTTTTCCCATGGGGTCTAAAGGTACCTAAGTAAATGATTGCAGATGGAAATGTAGGTGACAGAAATCAAGTATTGGCAGTTTCTTCATTTTCATTTTTGTGTGAATTTTTAATATAAATGAGGAGACATAAAACATTAATGCAAGTCAAAATGCTTCTGTGAACACATTTCAGCAGTTCAACTTTATAACTAAGTTATAAATAAGCCTGTTACATAGAGGACTAGTTTTATTAACATCACATATATTTCCCACAATTTTCGAGAGTAAATGTGTTATTTCTTATATTTAAAAATAAGTTCAAATAATAAATAAAAGTTTACATCTGAGATGTGCTCTGTTTTGTGATCATGTCATTCTTTTTCTCCAGACCATTATATATTTCCATCCATGAGAAATCTATGTAGGCTTTCTCAAGATAATAAGATTGATACTTAAGGAATTTCTGATCTAGCCCTAACCCTTCTCCCTAATCCTCTCTCTTACTCTTATGGTGAAAACATCCTACTCATTCACTAAAATTAAGTTTTACATATGAGAAAATTCAGTTGCACAGCTAATAAGAAAAATGCATATAACAAATATTCTGAGTGTGACAAATATTCCCCTGGTGAGATCGTGGGGAAAACAGGAAACTCACACTTGACTGGGGGAACTGAAAGGTGATGAAATCTCCAGTGAGAATTTTGCAAATTGACATGTGCATTTACTCTTTGACCCCGAAATTCTACTTAGGAATCTGTACTCAAAGTACAGTGCCAAAAAATAAAAAATAAAAAAAGAACTGACACTTAACAGCACTGTTTGTTCTTTGCACTAAGAAAAGTAACAGTAACTCAAATGTGCATCAATAGATGACTAGTTGAATAAACTTTGTAAATTCATACAGTGAAGTAATATGCCACTTAAAAGCAATGAGGAAGAGCCCAATCCTTATGTGGTTATAGGTTAACTTCAAGAAATATTATAAATGAAAATAGCAGGAAGGAGAACAATGTTTATAGGATGCAACCTTTTGTTTAAGAAAGTGTGGGGAGGGCTACAATTTAGATACATACATACATATACAGATACATATCAGTACTTTTCTTACATATTTTTAAAAGAAATAAATATAGGATAAACCACAACTAATAAAAATGAAGGAAAGAGATAGGAGAATATCATGAAAGCTAGATTTGCATTATAGTTTTGATTTGGGGCCCATAAATATTTTTATATGAAAATTAAAAAGGCAATTCCTTAAAAAAAAGGACCTAACTGAAGTAAATAATCTTAAATATATACCAGTTTTGCTGATAAGCACCCAGACAAGAATTATTTTAAGTGATATTAAAATAGAGTATTTGAGTGTACCTCCCTGGTAAGATATAACAAAAAAATGAGAGAATTTTGAATTTACTGAATATTTGTCAATGAGAAGTAAGATAGTGAGAAAAGTCTAGTTATATTTTCATTTGTTTGGCAAATTGGAATGATTGAAATTTCTGGGTATTTTAGAGGAAAAAAGGCTTGAAAATTTAGTCAAATTATAGGAAGATATATTTTCACACATTTGATTTTTTTCATATGAAAATTTAATTCTGCTGCATTTGCAAATGCAATCCTTCAGAATCATAAAAGTTAAAGATATTGTTACCACATGTGTTTCATTCTAGTCCTGCTAGGATAATTTCTTATTAAGAAATATGTTCATAGAAATGATTCTACTACAAGACTTGTGATAGTTAAAACACTATTATCTTCAAGACTACTAAAGTGTCCTTCAGGATGATAACCACCCAAACTACAGCATATTTATTACAATTTTGCTCACCAATAATAACGTAGTGGGGTTTTTCCCCACACCAACAAGCAACTGTACAACAACTGGGTGTCCTACAATTCAACTCAATTCTTCCACTATCTGTCCTGAGATATTGTCAGGTCCCATTGGTTAAGGGCTCAGTCCCACAAGATTACTTCCACTTCAGATGCTAACTGCAGGCCCGGGTTGTTACCGATGCTTCTGATTAGCTTGCTGTAAATCAAAGGTTGCCTCAATCCCCTTCTTGGGTTCCATTAACTTGTTAGAGTGGTTCACAGAACTCAAGAAATCAGTTTATTCACTAGATTACTGGTTTATTACAAAGCATATTAAAGGATACAGGTCAACAGCTGGATGAAGAGATATGTAGGATGAGGTCCCTAACAAATGAGCTTCTGTTCCTGTGGCATTTGGTGTTTAGAACCAGGCAACAGTGGAAAATGGAAGCTTTCTGATTTACCAACCTGAAAGTTCTCGAACTCCTTCCTTTTGAGTTTTTACAGAGACCTCACTGCTTAGGCATACTTGATTAAATCATTGACCATTAAATCATTCCACCTCCAGCCTGTCACCCTGCCCAGAAATCATTTCACCAGTTGGTTCCTCTGGCAACCACCCGCGTTGGCCAGGGGATTTCCAAAAATCACCTCATTAACATAAACTGTGTCTTGCAAGTCCTGATTCTGACTTGTTATGAATGACAAGACACCCATTTCATCTTTATGGCTCTGAGGTGATTTGATTTCAGGAACTGAGGACAGGAGACCAAATGTTTTTTAAAAAGATGTTCTCATTGCATTTGTCACTTAGGAAATTCCAAGGAATTTAGGAGCTGTAAGCCAGAAACTGTAGATGGAAGACCAAAATATATATTTATTATAAACTGGAGTATCACACTTGAAAATTATATTCATGAAAAATGTACTTTAAAATTTTTTCTAAAGACATTTCCAGGTTCTAGTAATAACTGGCTATGTAGTCATAAAAATCTGAGAAATACTAAAAGCTAACTAAAAATTTTAAAATTCTTAAAAGTAAGATTAAGAGAAATTTGAAATTCAACATACTTAAGATCACCTTTGATCATAAAATTGCCAATTATTTAGGCAATTTTCAGTCCTAGAGCATTTCAAACTATAGAAATCTATAGATAACTCATATCTCTTTGAAATTCTCATCTTTAACCTCATTCATGGTGGTCATATTGCTTTACTGATGACTTTTTTTTATCTCCTTGGATCTCTCTCTCTCTCCAGTCTTTCCTTGAAGTTCTATTTTAGACTTTCTTTTTACAAATGCTATTTTCTTCAAATGCCAAATACATGAACATTTATTTAAATGTGGGTGAAGCTCACATCATTATCTCAAGCAGTTCTCTCTCCCAACAGCCAGAGCAAGTTTTTACCTACCCAATTGAACAATTGCTTCATTAATCCAAAGGAACACCAGACTAAATAAAGACAAGTTTATTATACCAGCTCCTATTTTTCAGTGTAAAAATATGAGAAGCGTTGTTTCCTACTTCAATTTTACCCTCTCCTCTAGCAATCCAGATGGTATCTAATTTAGGAACTTTACTCTATTCTTGTGTATCTTAATCACATTCCCCATTTTACTTTATTCTAGGCCCTAATCATGACTCACCACTAATAATGCAGTTTTTCATGTCTCCTCCATCCTAACTCCCATTTATTAATTTTTCTTTTAAAAATCAGAAAATCCCTAATGCATTTCATTGGATATAGGTTAATTTTTAGTATGTTTTATACAGACTTTAAAGTGTACCATGACATCAATACGTGGAAGGAACTCTGCCCAAGCATATTAAATTATGTAAATGCCCATGATCAGTACACAAGATCCTCTTACTCTTAATGTCTTTATGCTGTTGGCATAATAAACCATCAGTCTGAGCTATCTCACACCTCTGTAACTTTTTTTAGCTATTCCCTATTTTCCATTCTACATACAACTCTAGTGTAAAATAGTTTTGATTTCTGGGGTGCTTGGCTGACACATTTGAAGAGCATATGACTCTTGATCTCAGGGTGTGAATTTGAAAACCCCATTGGTTGTAGAGATTTTTAAAAAGATTTTATTTATTTATTTGAGAGAGAGAGAGCACAAATAGGGGAGGAGTAGAGGGAGAAGGAGGAGCTGCTGCTTTTTGAGCAGTCAGGCTGATGCAGAGCTCATCCCAGGACCCTGAGATTATGACCTGATCCCAAGGCAGGTGCTAAACCAACTGAGCCACCCAAGTGCCTGGGTGTAGAGATTATTAAAAAAATAAACTTAAAAAATAGTATTGTTGTCTTCCACTCTTTTGTCTCCTCTTCCAGAACATTGGGCACATATAGTATATAAAGCTCTCAATCATATGAGAAAGAAACAAATCTCCAAAGCTATTAGATACCACACTGTTTCATAAAATAAGTTCTTATTGTGCTTACTTTCCTAAAGCCCACCAAAAAGATACCTTACATCCAAGCCTTTGCCTATGCTGCTCCTTGCAACTTTAATATTGTATTTGCCTGATTAATTCCTAATCATCCTTCCACATCTAGTGAAGGTGATTTAATATTAGTGGAACATATCAAAATAATGTAGCCAATCAAAATAAACTTAAATCACATTATTAATTAATGCTTGAGAAAAGATAGAGTGATGATCTCTTACAACAGCAACAACAAAAAAACTTTACTTCACTTTTAATTTCTAAATAAAGAAAGAAGATTTTTAAATATTTTAATTTTACATATCTACCTTCCAACTATCCTAATTCAGGCAAGCTGTTTGCTGATTATAAGCAAATAGCTAGATACAACTTTGTTGCTAATAGTTGAATTCTTAAAAATGGGAAATATAGAACATGTATTTAAGTTCAGTCCAGAAAATGTTTACTATATGTTTGCCTTACTCAGATCCAGTAGAGTCCTCTAGAAATACTTGTTTCTCAAAGAACCGTTTTGAAGACAGAAGAAAGACACTTACTCAAGGTATTATGAAATTTGGGGGAATTACCACAGATGATGCCTTTGATGACTCAATCTTTTTCTCACACCAAATATCTTTAGTTTGAGGAAATTCCTTTACGGTATGCATATAATTTAGAATAAATACAGAGATAAATATTTAAGGCTACATTAAAGAAGAATATGAAAACAAATTGTTGCAAATGACTTTGTATTGCTTTCAAATACAGTAAGTGAACAAAATAAATTTTCTTTGGGATATAAAAATACAAAATTTTAATATAAGAGATTGGAAAGAACAGTTTTTCTTTTTTTCTACAAATTAGAAATCTTTATAATAAGTTTTTTATTGAGCATCTCATTCTCAATAAGAGAATTGGATGGATATATTTTACATGGATATATTTTACAGGAAACTTTTGCACAGTTTTTCTCTGAAGGCTATATCTATGACTCTCATTTCTTTCTTTCCAACTATTGCAATTCATAGAGTTTACTCTACATTTCTTAAGTAGCATCTTCTGCTTTATACTCTTCAGTCCTATATGTTAAGAGTCATGAGATATAAAATCCAAGGATTCTATCATATTCATGATTGCTTTAGCAGAGCTTGGAAAAAATTTTCAGGATAATAAAAGATATTTTTTTCTAAGGAGTTGGGTGATAATAGAATTTTTTACTGATACTAAGTTTTAATGAAGTGAGAACAAAACTGATCTCAGAGAAAGTAGAAAATGTATTTGCCGTGATTAGCTTTGATTTTAGATCTTAGTCCTTTGTTCTTAAATAAAGACTGTCCTCCCTATTTTCATAAAGAATAGACTAAAAGAAAAAGGTGGAAGGAAACAAAGTGTGAAGAACTACTGATGAGAAAGGTGATTACAAGACCAACCTGAAATTTAAATCAGAACTAAGGATGGATGCATGGAAGTGAAACTTTTTTTTTTAAGATTTTATTTATTTATTCATGAGAGATACAGAGAGAGGCAGAGACACAGGCAGAGGGAGAAGCAGGCTCTCTGCAGGGAGGTTGATGAAGGACTCAGATCCTGAGTTCACACCCTGAGCAGAAGGCAGACACTCAACCACTGAGCCACTCAGGTAGGTGTCCCAAAAGTGAAGTTTCTGAACTTTGCTGAGGACCTGCAAAGATAAATAAGATCTGAAAAAATTTTGCAGTACAATAGTAAGTTAAACAGACAAAAATCCGCACCCTCTGTATCTTTAAACATTGAACATACATTCTCCCAGTTTATCAATCATGTAGTAATTATTTTCTATGGTGTTCTTTGACATGGAATGCTTAATGTTGCATTTTCTTCTCTAATATTTTAATTTTCTCATTTAGATTTGAATCTGTCTAAAGTTTAGCTTCATGTATAATGCAAAACCAGGAACTATTAGTCTAATTTTATATCTTTTTTGCTAGAATTTTACACATGTTGTAATTTTTAAGCACTACATCAAAGGGTGGAGTAGCAGGTGACATTAATGAAAAGAATGTGACATCAAAAATGGATTTTTAGGGGATTCCTGGGTGGCTCAGTGGTTTGGCACCTGCCTTTGGTCCAGGGTGTGATCCTGGAGTCCTGGGATCGAGTCCCACGTTGGGACACAGAGCCTGCTTCTCCCTCTGCCTGTGGCTCTCTCTGCCTCTCTCTCTCTCTCTATGTCTATCATGAATGAATAAGTAAAATCTTTTAAAAAATGGATTTTTAGATATTTTCTTCTTGTCTTACATGAACCTTATGATTTGCATAGATTATCTTAATCATTCTCACAGTTAAAGGGAAGAAATTGAGTTTCACAATTTAGGTTTTATGCCTAAAATTGTATTTAAGACACAATGAAGCCAAGATGTCTTATAATTCAATGTTCTGTCTTTACCACTTTACTAATTTACAGAATGGGAGTAACTGGAGCATTTAACTATGTATCCCTCCATGATTCCATTTAATCAATAGAAATGAAGATTATTATGAAAGAGGAAAAAAAAGTCTATTAAGAAAGTATTTATTTAGAAAGTTCTAGGATTCACTCAGTTGAAATCTGTACTCAGTAAAATGATCTTGCATCTCCTGGCTTTTTGTTATTGGTTACAAAATGTCTATAGTTAGTAAAAGAATAGAGGTTGACATAGACTAAAAACCTCAGTAATAACATAAGTGTATTACATGGGGATACAAGATTAGTTGCATGGGGATACAAGATTAGTTCAGATGAAACATAGGTTTCATAGGTTACAAAATGTCTATAGTTAGTAAAAGAATAGAGGTTGACATAGACTAAAAACCTCAGTAATAACATAAGTGTATTACATGGGGATACAAGATTAGTTGCATGGGGATACAAGATTAGTTCAGATGAAACATAGGTAAAGTCTTAGAGTCAAGAATCTGGAAAGCACCTTATTGCTTTCTCTACTTCTCAAAATTATTTTACTCATTTACATACCATATTTTGTATTCAGCCTTTATCACTAGACTGAAACTGTGCTTTCAAATGCATCAATGATTTCCAGATTGGCAAATCCATGTCTACTGGTGTCAGCAGTACATTTACCTAATTTCATAAAACATCATTGATCAAACAAGCTGTGACTCTCGCCTACCTTTTTTTTTCTTTATTATCACTCTTTACTGGTTTTCATCCATTTTCTTTCATTTCAATTATTTCGGCTTTTTTACAGTATTTTCCTTTTTTAGCCTTTCAAGTGGTGGTGTGGCTCAGAGTTTTAGCATATTCTTTGCTCTTTTTATTACATATTTTCTCTTGAAGTCCTCATCTTTGTATGTGACTATAAAAACAGAATACAGGGATCCCTGGGTGGCGCAGTGGTTTGGCGCCTGCCTTTGGCCCAAGGCGGGATCCTGGAGACCTGGAATCGAATCCCATATCGGGCTTCCGATGCATGGAGCCTGCTTCTCCCTCTGCCAGTGTCTCTGCCCCTCTCTCTCTCTCTGTGTGACTATCATAAATAAAAAATTAAAAAAACAAAAACAAAAACAAAAAAACAGAATACAGAAAATATTCAAATCTTTATTTTTAGCCAAAAATAAATGGACCAGAGCAACATACCTAAATGAGGAATACATTGCTTCCAAAATCCAAAGAAGCTCACTAGGTCCCCTGCCTCTTTTTTGGCTGTAAGAAAGCCCAGAGACAATAATTAATCTTATCTCAGAGAGATATTTTAATACGCCCTGCACTAATGGGCCCCTAGAAATTTCACTGAGGAAGAAGGCCCCTGAATTTTTGTCAAATTTTTTTTCTGAAATTTGTCAAACTCTCCGACATACAAATGTCTTAGCAATAGACCTTGAGTAATTGCTACCTTTTGCTCATTAGATCCAGTCCACAGAGTGTCATTAATGTAAAAGACCATGTGGAAAGGAAAGGTAATATTTCTACAAACTAAATTATCACATGAGCCTTGAGAATTGATATGCCCCTCAGGTAAAAGAATGAAAGTATATTACTGGCTTTGCCCACTGAAAGCAGATTGCTTGTGATTGGTCGTATTGACAGAAATGGAGAAAAGGCAATTGCCAGATCAATAGCTGCATAACAGATATTAGGAGATATACTGAATTTGCTGAAGCAATGAAACCACATCTGGCATAGCAACTGCAATTGGAATAGTCAACACCAGATGGTTACAATAACCTACAGTCTTTCTCTAAGATCCATCCATCTTCTTCTCAGGCCAAATAGGAAGAATGAGATGGGAATTACCACCCCTTCCCTTCTCCATTTCTTGATGATGGGTGGCACTAATCTCTACAATTCCTCCAGGCATGTGATATTGCTTTTGGTTTACTATTTCCCAGGTACAGACACTTCTAGTCATTTCCACTTGCACTTTCCCACTGTAATAGCACTTACTCCACAAGTCTGGAGTTGCTATGTGGGGATTCTGCTAGTTGCTGAGTATATCTATTCCGATTGTACATTCTAGAAAAGGAAAATTACCACAGGATGGGTTGGGAGGCCCACCAAGCCCACTGTGAGAGGGATCTGAGCTAAAACTCCATTGATCACCTGACCTCCATTAGCCACTTCTCTGATAGGTACATGACAGTGACATCTTGGTTCTCATGGAATTAGTTCTGAGCCAGTGTCCAATAGTCTTTGAAAGTTCTGATGGTTTCCTTTTATGCAATGCACAATTACCCTAGTAAAAGACTGTAGGTCTCATTGAGGAAGGTTGGAGTAAAGATTAACAGTATAAATGTTAGTCCATGTACCAAAATCCTTCTTCATGGGGACCCAGCCTTATCATTCAGGCTCTGTAAACTCCTTAAATATGGGAATTGATTGAAGAACCATGGCTCTATGTTTCAATGGTTCATGTTAGACTTTTATTCACTTAATCTAGAAGTTTTCTGCTTATACCAGTCAAATGAGGATGTAGTAGCCTTCCTATATATTTCACTTCTGGGAACACCATCATTAATTGGTCAATGCCACAGGTCCATGTTGAGTCAGAGTATTCTGATAACTGGTTTGGCATTGCTATCCATTATAGTAACCATACTCATCTTGTCTTTGCAATTGAACACTTCCTTGACACTGCGATCTAGGATCCAATCCTCCATTGTATCTAGATTTCCCAATTCAGTGACTATAGTTCCACAGAGAAGAGTGATCTCAGAGTTCTTAAGGATGTTGGGGGCTTCCCTCACAAATTTATTTCTCATGGTGAAAAGTATGTCTCTGGAGATCCCTGGGTGGCTCAGCAGTTTAGCACCTGCCTTCGGCCCAGGGCATAGTCCTGGAGTCCTGGGATCGAGTCCCACATCAGGCTCCCTGCATGGAGCCTGCTTCTCCCTCTGCCTGTGTCTCTGCTTCTCTCTCTCTCTCTCTCTCTCTCTCTCTCTCTCGCACACACACACACACACGAATAAATAAATAAAATATTTTTTAAAAGTATGTCCCTGAACCTTCCCAATGTGGGTGAGTAGGTTTTATTTTTTATTTTTTTTTTAATTTTCATTTATTATTGATGATAGTCACACACACACAGAGAGAGAGGCAGAGACACAGGCAGAGGGAGAAGCAGGCTCCATGCACCGGGAGCCCGACGTGGGATTTGATCCCGGGTCTCCAGGATCGTGCCCTGGGCCAAAGGCAGGCGCCAAACCACTGCGCCACCCAGGGATCCCGGTGAGTAGGTTTTAAATAACAAATCCGCTCTAACATTCCAATCTCTTCCAACTTCTGAATCTCGTTCTGTTCATTAAACCAAAACAGTTCTAGTATTTCCAACTTGTTCACAATGGGTCACATTTTGGTCCATATTTTAGTCAACCAACCAAACAAATTGTTACAGCTCTTTCCTCAAGCTGCAATATTAGATGCAGAATCTCTACTTAGTGAGCTCATATTAACAAATTTAGCCCGATCCAATTTCATTCCCACACACATTCCCCAGATTTCTGTCTGTATAAATTAGAAAACTCAAGTAGTTGTTTTGAAATATTGCTCACATTCTCATGGGTCACACTTTGTCCATTTATTTTTGGGGCCTTCTGGGACTTGAATCTTATTATAAGTTTAGTTGCAGAGCAACTGTCTCAGGAAGTCCATGCAATTTCTTCAGCATTGTAGGGTTAATCCTCTCAGAAGGGGCTAAGGAGGCTACTCCCACTGGGGATAAAAGACTGTTCCCTCTGGGGATGGGGAGATCCCTTCCAGTGGCAAAGAAGACTCATCAGAATTTAAAGGCTCAATATCCCCAGCTTCATCAGGATCTTCCCACATGTCCCCCTTTCCAACTGATAGGACCCCATTCTTCCCCAATCAATGCTCTCCTTTAACAGTAAATACTCTATGACACTGAGGGTTCAATTTCTATAGTAATTCAAACAATCATAGAATGAAATTCTAGGTTTGATTTTTAACAATCCCAAACCTGTAGTTAGAGAATATAAGGGTGTTCTTCATTGTATACATAAAGTTTTTAGATTATTTAGGCAGCACCTCAGCTGAGAGTTCAAATCCCTGAGCTCACTCTTTTCTTTCCCAACTATGTCCAGTAGAAACCACCAGCCAGTCTCACTATATCTGTTAGTTAGACCAAAATGTTTGAAAGTATCATAGTCACCCAGCTTCTTGCTTTTTTTTCTTTCAAGATTTCATTTAAATTCTAGTGAATTAACATATAGTGTAATATAGATTCAGGGGCAGAATTTAGTTATTCATCACTTGCCCATAATCCACTTACCCCATGCCCCCACTCACCTCCAGTAACCCTGTTTTTTCTCTATTGTTAAGAGTCTCTTAAGGTTATTGCTTTTTTAAGTGGTTGATTATGAGTATCCAGGAGTGATGTTTTGGATATCTATTGCCGGATCACACCACGGACCATTGGAAATAGCCATTAAATCTAATCCAGTTAGAAATCCAGTTAGAAAGCCAATTTCAGAAACTCTAGAACCAATTTAGAAACTTTACCCTTAATGCTCTATTTCTCTAGAACCAGTCTCAGTATCAAAATCTATATTAGACAGGGTTCTCTAGAGAAACAGAACCAATAAGTTATAAATTTATTATAAGAAATTAGTTCATATGACTATGAAGATTGAAAAATGTCCAGATATGCAGTTGGCTAGTTGGAGACCCAGGAGAGCCAATGTTGTAAGTTCTTGTCTAAGGGTGGGAAATGTCTGGTGTTCCAGCTAAGCAATCAGGCAGAAGAAATCCCTTTACTCGGCCTTTAAAAAAAAAAAAAGTCTGGTCAACCTGAAGGATATAAGGATACAGCCTTTTTGCTTCAAGAAGTACAACTTTAGGGCAACCCCGGTGGCACAGTGGTTTAGCACTGCCTGCAGCCCAGGGCGTGATCCTGGAGACACTGGATCGAGTCCCACTTGGGCTCTCTGCATGGAGCCTGCTTCTCCCTCTGCCTGTGTCTCTGCCTCTCTCTCTCTCTCTCTCTCTCTCTGTGTCTCTATGAATAAATAAATAAAATCTTAAAAAAAAAAAAAAGAAGTACAACTTTGAAAGACAAGCCTTGCTCCACAATTCCCCACGGAATCAGCTGAGGCCTCTATTGCAACTACGTTGTGTGGATGGAGAACTTCTCCCTTTACCCAATTTTGCTTCCCTAACCCTCAATACTCTCATTCTCAAGAGACATTAAAGTTTCTAGTGACATCTGGATGGCTCAGTCAGTTAAGCAACCTGCCTTTGGCTCAGGTCCTATGATTCCAGGGTCTGGCTCTAAGTCAGCCTCCTGCTCAATGAAGAGTCTGCTTCTTGCTCTGCCCCATTCTACTCTCCCCATCCCCACTTGTGCTCTCTTTCAAATAATTAAAGAATATCTTTAAAAAAAAGTTTCTACACAGATATCTCAGAGCTTCAGAGTCTATTTCCTAGGGAATCCTATATATATTTATACACACACACAGACACACAAAGAAGTTGCTTTATTAACTCATTTTATGTTGTTTTTAGAGGAATAAAAACATTTTGTCACATCATGACTTTAGTTGCTTCCTTTTTACTTAATTCCTACTGTATTTTCTCTTTTAGTTGTGCAGTATCCAGCCATTCAATAAATGAGGATACTCTAACTGCAGAAATGATTATGAATGAGATTACACAAGAAATAATGGACATTTGGTTTTGATCTGGCAGATAAGGAGCTTGACAATTATCACTTCCATCTATACAACAACAAAGAAAGCTAAATAAACTGAAAATAAACAACTCTTCTTAAATCCATGAGGGAACTGAAATCACAGGTCACTGCATTGTAAATTGAAGTGACAGGAAAGTGGATACAGAGAATCAAAGTTTACTGAAGCAGAAGCCCAGGAATAGAAAGTTCCATAAAAACTGGCACCAACATAGGAAAACCCAAACTATAATAGACAAGTTTATAGAAAGAGGATTAAAGGAAGACTCCACAAAGACAATGACAGTTCATCTGAACAAGATTAATGAATTGAGTAGTTTCTGCCATTCAAACATTTTCCAAAACCCAATTTTGCCATTAGATATTTTTTTCACCAAATATACTATGGTTAAAAATATTCCCTATCCCTTCTGAATTCTTTGTCAAGCAGTTTGGGTGTCTCTATTTCTTTAGAGTTGGTTACTGGTATTTTATTTTGTTTCTTTGGTGATATCATGTTTCCCTGATTCTTCACAATCCATATAGCCTTGACTTGGTGTCTATACATATGAAGAAGTAGTCTTTTCTTCCAGACTTCATAGATTGGCTCTGGCCGGCAAAGGCCTTCATCCATCAGCCATGACAGAGATTCTGGGTAGGTCTGGTGCTGGAACCAGGGGCAGGCAGGCCTGGAACCTGGGTCCTTGAGTGGGTTGACTTAATGCCTGGGTCCACAGACACTGGCCTGATACTAGTGTGGACCTGGAACCAGGATCTGTAAAGGTGGGCCTGGAGCCTATGTCCATAGTGGTTGATCAGAAGACTGGGTCTGGAGAGACTGACTTGATGCTAAAATGGGCTTGGAGCCTGAGGCTGTATGAGTAGGTTGGGAGTCTGCATCCATGAAGGCTGCACTGGAATGGAACCAGCCTGACACCAAAGCTCTTTTGTCTCCTTCCCCATGTGAGAGCTCCCAAGTGGAGAAGGTCTCTCTGGGTACTGCACTTCCTGAGCATCAGGAGGACTGATGTGTACAAAGTGAGACTATCCTTACTCCCATCGGTGCATTTCTTATTTCCATGCTTCCTCTAATTGCTATAATCTCTCACCTGGATTCTATAACTCTTGTGAGGATGTGTTGTTGCTGTTGGTGGTGGTGGTGAAGATGTTTTTACATGTGGATGGTTGTTAAATTAGTGTTTCTGTGAAGCGACAAAAAAACCTCTTATTCTGCCATCCTGCTGATGTCTCTTCCTCAATTAAACTCTTTTTGTCTTAGATTTATGTATTTATTTTGTGGGGGAGGAACAGGGGAAGAGAATCTTCAAGCAAACTCTGCTGCACTGAGCAAGAAGCCTGACACAAGGCTCGATCCCATCACCCATGAATTATGACCTGAGCCAAAACTAAGACTCACATGCTCAATCAACTGAGCCATTCAAGTGTCCTCTCAGCTAAATTCCTAAAGAAAGATTTTTTTTCTAAAATATTTTAAGCTCACAGGTCTGGTGGTTTAAGCAACACATTATATACATTAACCAGTACTGACATGAAGCTGAAACTAAAAGTTGCCTCCTATCTTGTTTCTCTTCCTTTTGTTCCTTATCTCAAATAAGGAAGTTGGTTAGGTGCCAAATGGGTTTAAAATGAAAGGTTCATGAGTTCTGAGGAAATCTTTTTCTTTTTCTGGAAATTCAAGTGTATAATGACTTTCTGATTGAATCACAAGCTGCTGTAGTGATATTTTATAAATGTACTGGTATTCTCTGGTGATGGATACATTTTGTCAGTATCCTGTTTCCTTTCTTAGTAGAAGGCCCACTTTTCAGCTGTTGAAGATTGATCGTATGTTCTAAATGCTAACCCTTCCCTCTAGTTGAATCAGGGTATAATAAAAATGTAAATGAAGATATTTTTGCAGCTTTTTGGATACTGTGGTGTTTACATAGGTCTGTGGGTTTGTTTTGATAGAGAAAGGAAGTTGATACTAAAATATGGTGTATCATCATATAATAAGTCATTACTGAAATGAGTTGAATCAAAATCTCATCTTCCTAACCATAATCCAAATAACTCTTTACGAATAAGTAAATTTCTCCATTTTAGTAACTTTAAGTGAGGGGAAGTCAGAAAGGCACAGATAATTTTGAAAGTGTGTGTGTTTGTGTGTTAATTCTAAGGGGAATAGAAATTTTCTGTTTTTATAGCTAATTTGTGGAAAAGTCAAAAAAGGCTATTCTACTAAACACGCAATGTTTTGACCTTGCTTGAATGATTTGCAAACATGTGTAATACATGTATGCCCTACTCTTGGGCCTATATTATGATCAAACCCAGAATATCCCGCTGTAGCAGTATTTTTCTGTTGCTTAACAATGTCTGGGAATGTGATCTACACAAGATTGAGGTTCTATAAATCAATCAAGTTTTATACTATGCAAAAAGGTGACATTATCTGTAGAAAAAGTAAGAACAATTGGTAGTGGAAGAGGGGCTATGGAAACAAAAGAGATTTTGATGAACAGGTGACTTGGGTCTAACTCCTAAGAAGACCATTGACTAGGTGATTAGGAGAGAAACTGGAAAAAGGAATCCTGAACTGGGGAGATTCTAAGCAAATCTAGAGTGATAGGAAAGTACAAGATGACATAGGCAACGAGGAGTGATGTAGTATGTGCAGAGAGACAGGACAGGGAGGAGCAAGTGGAGATGATGACAGGAGCTCTTGGAATGCAGGGAAGATAAACAATGTGAAAGACATGAAATTACTCTAAGGCTTGGTGCTGGGCCAGTGGATAGCCTCTGTAAATCATGCCATCATCCTTACTCTTCTCCATGTTGGCCTCTCAGTCCATAATGCTCTTCTACATGTTCTCTGATGGGTGGAGAGAGAAAAACAGAGTCAAAAAATAACCTTCAAGAGGCCCTCTTAGCCATTTCTTACTTCTCTGTTCATTTCCTGTCCCCTCTGAAATGTCCTTCACCTTGTAGGGTGTGACTGCCTTCTCTGTTGACACTGCCTGGTGCTACTCATTGTGTCAATTGCTCTGAGGATCCCCCAGGGGTAAGTGCTAGACATTTAGGGCAGGATTAATCTATACAACTAAAACTTCCCTAAGGGGCGCTTACCTGGCTCAGTGGCTCAGTCGGTTAAGCATCTGCCTTCAGTCAGATCACTGATCTTGGGGTCCTGGAATCAAGCCCCACATCAGGCACCCTGCTCAGTGGGGAGTATGCTTCTCCCTCTAACCTTTTACCCACCCCCCACCTCACTTATGCTCTCTCTCTCCCTCTCTCAAATAAATAAAATCTTTTAAAAAATTAAACATCCCTAGGAAATAAAATATTGTAATTTTGTTCAAAAATTTATTATTGCTGGCTGTTAACAGCCCTGGTCCAAAGAGATTGAAGACAGGAACTATATTTTGTAGTTTGAAATAAAGATTTCCAGTAATCAAAAGTTTACCCCCAAAAAACAAATATTACCACAACTTCAATAACTTTTCAGTGCATGCCCAAGAACTTATCCCAGCAGCTAGAAATCAACAGATACATTCATCAGAATTGGAAATTTGATATAAAGGATACCCCAGCCAGGACCCCAGCCCTTCTCTGGCCAAGCAGTTCTGTATTCTCCAGTACTGCTTTCATGGGGAATATGCACATTTTTGTAGGTTAAGGCTTGGAATTAGGTAGATGCCTTCGTCCCAAGCCTTTTGTGGCCAGACTTCTCTAGACCTTTGCCCTGTTACAGGTCCCTGGCTAAGCTAAAGTTTCCAGCCTGTGTGTGCATTAAGCACCCCTTTAGTAGTCCTTGAGCAGCCCAGCAGTGTTAGGTCAATAGAGCTAGTCCCCAGCACCAAAGGTACAGCCCCTAGGGCCCCTGACCCTCCACCATCACCACCCCTGCCCTGCGCCTTGAATATTGCTCCAGGCAGCAGCTGCAAATTGGCAACAGACTCAATTTGGTCTTACTGCCTGAAGGGGCTCCTGGGATTCTCCAGCAACGGCCCGGATATCTCTTTTTCTTGTTCTTGTTTATTTGTTTTGTTTTGTTTTTTGAAAGGTGACATAAAATGAAGTCGTTTGCATCCAGGTGTTTTAAAATTGAAGTGGCCCTGAAAGAGGTGGGCCTTATGCACATACTCTTCTCCTCAAGTGGAACCATGAACCTTTGAAATGGGCCATGCCGCCTGCCTTCAGCCCAAGGCATGATCCTGGAGTCCTGGGATCAAGTCCCACGTCAGGTTCCCGGCATGGAGCCTGCTTCTCCCTCTGCCTGTGTCTCTGCCTCTCTTTGTGTGTGTGTGTGTGTGTGTGTGTGTGTGTGTGTCTTTCATGAATAAAGAAATAAAACCTTTAAAAAAATGACAAATTTAAAAATGATTAAATGGGCCATGTGACAAATACTCCAAGAACTCTGCAAGAACTTGCTACAATAGTGGACTTTAGCTCAGTGAAAGCCTTAGCTACCAATTATGTTTAGTCAAGGTTAGTTTTCTGCTGCCAATACCAATCAAAATTCTTTGTGAACAATGTAAACAAGCATTACTTTTTTGACTTTAGAACCCCTGACTTTTGCTTCTTAGTGGACACTATTTGGGTTACTACCCAAACCTGTGTACCCTGAATTGCAATTCTTTGATCCTAAATAAATACTTTTGCTTCAATATTGCCTTCTGAAAATTTTAGATTGATAGGTGGTTATACCAGCCATCTCACCTGGCCCCTCTTTGACAAAAGAGTGGGGTAAGCTGGAGCTCTGCTTTCAGGGGGAACATTCACCATTGGGTAGATTAGGGTTTGGACTAGGTATGCACCTCATCTCTCAATAGCCCTCTCCTGCAATCCAGTCTTTCCTGACCATTGTCCTATTCCAGATCCCTGGCTACACTGACTAGCATTATACATAAGGCATAGGGGAGCATTGGCACTCCTTCAGTAGGCCTTGGATAGCAGAAGCCTCCTAGACCTGTGTAACTAGAGTTCAACCACAACCACTTGCATAGACTCCAGGGTAGAGGGAGCCTATCCCCTATCATTTTCAGGAGGCAACTGCAAATTGGCACCAATCTGCCCCTATCTGTACTTGCCACCTGATGGGATCTTATACTTCTCCAGCAACCAGGGCTCTTAGGTGTTCCTTATTGGAGACTATCCCAGGCCACTCCAACCTCTACTCTGGCAGACTGTCCAGCATCTCTGGCTCTGCCTGCAGAGATGTATGCCCATTTGTGTAGGATAGAGCTTGGAATAAAGCAGATGCCTGTTCTCCCAAGATCCTGCCTCTTCTGATACTTGCCCTGTTGAGAGTCCCTGGAGAAAGAAGAGGAGGAGAGAGAGAGAGAGAGGGAGAGAAATAATGCCCCTTTAAAATGGAAATATTTTAAAGGGACACAAGCTTCTTGGGAACTTCCAGCTGCACAAAATATTCTTCTCTAAATGAAAAAAGAACTTATACACATAATTGGGGGGGAGCTAAATATATAAATACTATTCTCAACTATGTATATATGTGTGGGAGTGTGTGAATGGCAAGTTCTGAGCCAATTGTATCACATATACATGTGTGTCATATATATATAATCATACACACAATTAGAATCTAAAGTATCTCCTAAAAGGTAGAAATTCTTCTAGACTGGGTAGCAAATACACTGTTCATTAAACTATTTTGTCAAAGTAGAACAAGTATATACTATTGATGCTTTGAAGCAAAACGTATAAATGTCTATCATACACCTTTGAAGTATTTATCCACATGCCAAATTATGATAAAATTTTACTTTAGAAAAAATATATAATTGTATTTCAAGAACATCCTATTTCACACTGTTGTATTAAAATTGATAATATTTAAAATCGTTTGACAGCTGTTTTAAAGTAGACAAATAATGCAAAATGCCAGTGTTTACATTGATTAGGAAACCTAACTTTATCCATTCAGCAAACTTCTATTTTGTCCAGAATGTCCAATGACACTCATTCCTATTGCATAATAGTGATGTATGCTAGCCACTTTTCCTAAAGATTATTTTATATTAACTTGTTTAATTTTAAAAACAAGCTTGTAAAATAAAGACTATTATCATCTCTGCTTTGGATATGAAAACAAATTAGTCAAACAGATGTTAAGTATCTTTCTCAAGATCACAGAGCTAGTAAGCCATGGAGCTGGGATTTAAACTAGAGTCTCTGCTCTAACCATTATGGTTTGTTGCCATAAAATAGATTTGCCATTCAGTACTCTGAATAAATAGAAGTTACCTTGTACAGAGTATATTTTATGAAAATATTGGGAATACTAAGATTATTTTGGCCATGATTAGTATGACACTAGTTTACATCTCTTCTTATAAAGTACCTAAGACTGAGTTTTTAAAGTTCTGATCTATTCAATTTCAAATACTGGGAAAACACAGAATGTGAAGTATGCTTTACTGTAAACATTTTTGGAGATGAAATTGGGGCTGTTAGAATTCCTATAACTAAGAGATTTACACATCCCTGAGAAGACTTTTTTTTGTGATCTGTTTCATTCATTTCATGATTAAGCATGTAATGTCATGATTATTCTGATATATAATTATCTCCTAAGGCCTGCTTTCTCTTCTAGCATGGAAACCAGAAGAAAAGCTATATTCATACTTTACTTGATATCAAATTGCCAAAGTCAGAGCACAGACTTAAGATCTACAGTATGCTGGATTTCTGCCGATTGAATTACAACCCTATTGTCATCTAACAGGAATACAGGACAGAAAGCTACATATATCTTAACACTGTAATATAACCATGTTATATAACCAAAATAATTTTTCCTAGGCTTTAGAATGTAGTAAAATATTTGAAGGACAATAATGTTTAAATATCTCTGAAGGATAATGTAGATTTGGACTAAACGTTGCTTCAATAGGATTCAGAAAACAGTTTTGAATTAGTCACTTCTCTTTAGTTATGGTTAATAGAAATTTGAGTCCGTTTAAATGGCTTAGACTAATGAAGGTGTTTATTATGTTACAGAGGGGAAGCTGAATAGGGTGGTACACAAAATTGAAGAAAAAGCTACCAAATTCAGGGCACCATGGATGAAATTGCATTGTGCTAGTCTCTGCTTCTCTTTAAATTGATAAGGCAACAAGTATCTTAGCAAACCCAACTGAAAAATCCAACTTAAAAAAAAAATCTATCTCTGAGCTTCCATTCATCAATTCATGAACTCAGATTTGTCTTGCTTGGGTCACAGATCTGCTCCTACAGACCTTAAACCATAGGTCTACCCCTTAAACTACCCCTTTGTGTTTTACCAAAACAGAAAGTTCAGATCCGGATCTGTGGTTGTCTCTTTTGCTATGAGGAAAGGGATTCAGGGTGCCTGGAAAATAGAGTAGAGTCTTTCAAAGAAAAGAGAACATAATTTCCAAAAAAAAAAAAAAAAAAAAAAAGTGACAAGAAGGAACTTAAACCTAGATATTGAGAGGATATAATCAATACTTGTCCATTAGGTTGATTCTGTATTCAAACACAAACCATACTAAAAGATGAAAAAAATAATGCAGCAAACCACATTTATATGTAAAATTTAGGTATTTTCTTTTAAGGCTGAGAAAAAATTCTGAGGTATAGATGTCAAAATTTGCCTCCAGTTTTCCTTCAATACAAAGAATTTTAAAAATTTATTTTCTTTCAAAAAGATCTTTTATTTTAGTATAGTTTCAGTTTTTGCTACATTTGTTGCAGGGTTACTGGTTCTTGTCTCAAGGAATTGAAGAATGAATCTCATGGACACAAAAGCGTGAAATGAAATGAAAGCTTATTAAGGGAAGGTGAAAGCAGAAAGGAATGAAAAAAAGCTTTCTAGAGAGAGGAAGTTCCCAAATAGTTTGACACTGAGGGCTATTGGCAGTCTTTTATTGAGAACTGACTGGGAAGCTTGTGGTTTTGAGATTCTTGTGCCATCTTGGTTTAAGCAAAGATGATTGATAACATCTTTCATGGCTCACTTTTCTGAGGTCTGGTCATTTTCTGTGATTACAACGTAGCTGCCAAAAAAAAAAAAAAAATACTCCCTAACATCCAGGGCAGGTGGTCTAGTTTGTTCCCTTATCTCTGGTTTTGTCGGCCTCAGCATTTCTCCACATTTGGGATTTCTATGAGCCTGGTCACATAGGCCCCTGTGTGAGCCTAGTCAGGGGAGTCAGGGGCCTCCTATCTCACCCTACCTATACCGTAACCCTTTCCATACCCACAGTTATTACTTAGAAATGAACAAAATAAAACATTGTGACATTTCCAAATTATCAACCAAGTTTATAAAATGAGTTCATGAATTCAAGTATTTAAATTCTATTTTCTGAATTAAAATTACAAAATATCATGCAAGAATGAAGTCAAAGTCATGTCCCTATGTTTTCAAAGGAGCTATTGGTCTCCTTTGAAACTACCTAAATTTGGGGTGGGGGGAACACCTGGATGGCTCAGCAGTTAAGTGTCTGCCTTTGGCCCAGGGCATGATCCTAGAGTCCTGGGATTAAGTCCCACATTGAGCTCCCTGCATAGAGCTTATGTCTCTGCCACCCCCCATCTCTCTCATGAATAAATAAATAAAATATTTTTTAAAAAAGTATCTACATTTTTTGTATATATGGAGAATTATCTGATTTAATGAAGATAGGTTATTTTGATTATTCCACTATAAACTATTTGACTGAATGATAAAGCCAATCTTTTAAGGAAAAATCAAACTTGGAATATTACTCCTCTAATAAAAACAAATATAAAAGACTTGAGAATCTTGGAAATAGACCAGAAACTTATGACTTGTCATCATTACCAAATTAATGCAATTGTTTAGATGTTCTTTCTATCTACCAATATAATTTGCCTTTGCTCAGTACTGTAAAAATTCGAGGACTGAGATTAAAAGCAGTGAATAGTGTCTACAGGTTTCTCCCTTGGCTGTTAGTTTAATAGTCCAGAGATGGTTATTTTTGCTATAACCTTGGCTTACGCTGGAGATAAAAATCTCACAATCTCTTCCTTTCTCTCATTATGAGGTAATTCATTAAAAGTAGAGCAAACAACCAAAATATAGAACAACAAAATTTCAAATTCCTTATTTCAATTTCCTAGTCTACTGCCTCCTGCTGGTGCAGCCTACAAGCCTCCTCCGGTCTTTCAGGATTTGTATTTCTTCCCCTAAAAACCAAGTACCAGCAGCTGCAATGCATAATCATAGAGGTTCTGGATGGAAAGCCACCGAGACATCTATCTCCCCAAGCTAGAAACAGAAGACATTCTCTCCAGGCATAGTTTTTAAAAAATAGGTGTTTGGCCTTCAAGAAACGACTTGGCCCTTAAGATGGAGATTTACCTTGTCAGCTCACTGCTTTATTAAGGGACCCTTTCCAGTTCCCAGGAACTGGGGCAGAGAAGCTGTGAGCTTATGTCCACCAGTGCTGTGGACTGTTCTACCCTCCAGCACTGTGCCCAAAACTACTGGGACATTAAACTCAATCCTCTCGTCCTCTCTTAGAATGTGTCCCCTGAATTTACAGATGGCCTTTTCCTTAGAGTAACTTGAATTTTTAAATTTATTATTAAAGTTAATTATGTCCTCTTCCTGTCCAATTTTACTACCATCATACCTGCCCAGAGGAAAATAGCATTAATAATAAGTCCTTCACCTCTTTATCTATACATAAGCAAATGTGTACAAGCATGATTACATAAACTGGTCAGTATACAGCCTCGATTACAACCTTGACCTTAGCTTTGGGTAACAGTCATAATGCCCATTGTCCCAACACCATGGAATCCTCAGCAGTGGAACTAACTCACTTGCTCTTTTAATATATGATGGAAGGTTGGCTGTTTTACCAACGCAGTAGCCCCACACCAACGTTAATAGTCTCTAGAATGATTTCAGTGCAGTTGTTTTCAACCTTAGCTGAAAATTAGAATTGTAAGAGTAGCTTAAATTTTTTTTCAATAACCTAACCACACCTTTGATCTATTAACTCAGAGTCTTAAGAGGTGAGATAATCTCAGGCCTCAGCATTTCTTCAAAGCTCCTCTGTATAATTTCAGTGTCCAGCTGATTTGAGAACTATTTCCACAAGGCCAGAGAGATCACATTGTGTGACACCTGTCTACCCTGACCACCCCAACCAATCTCCGCATTAAGGACTTGTTGGACAAGGTTACAAAAATGAAATAGCTGAGGTTTGTAATTACCTTTGTCCGAATTTGGCCTACACGAACCGAACTAATTTTGCTAACATTGCAGAAAGAGCCATCCACTGAGGTGATGGATGTGTTAACTAAACTGATAGCGGACATCAGTTCACTCTACAGACATACATCAAATCATTGGGTTGTACATCTTAAACTTATACGGTGTTACATGTCAGTTATAACTCAAGGAAGCTGGAAAAAATAAAATAAAAAATATATAAATGTTTTTAAGACAGAAATGAAAGAGCCTTCAATGCTCAAGGATGATTCCACTACCTTTGCCTCTGAACATACTTACTCAAGGAAGGTAGTATTGAAGTCATTTATCCAAACATTGTCAAATACCCAGGCTGAGTTAAGCATCAGCAGTGGACTTTGTGAAACTTACAGTTTCTGCAGTCCTGCCTTCCAGTCATTGAGTCTATAGCTGTAAGAAGTGGCCCAGGAATCTGTCCTTTTATGGGGGATTATCTGTATAAATCTTACATGAAGACAAGTTTGGAAATCATGTAACTCTTCAATGAAGGAAGGACAGTTACCCAAAATAAGTACAAAACGTGGCCTTTCCCCAGGAATTATGACAGTACATGTGTGTGAGTGTGTGTGTGCGTGTGTGTGTATGTGTGTGTGTGATATCTCCTAGGTATTTTGCATAAGAGGGAGAGAGATAGAGAGACATTTTTGTCATATGCCATGTCTCATAAACCAAGGCACCAGAAAGCAATGAGGGCTAAATTACTCTGACGAAGAGGTTAGTGAATCCTCAAGAAGAGCTTTAGGTTTACTCATCCATTGTAAAGGCTGTCAGAGATGACATCATGGTGGCAGAAAAGCAGGGAGATATTTATGAGCAGTAGGATCTAATTGAACTCCAGAGCCCCTCTGAAGTCAGAGACAGAAATGTTCTCTTTTAGTCAGTGTGAAAGCCAGAGTATGCATGAGAGAAGAATGAAGAGATAAAAGATACCAGGGGGAAAAAAAAAAAAAAATGTAACCTCTTTATAGGAACAAAATAACCAACAAAGATATTTTAACTATTAATAGCAGATCTTTTTATGGTTAGAAATAGAAGAATAAAGAAGAAATTATCTTTCCCATGGGAATAAAGAAAAACCCAAATGTGTGGGAGTCAAGTACAGTTGTTGACCTTTAATGAATAATTTTATCTTTGTGAGAATGACAATGACAGTAAGCTACTAAAGAAATGAAAGAGTAAAGTTGCTTTTTAAAAATATCTGTGTTTATGTAAGTTGTATTTTGGTCCTATATGATAATTAGTAAAGCCTGTTCGCTGGAACTATGATGAAATATTTATCTAGGTTTTAATATTTGTACTTAAATATATTTTGCTTATAATTTTCACATTAAACTTTAATTCTTTTGTTCCAGAGTTTCTCTTAGTGCATATGTAAAATGTCCATGAGTTCACAATTTTAAAAGTTTAAGAGTAACACACTACCAGATGTCCATATGATGATGTTCTTTTAAAGAAGTGTCAAAATATTCTGAAATGCACCTCACTTAGAACTCAGATAATACCAGTTTTTCCAAATTCTAGATCTCTGATTTAAACAAATCAGTACTGCAGGTTGGTTTACTGTTTCCTTTGGCCTATACATAGCTATGCAATTATATGATAAGCAAAAGAAAACTACCTCCTTCACTGATATTCTTAAATCAGCAATTTTGTCCCAGAAAAACTCGCAAGCTCTAGATTTACAAGGCTTGACATCTTAAGTTCAGGGATGCTGACCAACTATGTTAAAAAAAAAAAGTTCTTTAAAATAAAATATAATGGTCCTACTATCTTCAAGCAATTTTTAGGACTTTTCTTAAGGCAATAACATTTCAATGGAAAGATTATAAACTTCTGTTAATAATATCCAGATTACCAAAATAATAACTTCAACATGACTTTATCTAAATAAATGAGGATATAAATACTAAATGGTGTAATACTTCACCTATATTACAAAGCTGGTACACTTGGTACACTTATATTACAAAGCTGGTACACTAGGTACACACACATACACTTGGTACTGGTACACTTGGTACACACTTGGTACCATTTGCTAAGATGTTAAGATATTTCTGAAATATTTGGCATAGTGCTGCTGCTCTAGTCATCAGGACCCCTACCCAGGAATCCCTCAGACCACTATCACAGCAGGGTCTCCTGAATGCCCTTCCAGTGCTGTGGCTTGTGTCAGTACTGGCTGCTAAATATATACATGTCACCCCTGCGCACTTGTGCATATGTAATAACAAAGCAGGAAAAGAATCCTTTATTCGAGAAAAGGAATTCTGTGAAATGATGCTGAGATAGAATAATAGAGCCATAGAGGAGTTTTTCCCCAGGGTCTCCAGCAATAACCAGAACACCATACCAGAAGGCATCAGACAATGAAGTGGAAAATGTTCTGTGAAGTTTATTTGCCTGGTAGTTTAAATACACAGTCATTTTTTTTTTCATTTGTTTTTGGCTCTAGTAGAGTAGCTTTCTCTTTCTTCACATGAATTTAACCACAAGTCCCTTACATCTTGGTGAATTTGGAAGAAGTATATTAATCCAAATCTTCAATTTTCACTAACGCAGCCATCTTTTCACAAATCCAAGATATCTCAGCACTGCAGCGAGAAATATAAATATTTCCTTTTTGAAAATAGGCACAACCTTTGGATCCATTGATCTGGGCATACTCTTTAGTGCTGAATCTGAAAATTAATCCACTTAAAATTAATTACAAATTTCATATTTGAAATTTAATCACAATTCAGTGTTCTCAGTTTCCAAAGACTATCTATCTGAACTTTGAGAGACTTCTATATCCATAACATATCAAAGTTCTTAAAACTGGCAAATCTGAATGCTTCATTTCAAGTCAATGTCATTATAGACTGCTGGGTGATTTAGCCAGTTAAGCATCTGACTCTTGATTTCGGCTCAGGTCATGATCTCAGGGTGATGGGATCAAACCTATGTCTGACTCCCTTGGCTCCATGCTCAGCAGGGAGTCTGCTTGAGATTCTCTCTCTCTCTCTCAAATAAAGAAATCTTTAAAAAAATCATTATAAAATTACACTTATCAGGTGTAAATACCCTATGTGCCTTTTTATTCAACTGATCTGCAATATTCTTTTCTTACTTCATAGCTGGGCCTATTAAATCTTCCTCTTGGAGTATGCACTTGCCAGAAGCAGCCTTAATCAGTAGGGAACATGATTCTTTTTGGGGAGGGTGCCGGGGGGGAACATGATTCTAAAGCTTAGTCCCACCACCCTGAGTGTGACACCCATAGCCTCAGGGTGTCAGTATCCACAGATTCCTAACCTTGATGCAGGGGGCCACCTCCTCCATATTTTCACTAGGAGTGAGTGGAGGGATGATGAAAACTCCTTTGGGAGAGGGGATCCATCTTCTTAAAGCCCAAAGTGGAAACAATTGCACTTACAGGTATCTCAGTCCTGTTCTGTAAATCTGCAGTCCAGCAGAACACCTCAGATTAGTTTTTAATCATCTCATGCCCAGTGTTGCTCCATTTACAAAGAAGCAACTGTCATTTTTGATTGTGTGTTTATGACTTTGGACATGTTTGTCACCATGATTTTTTGCGTGAAACTAGACTCATCAATTTAACATGACTAGTAGTGGTGGTAGTTAGAGAGTGAGAAATTGGTGTGAGTAGAAAAAGCCATGACAAAATTGTGGGAAATGGGTGAAGATAAAATATATCTAGGGAGAAAAGTCTAGACATATCATTGTTATTCAGGGAATTTGAAGAGTCACAGCTGTAGCCCAGAATCCTTGAAGTAAATGAATGGTTATAACTCAATTTAAGGAAACTTTGACAGCATGCACTGAGTAAATCAGGAGGGATGTGTATGGGGGAATAACTTGATGGGAAGGGAGATGGAGAAAAACTTAACACACCCAGAAAGATGACAATGCTCTTGTATTTCATGTGATAGGCAAATACTATATATTATATTATATTATATTATATTATATTATATTATATTATATTATATTATATTATTATATTATATTAAAAATACAAATATAATTGAATCATTTTAATATAGTTGTGATGAACTGTGTTCCTCAAGATATGTAGTTTGTAGTTGCTTGGAGAATATTATAAACTATGTGTTCCTTTCCATATTTTTAAGATGGTATCTATTTTTTTTATAACTTTAGTCACAAAAACTGTAATTTTCAAAGTTTCATATATTCTATATGTACTTTAAATATTTCTTAAAATTATTCTATCAATTCAGACTTACTTGCTACTAGAAAATGGCTGACAATTATTGAATTTAAATAAACATGTTAATGTATGTTCTTAGGATAAACGTCACCCTTGTGACCATAGTATTGGAGAGCCAGGATAGCTAAGAGCCCAAACTTATGGTCATAAAAGCATTCAAGTTCTGATTTGGCCACTGGAGTTTAGTGACCTTGGGCATGTTATTTAATCTCTCTATGACAACTGTTTCATCCATAAAATAGGAATATAACAGTGTTTTTACCATAGGGCTAATATTTATATACTACTTTGAGCAAAGTAAGTGTATTTTTTTTTGTTAAATAAAAAAGTAAATTTAATCTAATTGATAAGCTTCAGTGTCTTGCCATGAGTTTGTCACATACACGAAATTAGGTACTCTTGCTTTCATGATTTCTTACTGAAGCACTCTTTTCTTTGTATGTTGTGGTCTTTTTTTGTATCTAGATTTATATTTCTTACAATTAACATTGATTTTCTTAGTATTCCAATTTTTAGTATTCTTAGCTTCTTTTGTTTCTCCCCCTAACAGTTACAGACTTACAAGGATGGAGAGGGGACAGAGCCATCCTCCCATAGCCAGTTCCTTCCAGATGGATCCCATGATAAGCCCAACCAGAAGAAAGAGAGTGTGGGTAATGGCTGTGACTTCAGAAAATCCTGAGAGAGACAACAGGAACAGTGTTATGTGAGAGCCACATTCGGGTATGCAGTTGTAAGATGTTAATTCTCACTCAAAAAGCACTGAATGCCTACTATGTGAGTCTGAAATTCCACCTATTTTACTTTCTATGCTAGGAATAATTTTCATAACCAGGAAATGGGCGCCCGGGTGGCGCAGTCAGTTAAGCATCTGACTCTTGGTTCTCAGGGTCCGGAGATCGAGTCCCACCTTCTACTCCATGCTCAGTGAGGAGTCTGCTTGGGGTTCTTTCTCTCCCTCTGCCCTTCCTGCTCATCCTCTCTCTCTCTCTCTCTCTCTCTTTCTAATAAATAAGAAAATCTTAAAAAAAAAAAAAGAATATCTATAACCAATGAAGGAGATTCAACCAGACCTTTTCCTCCAAACTATCTATCTTCATCAAGGTGGAGTTCTTGTCCATGCAGTATTTTCTACTGTTAGTCCAGGTATTCTCCTCATTTGTTGCAAAATAATAGCAGCTGTGTTGGTACCATTGCCACATTTTAGGACAAGGATTACATTTGTGGTCTGAAAAAGAAATGACACCCATTAGTACAAGTTAAATAACACTGGAGTGCCTGGGAGCGTTTTAAAAACGAAATAACTAAAAAAAAAACAAAAAACGAAATAACTGAACCTGAGGAGGGATCTGAGACCCAGCATTCTGGAACCATACTGCTTTAGGAGACTGTGAGAATGAAATCACTTCCAATCCTGGGTTGGGACAACAGTGATTGAAATTCTCACTCCAGGGCTCGGTCTCCTGGGTCAGAATTACCAGCTCTAGTTTTAGCTTCTTAAAACTTAAGGTCACCTAAAAATAGCCCACAAAATAAGAAGCCGAAGTATCCAGGTTGGTAACATTCCAAGACACTTCCCAAATTCACCTCTGTGTTTTTAAAAATATGAAATAAATTGATATATTCTCTTGTCTTCTGTAGATTTAGTGTGATATCATTAGAGGTCATTGGAGAACACAATTTCTCATGCTACGAGGTAACTCACATGATCAATGCAAACTGGGGCAACAGATTTGACTGGCAAGTAGGTGCTAAATACCTGAAGTGTGAATGATCAGCTCTTGGCAGAGTTTGATGGCCATTTGTTCCTGTCTCCTCAATAGACTGGAAATCTGTGATTTGAGAAATTTCTCCTCTGTGGGAAAGCTTCTATAGTTGCTCAGCTGCTGGGATAAGTTATTCTGCTGGTAGTGGATGATTTTTTGAAGTTGACTTAATTTCTCTGAATCTGAGTTAATTTCATTAGATGTCTGCAAAACTCCAAGACATAACAGGAGACAACTTCGTATATCCTCCCATTCTCATTATAGCCACAGCTAATTCTCTTTACACAGAAATATTTCTCACATTATTTAATATTCATGAGTAGCTCTCAATAATTGAAGTATTGGGAGAAACACACCAGATGCCTTTTGACTGCAAACTGGAGCTCATCCTTATAATTTTTAATATTTTAAATATGATTATACTTGTATTAAAATAATGAATTATAATCCTATATCTTTGACATTTAACCTAAGGCAGTGCCAGGCATTTTGCCATTCTTTTAGTGGAAATATTTTCCTTTTATCTATTTAGATTTGGTTCATGTAATTGTTATTTTAATAGGAACAGAATCCTTTAAGGAAATGGGTATCTCAAAATATGGTGTGCAGACTACTTTTATCTGAATCACACACATATTTGGTTTTGTTTTAAATATAGGTTTTGATGCCATACTAGAATGTTTCTAGTTCTGGAGCCATAAAATCTGTCTTTTTTAAAAATTATATTTATTTATTGGAAAGAGAGAGTAAGCAGAGGTAGGGGCAGAGGGAGAAAGAGAGAGAGAGAGAGAGAGAGAATCTCAGGCAGACTCCACACTAAGCATGGAGCCTGACGTGGGGCTCGATATAATAACCGTGAGATCATGACCTGAGCTAAAATCTACAGTTGGACACAACCAACTGAGCCACCCAGGCACCCCAAAATCTGCCTTTTTAATTAGCACTTTGGGTAATTCATCATCGCGGTAAATATAAGAGTCATTGCACTAAAAGCACTGCACTTCATAAAAGTCTTCACCTTTCCATGGTGAACCAATGACTATGTATCATTGTATCTTCATTTTTTTTCTTTTTAAGATTTTTGGACACTAGGGTGACTCAGTCGGTTAAGTGTCTGCCTCTGGCTTATGTCATGATCCCAGGGTCCTGGGATCAAGCCCTGCATTGGGCTCTCTACTCAGGAAGGAGCCTGCTTCTCCTCCTTCCCTGCCCCTCCCCCACTCGTGCTCTCTTTCTCTGTCAAATTAAATAAATTAAATCTTTTTTTAAAAAGAGAAAGCATGAGCAGGGTGAAGGGGCAAAGGGTGAAGCAGACTCTACATCATTAGCCCCTATTTATACATCCAAATTGGTATGTCTAAATTCTAATTATTCATGAAATCCTACATATGTAAAATAAATGAAAGTAGCATGGAAAATGCCAGTATCATTCAGTAAATAAACTTTCTTAACTGCACATCCCCTCAAAGGGAAAATTGCACCAACTCACTACTCTGACCATCATATACTTAACAATATCCTACAGAGTATGGATTCTCAGGACGTTCTTCCATTTATTGTTAGTTCAGGGCTCCCTATCCTGTCCAACCCTGATGTCTCAATGATGGGTCTAAAGCAAGGGAATACCCTTTTTTGGCTACTGTGCTTGGGAGTGGAGTTTCCATTGTTACATGGAAGTGGTTCCACTTTCTGTATAGAGGGTGAGGTATCTCAAGCACTATTCCTCCTTGCTTGTATCTCTTATTCATTTATAGCAAGTAATATATTTCTATACTAGAACAATCTTGAGTGAGTAAATTAAGCCAGTCTTGTGCTAAGTCTTCAGGGTGAATAAAACAGCATGCTCTTCCTTGAGTCCACCTCTCTTGGTTCCCTGTTTCTTACCATTGGGGTAATAAGTGGATGTGTGTCTATGCAGAATAGAAGCTCCTTATTCCAACCAATAAAAAAAAATTAAAGTTGTCTTCATGACCCAGTCTAGTTTATAAAGAAAAAACAATAGATCTAGGGCAAAATCCTCATAATAATAAAATCAGTCCTCTGCTTGTTTATCTTAGAGCCTTGGGAGAATGCAGGAGAACATGATCACATAGTATAATCAAACTCAAATTTACGTAGTTTACAAATGTGTTCCCTAATCACTTTTCTTGGGTTTGATGAAAATGTACTTACACATAATACCTAAGGTCACTAGCCCAATCAGCAGCAGCAGACAAAGAGTAAGCAGACTCAGGGCAGCCTGACGCCATATGGGGGAAGGAGCTGGATACTCTGAAGAAAGCCAACAGAGAAACTGTGGTTACAGATGAGTTGTTGATTTTTCTCTTACTTCTTCAATGTTCCATCTAGAAAATACCTAAGATGATATGCAATAAGGGCCCCATCATCAGTTCTCCTCCATTTCTCTTCCCACATTCTCCTATCCTTTAAGAGTGGCTCTTAATTTTTAGGTTTTTGTTTTACATCATCACACACCCTTCTTTAAATTCACTAAATGCATGTATGAGATGTTGTGGAAATTGCTTCTCTGGATGATCCTGACAATAGAAGAGATCTCATGCTTTTGAGATTACAAACCTCCATAAGGCAAGTATTACTGTGTATTCTACTTTTATCTATTATCCAGTCTATTTATCATCTAGCAGATAATAAATGAGTAGAGAATGAAAGACGAAATGAATGTGCAGTCTAATCTACAATATTTCTTAATTCAGGATCTAATGGCATCTAGCCCAGTATTTCAGACAGATTGATTGCAAATCTCCAGGTGTGCTATCACATACATCACACCCACAACTTTTTTCTCTCAAGGATTACAGCTATAATTTAAACGAACAAAGAATAATGTATAACCACTGTTATTAGACCCATGACAAGCCTATTCTCATTCCCTTTGTATATACAATCTTGAGTGAGTAAATTAAGCCCACAAACCACACTTGTAAAAAATAAATCCAAGAGAAGGAGAAAGTAGTTCCAATATTTTAGATGACTTGGGGAAACAGCCTGAACTGTCAACAGATTCTTGAAAATAAGGGATATAGTCTGGTATATCAAATTTGATTCTTGACCATAGAGATCAATATTTCTTCCAATAGGGTATAAAGGAACAAGCTAAAAGACTAGCACTGAGTTTGGACTTTTACCAGTTGTAGGAATTTGATTACATCATTTGATTTTTTTTCAGACTCAATTTTGCTAATATTATTCCATCCACTTCACAATTATATTTTGATAAAAATATATATAATGCATATAAAGTACTACATGGATATTGTTATTATTGATTCAACACTACTAATTATACTAGGAATTTCCACTCACTAAAAGTTTTTTTTTTTTAAACAGAAACTGTCTCTTGTCTAATTCTGAGTCTCTCATCCTCCCATTTCTCTCTTCAGCTGTTTGTACCTCTAAAAGAAAAATTCCCTCTACATTCTCTATTTTAGAAACCTCCAACCTGGCTACTAAAAGAATATTCACCTGACATCTCAGAAATTATAAATACCAACGACTTAATTTGTAAAAAGAATTCTATTAACTCCAATTCAATTTCTCCTACATCCAACGTTTCACAATAACACAGAACTTTAGGAAATATAGCAACATCACACAATTTCAAGTGGTCTTGGAAGTCGCATGTTTTCTCACCAAAATTGGGAACATTCATTCTACTATATATTCCACAACTCTGCTCTATTTTGGAGATTCCACAGCATATCACTTTCTAGCATTGGAACTGAAACTTTACCACCTTTCATTCCCCCAAGGTCACATCTTGCTGTCTCTGAACTCCTACCTCTATTCCTTAGGTAATTTCTATCGCGGTTATTTCTCTCTCCAACAGAATCCTGAAACATGAGTGTCGCGTAAGTCACTTCTTCAGACATCATAGAAGAAAGCACTACTATAAATTATGTAATTAATGTTTCAAAAATCTTCAGGCCCAGGAACAGAGTGCTCTTCTCAAGGCTGGGAGCTTTTATAAACATACTCTACTGACCCAAGACACTCCCCACTGCCCCTTTGTTAGGACAGAATGACAATCAGCCTTTTTGCAGAGAAAGTTAGAGAAGTCAAATATTCTCTTTAAAAATCAGAATATCATAGATCTCAGTCTGTTCTTTCAGCATTGTTTCTTGTGAAGACTCTTAAAGGACTGCATTTACTTCTAATCCCAGCATCACTTCTTGCAAAATTTACTAATTTCTATAAGAAAATTCATCGTTGTTGAGAACCTGCAGAAGGCAGAATAACAGCTCCCTCACCAAAATTGTGCGTGTTCTAATCCCCAGAACCTCTCAATATGGTAAGTTTACATGGCAAGGGGGTTTGCAGAAGTGAAAAAGACTGCAGACCTTGAGATGAAGAAATTATCCTGCGTTATCTGATGGGCCCAATTGAATCCTTTAAAAATGGAAACCTTTCCTAGATTCGGTCAGAGAGATACAGTTTTGCTGGCTGAAGGTGGAGGAAGATGGCCTAGAACCAAGAAATGTGGGCCAGAAGGTAGGGGAATGCGGGCTCCCATAGAGCGCTCAGAAAGGAACACAAGCCCCGCCCACAGCCTTGATTGAGCCCCCCCTCCCCCGCATCGTGTCAGACTTCTAACCCACAGCCCTGTGAAACCATAGATTTGTGTCGTTTAAGCTGCTGTATTTGTGGATTTGGCTAATGGAGCAATAGCAAACTAACAGAACTCAGAAAATATTTGAGGGCCATACCTGAACAAGAGAATGAATGAATCTTTCCTAAAGTTTCCTTTGGGGGAAGAAGAAGATTACATGCCTATTCTGGGGATGATTTGGTGCAGGTTTTTATTTTCAGATGGCTGGAGGACTGATCCCAAACCTCCCAAGATCCACCTCTGTATGAAGATTATCTTAGCCAAGGGTGCCTGAGTGGCTTGATGGGTTAAGCATCTGCCTTTGGACCCTAGGATCCAGCCCTCATCTGGCTCCCTGCTCAGAATAATAAACAATCTCAAAAAAAAAAAAAAAAAAAAAAGATTATCTTGCTCAAGATGGAATGAATTGTGCTCTTTCTCTCTGCCAAATAAATAAATAAATAAATGATCTTTTAAAAAAGATTATCTTGGTTAAAGTAGAATAAATTGCACCTATTTCAGGAGTGTGAATGAATATCCAATAGGTTGTAGAAAGAAAATGTAAAAATAATAATTCTTTACTAACATTTATGTATAATCTCTATATACATAATTATGCATGTATTTCTCTTTCCTATTCTTTTTTCTCCCAAACTGATGCATCAAAAAAATGTCTGGAGGCTCTGAGTCATAATCAGTTAAACTCCACTGCCAAAGATGTGGAATTAATTAAATCTATGTTTATATTTTCTATTCTACATAACCTGAGTAAACACAGAGACCATCAACATGAGGAAAATTAAATTGAATATGTGATTATGAAAATGAGAATACAGGATGTTTTTCTATCTTCTCTTTCACTTTCACCAAATTTGCAAAGACTGAGTTTTCATTTTCATTGCCCTGATTCTTTCTTACTTTCAAGTTCCCTAAGAAAACATTTAACCTCTTACAATCTTATACGAAATCATATTTGGGTGAAACAGTGATGAAGAATCTCACCTCATTGCTAATAATTTCTATAAGAGAAAGGATTGGTCATACTTTCTACATACTTACTGTTATTATGGTTCTAAAAGACTTTATTATCTATTATTAGCTTATAATTTTATTAATTTAGAAATCACCGCTTATCCTTGTCTCCCTATAAAACTTCCATCATATCTTAGCTCATTCTATCAGATTACACTAGCAAATATCACACTTTGTTGCAGTCATCTACCAAATTCTAGGACATTTCTCCTAAATCACATTAACCTTCACATTGACACATCCCATGGCTCTTTCTCCAGATTCATTTTACTCAGCCTATAAGCAGGATCTGATATAATTATTTCCTTTAACTTTAAATTCTTTTCCAAAATATACTATTCTTTTTTTAAATATTTTATTTATGTATTCATGAGACACACATGGAGAGAAGCAGAGACATAGGCAGAAGGAGAAGCAGGCTACCTGTGGAGAACCTGATGTGGGACTCAATCCAGAGACCCCAGCCCCAGGATCAGGATCACGCCCTGAGCCGAAGGCAGACACTCAACTGCTGAGCCACTCAGGTGTCTTCCAAAATACACTGTTCTACAAAACACCATTATCTTCTTCTTTCCGTTTCATTACCTAATCCTCCCTCAGATTTGCTGTTTCCCCTTTATCTGACTTCAAAATACTGTTGTGGTCCAGAGTTCAGTTCCTGGCCCTCTGTCCCATTTCTGCTCATCTATGGATGAGATGTTCCAGATCCATGGCTTGGAGTGACAGCCATACATAGGAGATCTCCAAATGTATATCTTCATGCCAGGGTTTGATCACTAGGCCCAAATATCTGCTGAAGACTTGGCATATTATTTACATATGCTATAGGATTTTTTAGGATTTTTATGTAACACATCCAAAAAATAAAATAAAATATAAAATAAAATAAAAAAAATAAAAAACAACTCTTTCCTAGTGGTTTCTCTTTTTCTCCATTTTAGTAAATGAAAACTTTACACAGTTCCTAAGCCCAAAACTCAGAATCAGCTTTGACTTTCATGCTGCTCTCATATGAATTAAATCCACCTGAAAATACTGTTTATTGTGGAAAACAAGGGAATTCAGGTATTAAATATGGAAGTATTGTTGATTTGGGGTACATTAAAAGTAATACTGAGTTTATACAATAAGAAATTATACTCTAACTCCATTCTTCCATGATCATTCCATTCTCACGTATTATAGGACTATTTCAGAGAACACCTTTAAAGAGGAGTCTCTATTGGATAGAGATTTGGCAGAATGGAAGTTAATTCAAAACTATTTACAACAAAGAATGGAGAAAATAAAGATTAAATCCAGAGGGATCAAAGCCCTAAAGATAAAAGCAGAACAACAACAAAAAATGACCACAAGGAGGAGCTAGAGGATAAATACAAGATAGAATTTATTTGTGGGATTCTTTTTTAAAATTTATGTTGAAATATATATTCATCCAATCAGGATAATCAAATATCCTGGTTAAAATAAAGGGCTATACAGGCAGATTGATTACCTTAAATATCAGATCAACATTTATGTGTCCAGTGAAATGAACACAACCAGGGCCTCCCCCAAGTTTCACTAATAAAGAGCTATTATATGATTTTTTCATAACACTTATCATGATCTGAAATTATCTTGCTGTTTTATTTCTTTGTTTCTTTGCTATTTATGTTCACCACCCTCCACTAGAATATAAGTTCAATAAGAACACAACTTTTATGTTTTGTTTACCATGTTATATCAGAAAATAGAATAGTGCTTGAGACACACACAAAGTGATCAATAAATGTGTGTTCAAATAATAGATCAATTAATGATCCCTGCAGTGTATGTTTTATACTGACTTTAGCGGGGTATCTTATATCCCAATATTGTGACATGAATCCTCAGTTCACTATACTTGATCACTTTGCTTTCCTTGATTGCACCATACTCACTCATACTTCCACAACTTTGGATGTGTGCCCTGCCTGATAAAATAAAAAAGTACTCCTTTCCTCTCTCTTTTTATGTAACCTTTGCCTTTCCTTCAAATCTTAACTCAAGGCTTATATATTCCATTTGATTACTATTTAACTTTACAGATATTGTGTGCATATAAACTTCTCAGTGTGGTAGATGCTATCTGGCACATTTTTCCCTTTTCTCAACTCTGTAACAAAATGCTCTGCCACAGTTGTTATCTGATAGCTATTCATTGCTTAGCTCATTAACTTTTTTTTTCTTTTAGGTTTTATTTATTTACTTGAGAGAGAGTGAGAGCCAGAGAGATAACAGATGGAAAAGGAGAAGCAGATTCCCTGCTGAGCAGAGGGCCCAATGTGGGGCTTGATCCTAGGACCTTGAGATCACGACCTTAGCTGAAGGCAGACACTTCACTGACTGAGCCACCTGGGGCCCCTAGCTCATTAACTTTTAGTAAAACATTCCACTTTTCAGCCCATATGTTTAAGCTTTCTGAAAATGAAAGAGAAAATATTAATTTTGCTTTTTTTTCCTGACAGGAAATTCTAGCTTTTTTCAAAGATAAACAGTACTTGGTATGTATGTAGAAAGCTAGTAAGTCAAATGTGAACTAACAATTTTAATGCAGAGGACTGAGAGGCAACAGGAAATCACTGATAAATGCACCTAAGGGTTAGTATAAAGGTGATGTGCCTTAAAACGCTGAAACTCTTAACTCTAGGAAACAGAGGGTTACTGGAGGGGAGGTGGGTGGGGGGATGGGGTAACTGAATGATAAGCCCTAAGGAGAGTACGTGATGTAATGAGCACTGGGTGTTGTATGCAACTGATGAATCATCAAATTCTGTCTCTGAAACAAACAAAAAATTGAAAAAGATTATCACCAGCTGCAAAATTCTCCCTTCCTTTATATATTTTTTTTCAGTTTAGAGACATATCATAGCATTCATAATAGTCAACATCATTTTTCTTTGGTCTTTCTCTTTTGTACATCCACTAGTCCTCATTATATATTGAACAATCTTACCACAATATTATGAATTCCACTAATTTCTCATTGAGTCTATACATTGTCATTGTGATTCTAGTATCTTTTACTCATTCTTCAGCTATAAACATAGATAATGGAGTCTGGGCAATACTTATATTTGAAAGACTTTATAATGTAGTGGAAAGAACTTGGAAACTAGGTATATGGTACTGCTTTTTACAAGAAATATGATCATAGAAATGTCCCCACATTCCTTAACATTCCCTTTCTACCTGGTATTATCAGGATGGCAATGCACTTTGTACATATGTTCATTCATTTGCCAAATATGTACTGGATGGTAACTGTATGCCAGCCACTATCTTAAAGCATAGAATACATTCTTTGGGGATACATGACAAAAATACCTCTATGTGTGTGTGTGTGTGTGTGTGTGTGTGTGTGTGTGTGTGTGTGTGACAGAGAGAGAGAAAGAGAGAGAGAGAGAGAGGTAATGGAAAAGAGTGAAACAAGTAAAAGAGACAGGAGAGGCACCTGGGTCGCTCAGTTGATTAAGCATTGGCCTCTTGATTTGGCTCAGGTCATGATCTCAGGGTCATGATATTGAGCCCTGCATTAGGCTCTGCACTCAGGGCAGAGTCTGCTTGGGATTCTTGCTCCTTCTCCCTCCCTTTTTACCTCCTCCCTCCTCCTTGCCCTACTTCTGTTCAAGGCTCCCTCTCTCTGAAAAAAAGAAAGAAAGAAAAAGGAAAGAGAAAGATGAAAGAAAGAAAGAGAAAGAAGAAAGAAAAAGAAAGAAAAAGAAAAAGAAAGAAAGAAAGAAAGAAAGAGAAAGAAAGAAAGAAGAAAGAAAGAAAGAAAGAAAGAAAGAAAGAAAGAGAAAGAAAGAAAGAAAGAAAGAAAGAAAGAAAGAAAGAAAGAAAGAAAGAAAGAAGAAAGGAAAGAAAGAAAGAAAAGAAAGAAAGAAAGAAAGAAAGAAAGAAAGAAAGAAAGAAAGAAAGAAAGAAAGAAAGAAAGAGAGATAGGAATGTAGGCTGGCATATGGTGGGGTTAAGGAAGTTAATCTAAACACTAAATAAAAAAAAGATTAGATTGCTAAAATCTAAGACTGCTCCATAAAGACTAGTACCATGACTTTCTCCATGAATATTCAATGCCAATTTCAGTGTCTGAAATAGTTAAATTAATAGAATATTTGCTTTAAAATTAAAGAGATAACTTATGTAAAAAAGCCTATTAATCTCTAAAATATTAAACAAAGATTTTTTATTCCAAATTAAAACTTATCAGAATATTTTCAATAAAGGACTTTTTTAGTTATACTTTACTAAGCCAAGAAAAGAGGGGCAATAAAATATATAAACAGAAATAACATACCGATGACAGACTTTGTAGGGTGTTTAAAGACTTTGTAGGGAGATAACTAACAAAGGGAAACCTGGCTGGCTTAGTTGGTAGAGTATGCAACTCTTGATCTTGAGGTTGTGAGTTTGAGCCCCCACTGGGGGTAAAGCTTTCTTTTAAAAAAATGATATCTAGCAAAGCTTCTGGATTTTAGAAAAGGAAAAAGAATAGTTGGTAATCTTTATCTCTTTTTCCTGCAGTTCTCTGCTTAATTTTTGCTGAGTAATTCAGCTTGTATTTATAGAATGTGTAGAAGAAGAAAATAGATTGAAGACTAATGTTATGAGGGGCTGCTTTGACCCTGAGAGACTCAGTATTCACCCAGCATATTTCCTAACAACTCCAAGCCATGTTTGGAAGATACAAATAAGAGCAAATATATTTTTATGGAACATAGATCTGGACATAAGAACCTCAACCTGTGCCTAGTGTTATCAAAGATCCAAAAACCAATGATGCACTGTAATCATTAAAAGGGGAAAAAACAAAAAGAAGAAAGTCCAGAGGCTGAACTATAGGAAGAATATCATCTAAGTCTTAGGTTTCAGCTTTACCTACATCTGGTATTAAACATATAGTTTTAAGCATTCATGAATCAAGTAAGCCCGGTATATTTCTGGTGATTTGCAAGAATAAATGGGATTACTTTTTATAACTCAACCAATTAGCCAAGACCTAGAGAATGTGGAAACCACAACAAAGCAAGCTGTTATGTTTCATACTTCCTGAGAGTTTCTGTAAAGTTTCATGTAAACATGAAAATGTTTACAATAGCTGTAAAAGCTTCCAAATGTCCATGGATCTTGAATTTACATATTTGATTTAATTCAACTATAAATTTTCAGAAGTTACATATTTGGTTACTAAGAGAACAGAGTAAAGGTTTATTGAAAAAGTATCGCTTGAACTAAACCCTCCACATTCTTTCCTGTCACTAAGTCACATTTTTTCAGGATTTCTGTATATTTTAGGGGGGAAAAACTGGTGTAAGACAGAATATGGAACAGAGGAATAAAGGTGGAAGGGAAGCCTCAGAATTTGGAGTCTGAATAAAAGTGGACAGAGAGGAGAAGGAGGGTTAGAATAGTTCCCAGGCTGTGCTAGGAGATAGAAGTTAGCATGTACTGCTAGGAGGAGCGAACAATCCACCTTGATTGAATCAGAAATGACATGGACAGAAGCATAAATAAATTAATGGTAGAAAAACTATCTGAATTTACCCTTCTTATGTTTGAGAATCACCAACTAGTCTACCTGAAATATAAAACCCAGTGACAAAAAAAAAAAAAAAAAAAAAAATGGGTGTGGAGTTTAAGTTTGGTTATTTGATTTTTAGTACTTTTATGAGATTTGACAAATATATATCTATATATATAGATATCGATATATATAGATATATCTATCTAGATATATATATAGATATATATGCTATAAAACTATATAAAAGCTATCCTAATAACAAAATAGACAAAACATCCTCACTAATATTATTACATTAGTACAGAAGTTAGACTTCTCTGGCTATTATTATAACTCTTTTCAATGTGAGCTACAATAACAATTTGAAAACCCATTTTATAGTTAAATGTGTGGAATACATACTACATTCTGATGTGAAGGGCACTAGGAACCTATCCCTTCCACAAATAGCTCTTCATCAAAGCACCACTATACCTGAAATTACACAATTTCACTTAATGAAGATTTTTCCCTTCCTGGAAATTCACTTTATTTTTCTTTTAAGATTTTATTTATTTATGTATTTATTCATGAGAGACACAGAGAGAAGCTGAGACATAGGCAGAAGGAGAAGCAGACTCCCTGTGGGGTGCACAATGTGGGACTCGATCCCAGGACCCTGGGATCACGACCTGAGCTGAAGGTAGATGCTTAACCACTGAGCCATCCAGGCATTGCTGGAAATTCACTTTAAAGTGAAAATATTACTAAAAGGCAATAATCAATAACTCCCTATTATTTCACTTTATTAGATTGTTTTTCTCTCATGCCTAAGCCCAAGCAATATGAAACCTGTCTCCTGTGGAGTCCTCCAATTTTTGAAAAATATAATTTGTGAAAGATGCAAAAATTTGAACTAATTCTATGTCATAATTAGGAATGGCACCTTTTAACAAAACCCTGAAACACCTACTCTAGCTCATATCAGATCAAATTATATTAGACTTGCTCCTCACAATGGAATAGACTATGTATCTGCCCATGTTTTATCCATGAATTTTCATCAGAAAGCAGTTCATTGAAACAATATGCTTTACACTCCACTAAGGTTAAGATGAAGAATGAACTTTTGTTCTTCGAAAGGACATAATAAAGAGATATTCCTTTATTCAGAGTTGAAGATAAGAAAACAGGAAACAAATACCATATTTACTCCTTTACTGCAAGTTATTATTTTTATGTTTTTATGTTCAAGGTCCATGTATCTCACAACAGTTATGAAAGGGCTTCCTGGAAGAGCAAAAATCCAAAAAACAAAAACAAAAACAAACAAAATGAAACAAAACAAAAAACATGTGCCCCAACTCACACGGCCCCACCTTACCAGAGAGAGAGGATCACAGACTGACAGACACTAACATCTATAAAAGTGGACACCACAATTTTGCAAAGTCATTGAACCCTGAGCTCACTTACAGTCCAAAGGAAGCCATGCTGGACGAAGATGGATACATCACTTTAAATATTAAAACCCGAAAATCAGCTCTCACCTCAGGTAAGAATATCCAGAGCCAGCAATTTGGAAGTTAATTATTGAAATAAGTCAACTCTACTTCCCTTTCTCTACTAGCAATAGCACGTATAGTTTTATTTTATTTTCCTGATGACCATCCTGCACTACAGAATTTGAGTAACAGCTGCATTGGCTTAGGCAGACTTATTTAGAATATCAGCACAAAAGATAAAAACAGGGTACGTTACATTAAGGCTTATACAGTTTACTCCTAGAAGGGTTAGAAACCAACAGCAGAAGAGGAAAGAATGTTTTATAACCTCATTTTCTAAGCTGTCAGCAAATGGATATGATTCTTCAATCTTGCTTATAAGAGCAAGTATTTTGTCAGGGTTGGCACAAAACAAAGCAAAGACATACAAAGCCTTAACAGTTGTATTTTGACTCAGGGATTAGTCCATTAGAAAAGGATGGATGTGTGGAATGGGAATGGGTTATACTTGATGATCACCAAAGGAACATCAGCAAGATCTGGCAATGAGGCAGTTTATATCACTCAGAAAGTCTTGAGAGGGCAGGGGTAAGGGTGATGCTGCCCCATAGCTGTGCCGTACTGCCTGCCCCTTAACATCTTTATTGTATGCCTACAGTTGACTCTGATAACTCATCTCTGTGGCGTGTGATGGCTTTGATTCTGCTGATCTTGTGCGTGGGGTTAATTGTTGGGCTGGTGACTCTGGGGATAATGTGTAAGTATTGACTCACTGCAAAAGATTTGTTCTGAGGAAAGAAATACCTGAGGATCCTGGTGTATACCACTAAGCTTAATTGTCCTTACATATCTATTTGTTGCTACTTCAATCACCTTATACATGGCTGCCAAGACATTCCCAATAAAGGAGAACTCTGACTTTTCCCTTCTGATTCAAATCACTTTTTTGATGTATCAATTTAAATTATTTTCAAGAATTTTAAACTGGTCTTCAAGATTCCCCTCAGCCTAGATCCACACAATCTTTTCAAATTTTTTTCTCCCTATCCTGTGTATCTTCAGTTCCAGCCAATGTGGACTTTTCTATTTCACAAACACATCCTCTTTCCTGTCTTAAATTTCGCTCATTCTATTCCCTCTTCCCACAATGTCCTCCTTCCCACTTTATTTAATGAATGCATTTACTTTCACTCAGAAGCAGTTTATATCCCACCTACTGTATCTATTTTTTTCTTTGTATAAATCTAAAAGCCCTCCAATGTCACATTACCATCTATGTAGCTGTTGCTTGTGTGCTTGCTTATTTTCTCACAAGATATTGTAGAATCTTTTGTTTGCCATCTTTTTTATTCTTCTGAATATCACAGTATTTTGAGTGCAACAAGAAATCAATATGTATTTTTAAAATAAATGGATATTTTCATATTATGTGAAAAAATTGGGACACCTGGGTGGCTCAGCGGTTGAGCATCTGCCTTTGGCTCAGGTCATAATCCTGGAGTTGGCAGATCGAGTCCCACGTTGGGGGTCCCCACAGGGAGCCTGTTTCTTCCTCTGCCTCTATCTCTGCTTCTCTCTGTGTCTCTCATAAATAAATAAATAAATAAATAAATAAATAAATAAATAATAAATAAGTAAGTAAATCTTAAAAACAATAACAGAGGTCATTCACTTCTGAAATATCAAAACAAAGATATATCAAAACATCTGCTTTGGGCATGTAATTTGATCATGGCATTTTCTTATTTGTGATTGTCTCCTTCACATAGTTTACCTCTTCTTTTGGATTACCATCAGGTGTCAGTTTTGCACAGTTCTTAATTTGTTCTTTATACCGCCCACTACCCAGACCCCTTTGCAGTACTCATTTACTTGTGTGTATCTAGGAAACACTTCACAGATTGACAATTCTACAATTAAAGTTCATTGAAAAGTCTGCACATCACCATTATTATCCGGATTATAAATTATTATCTAACTTTTTCGTCTAGCTGTTACAGAGCAAAACTACCAACAAGTGGAGAATAAAAATGTCTCAGGAACACTGAACCAATTAGCAAAGCAATTCTGCCAATATTTAATAAAACAATCGGAACAAAAGAGCAATGTCCGTAAGTATGGTTTTGTAACCTTTTCATCTCCCCTCCCCCTGGAGTATTTCTGTGATATTATCTGTAGGGAACCTGGAAATCTACAGGAAACACCGACATGTGGGAAAAGCAAAAGTAAAAAGTATGGACTCCTATGCTTGGTTTCATCTTAAGGCCATAAATGCAGCCCATGTGACAGAAACTGGAGATACTATGGAGATAGTTGCTATGGATTCTTCAAGCACAACTTGACATGGGAGGAGAGTAAGCAGTACTGTATTAACGTGAATGCTACTTTGCTGAAGATCACCAGCCAGAAGGTTCTGGTAAGGAGATTCCTGTGTCAAATATTTTGGAGTCATAAGGAGAAGAATCTTAAGTGAAACATTTGACTTTAAAATATATGCATACTTTTTTCCCTCATTTCTTCCAGTCTCTGCTAATCTGAGAACCTCATCAAGCCCAGTAGAAATGACCACATTTAAGAGTAAAAAAGAGTAAAATGAACTAATGAGACTTAGAGTTCTGGTGTTATCTCTGTGACAAGCCATTTCACTTTTCTCCACTCCTTTAATTGCATTTACTAACTCATAAAAGAATCTGAAAGTATAAAGAAATTCAATACCATTGTAAAATATAAATAGAAATGTCATCCAAATATCACGTGAGTCCTCAGTTTCTGCTAAATTGTTCAACAGTTGAACTTGAACAAACCATGACTCAGACTCCACCTTTTCATAGGCTTTTCCATAGTTTTGGGAACAATTTTATTTGTTAAATACACAGGATTTCGGTTGAAATTTTTCTACTAAATATGTCTCTTTTTCCACATTTTTCCTCTTGGACAGCTCTAACAAAGGTTCTGTTTTGAAGTGAAATATGTTCACATTCACTCATGCATTCTCCCTTTATTATTTAAGGTAGCTTTTCTCTTTTTTGTGAATCCTGGAGCAAATCAGAAACCAAGCCTTGGAGTCTCCCTCCTGCCAAATAATAGATTTATTAAAACATTTTTTGAAAGGCAGAAATTGTTTATAGTACTTAACCGATAGCTTCCAATGTGGTAATTATTCACATTCTGTATATTAAAAATGAAAGCAAGTAGAAGATCTGAATTTGGGTTGTGTGCAGAGATTAAAATGAACTCAAATAGTCAAGCCAGTCATATTCTTCAGAACTGCTGTAATTGATCAACAAAATTGACTTATACGGGGATCCCTGGGTGGCTCAGCAGTTTAGTGCCACCCTTCGGCCCAGGGCATGATCCTGGAGTCCCAGGATTGAGACCCACATCAGGCTCCCTGCATGGAGCCTGCTTCTCCCTCTGTCTGTGTCTCTGCCCCCCGCCCCTCTCTCATGAATAAATAAATAAAATCTTTTTTTAAAAAATTGACTTATACATTCCTGAGCCAAAGTAATGGACCAGACATGAGGAGATCATTCCAGTGACACTCATGATCATTTGTGCTCCTTGTTAGTCTAACTGCTGTACCACCCACTAACTCTTTTTGTGAACTCAAATTCATAGAGAAGATATTCAGGTAAATAAATTGACTTTCTTCCTGATCAAGCAAAATGAGAGTACCCTAAAATCTCAACTTCAATAAGAGATTAATTGAAGACGTACAAACAAGTCTTGAATCTTGCTGTTCTAAGCTGATGGCAGGTTGGAAGTTTATAAATGAAAGAGGAAGTGATGTCATTTTTGAGAAACAATAGGTGAATTTCAAGTAGAATATACTTCTTATGGTGAAGTATATAATGTGGGTATATTTTAAAGAAAGAACAAGAGTTAATAGAAAGATGAGGGGTAGCTCAACCTTTAAAAAATAAGCAGTCAGGGTCCCTAGGTGGGTTAGTTAGTTAAGCATCTGACTCTTGGTTTTGGCTTATGTCATGATTTCAGGGTCATGGGATCGAAACCCATGAAAAGGGAGACTGCTTGAGATTCTTTCCTTCTTCCTCTACCCCTTCCTCTGCTGTCTCTCTCTCTAAAACAGATAGATAAATCTCTTAAAAATAAGCAAATAAATAAAAATCAAGCAGTCAAAAGTGACTTTCTTATGGAATGCCATTCTGTGCCTCACTTTTGTCAAGAAGCTCAAGTCATTTTTTACTTGCTAAGAATGCATTCTCACCTACCTGTTTTTCTAGGAGGTTTGAGAGTACATTTGACTCTTTCTAATTTTGTTACCCATAGATTGATTGATTGACTAATTGATTGGTTTATTTATTAATTCAACAAATATGCACTGGAACTATTCCAGTAGCTGAACCAATGCACTTCATAAAACATACAGAAGTCTCTAGATTCAGGGAACTTATAGTCTAGTTGAAGCAATAGGCAATGAATAGAGAAGTAAGTACAGTGTACCCTATAGTAGGTAGTGATAATTCCTAAGTAGAAAAAGGTATAAATTAGAAAAAGCAAATGCTGTTTGTAATCCTTTTGAGAAAGACATCATATAATTTCTTTTATTCAATCAACTAAAACAAATTAATACTTCCAATGTAAATATTGTAGGCTACTACAAACTGAACTAAGCAATGAAATCAAAGTAAGTAGAACTTAAATCTAGGGAATAATAAAGTTTCACCAACAATATATTTCTTTTTTCATTTTCCTTCTCTAGTTGTTTACTACTATGTTATTTAAGAGCGATATTTGGCACACTATTTGAAACTCTTGTCTTCAATTGATGGAAGATAAGCGTGTAGAAAGGTTAGAATATCTGCTTTCTGTGAACATTTTTTCTGTATTCAACAAGCAATTTTTTATTCTAAAACAAATAAACTTGGCACAATTCTAAATATCAAATATAATTAATGAGCATTAACATAGACATATAATCTAACTTGTTTCTGTTGTTCAGGATCTTATCACAAAGTTTTGTTTTTACACCGTTACAAGAACTGTGGAAGCAGGCTGACCATTATATATATATCTGTGTTTGCAATAGAAATACATAAAGTCCAGGACTGGATTTATTCGTTGGGTTGGATTATCCCGCAAGAACCCTAATGAGATCTGGATGTGGGAAGATGGCTCTGTGCCCTCCAAAGATGTGTAAGTCACTGGACATTCAGAATTCAAGGCACAACTAGAAAACTTTATTCTTGAGATCCTCTACCCTCTTGAGGACAAGTTACTTAAAAGTTAGTAGGTGGCTCTCTGCCCTACTGTGTGCTATATATGCAGCAGGACACTCACTGGCATGGTACTTCTAATAAGACAGTTCTACTTAACTTACTCTCCCATTCCTCTACTCTTAATCTAAGTTACAATCCATTTCTATTCCTGATGTTTTCCCCATTCATTTCTACCCTCAAATTTACCATTGAAACATTTGTGTGTGTGTGTGTGTGTGTGTGTGTTTAGGTTTATCTGATTCTCTTCACATATTTTTCAAACAAAATGATCATTTTTGTTTTTGATGGTTGAAAGTGATTACTTCTAGGATTCTTTTGACTTTCCAGTATCATTTTGCATACTCTTCCACCCCAGAGGTCTCCACAAATCAGGCAACCACCGTTCACAAGGTGGTTCTAATGTTCATATCATAAGGCTCCATCCTTCTACAGACAGTCCAAGCAAAGGAGGCATTTACACTGAGTATTTAATATGCTTTCCAATATCCAATCTCAAGACCTTTGCTCATCATGTATATCAAAACTGTAATGTCTCTTCAGTTAAAATTTACACTGATAACCACAACTTGTACAATCTGATCATTACTTAAATTTTCAATTAATTTATTCAACAGATATTAAGTATTTACTATGGGTAGGAGCAAAGGATAATGCAACTATAAGCAAACATCTTAGATCTTGAGCTTTATTTCCTATCATTTGCTGACTCATTCACCATATTGAAGGCAAACTGGTGAACCCTCTGTGCTTTCAATGAACTAAACTTGTTTCGCTGTCTTAGGGCTTTTGTACTTACTGTTTTCCTCCTGAATGCTCCACTTCCAGAACTCCATGATGAGCTAGCTCCTCCTTGTGATTTATGTGTCTGTTTAAATATCACTTCTTCAATGAGGTCAACTTAAATTGCACAAACTGAATTAACCTCCTTCCACCTACATCCACTTGAGTCCGTAATCACAACCATTTCATTTCTCTTGCCATTCTCTGAAATTTTCCATTTGTTGGCTTCTTACCAATATCCTCTTACCATGATGTAACTTCCCTAGTAGAACTGGCTGTGTCCTTGTTTACTCTATCAATATCAGCACACACACACAAACTTAGGCACATACTAGGTATCCCATAGGTATTTGGTGAATAAATTAAATATATACATTTTTTTTTGTTCTCTTGTTATAATCAGCACAGCAGAGAACATAGACAAGTTAACAGGCAACTACAATAGAGTGTGCTGCCTTATCTCTGCTACCTTGTAGCATAAATCCTCATTTCAAAAGTATTTAATCAACTTACTTTTCCTTAAGCGCAGTCCCACTTGGTGCAGCTACTTGACCTATAGGGTCTCTCACCTCTTCTCTGTTGATCTAAATCCTACCCTTCCTTCAAGGCAGAACTAAAGCATTATCTTCCATGAAAAGATGAAAAAGTAAAGCTTTTCCTATCATTTCACATCCCATCCATCTCTTTCTCTGGACACCTATTTGCCTACTGCTCACTTGTTGCTTAATCACTGCTATAGTAAATTGCTATTGAGTTACTCAGATGTACATACTTTATACTCCGAAGCAGATTGAAAATTCATCAATGATCTGAATGTGTCTTTTTGCTTTAATCCCCCTACTTTTTGTTTCCACTTTGTGCAACAAAATACTTTCACACAGAGTTTAATTGTTGACTGTTTATATAGCTTTCGAAGGAACTCATTCTATCTTTTCCATTCACAGGTTTGAGCTTTCTGGAAACGAAAGAGAAAATATGAATTGTGCTTATTTTTATAATGGGAAAATTTACCCTACCGTCTGTAAGAACAAACATTATTTAATATGTGAGAGAAAGGCAGGCATGGTGAATGTGGACGCACTACTTTAATGCAAAGAGATTTCATAGACAAGTGCTCAATTTTACAATGAAAGATCTGGATGCAGAACTCGCTAGCCATAAAATTTTCCCTTTATTTCCCTTGGAGTCACCTTTGCATTATCTTTTCTAACAATACCACTTCAATATATATATATCCCTTTATAACAAGGGATAAGATAACTTTGTTTCTTCTTTATACATCCAGAAGCCTATGATCATTGGTTCTCAATTGTTCTGTTTCCATGGATTTTCTTTCTTCTTCTCTTCCATTCCTAATCATCTCAACATGGTATGATTTGGCGCATTTTCAGACATAAACATATACATTTTAAATTGAAATAAGAAAAGTTAGAACTTAATTGGCTTAAGCTGTGCAAAATACCTAAATCTGAAAGACAGCATAAGGTAATGGAAAGGATACTAAACTTGGAGTAAGTAGAATAATCTAGATTGTATGATTACTTAATGTACAACCGTGGACCAATTAGTCATGTAGTCACTTTAACGTTCATTTTCTCACATTTCAGATAGAATCGCACCCATTATTTTACAGTTGTACAATCTAATAAAACATCAGAGTCCCATGAAGGCCAACACCATGACTTTCCCATTTGCTGTTGTATGCCTGGCACCAAACACGGTTCCCGGCTCAGCAAAAACAGAAAGACAGCTGCTTCCAATTGTGTGAGATGATTGATCTGTAAAACATTACACAATTGTGATTTGGAATCCACCTTCAGTCAGATTCAACAGCACAGAAAATAAAGTTTCCTTCTGCACAAGGAAAACAAAATTTCTATGCAAAAAACTTGATGGTGCTTAAAAATAAGAAAAATACTTCTTAACAAGGTCTATAGGCAAGTTAACAAAACAGCAAGTACAAATGTTTTATCTTTTCCTGACAGTTCTATGCTTGGTTTTTGCTGAGTAATTCATGAAGAATTTATAGATATGTGGAGAGGCACTCTTTCATAGGATAATAGGCAAAAATTGCATTTCTTTCCCACAGCTTCCCTGAAGTACTCTTTCTTCTTACATTGGTGGTAACAAAATTTATAAATAAGATTCTGAAACATCTCACTTGAGATGTTTGTTAAAGCATACAGATGTTCAAATACAAATGCATAAGGTTCTCAGTGGAAGGCTGAGACAAAGCTACAAATTGGTTTTAATATATTTTGAGAAAAATTACATTAGAACTTGCTCCCTGTGCGGCTTTTGCTAAATTACTCTGTTTCCTCACTTATGAAATGGGCTTGATATTATTACTTTACTCACAGGTAATAGTGAGGATCATTTAGTACAATATATAAAATATTAAATACAGTACCAAGCATGTAATATATATTCAATAAGTCTGTATTACTTACCTTCGTGCTCTAACACTCAAAGACACTTGAATCTTTATCTTGATGTAGATTATCAATATCAACAAGCAGATTTTGGGGGGACTAAGGAAAAATAATGCAAATGCTTCAGATTCTGTTTCTACTTCAAATGTCTTGAGATCTTGGCTTTTGAGGTATAGTATCATTATTTTACTGTTTTTACTTATTGACTTAGAGAAATGGAATAGGAACTAATAATTCAGAAAACCATCCAAAAACAACCAACCGTATCTCTGGACTTTAGTGTTTTATTGCCCACAAACGGAAAAACATGTTTATATGTTACTATGGCACCAGTAAATTTCAAAGAATAATATCTTCATTCGTGGCAAAAAAACATAATTAAAAAATGTAAACCTTAGGGATGCCTGGGTGGCTCAGCGATTGAGCGTCTACCTTCAGCTCAGGGCATGATCCCAGGATCCACGATCGAGTCCCACATTGGACTCTCTGCATTGGAGTCTGCTTCTCCTTCTGCCTGTGTCTCTGCCTCTCTCTGTGTGTGTCTTTCATGAATAAATAAACAAAATCTTTAAAAAATATATAAACCAATCAAACCATGCCTACAAAAATTCTTTTCTCTGGTACTCAGATCAAAAGCATCTTATACATGAAATTGGAATAGTACAGATTTTAATAGCACAGGTTCTGTGATAAGACCACCTAGTTTCAAATATTAACTCTTCCACTTACTACCCAAGTGAACTTCAGTAAATAATTTGATCTATCTGTGCTTCAATTTACAATTAAGTTACAATGTACTAATAATAGTGTTTCTATCAGAGAGCTATTTTGAGAATCAAAATAATTCACATAAAAGCCCATTGAAACAATGCTTGGAATGTAATAAATAATAGCAAGTAGTTCAATTAAAAACAAGAGCAATACAAGTAACATATTAATCCTTTATTGGGAGAGCCCAATGTTTCCCCCAAAGAAACTTATCAGAGAATGTATTGTATTAGAGAAAACTAGATCTTCCTGAGCTTTATATTTGGTACTGATAAAATTTGAGAGCACCTGGGAGTTAATGACAATTCACTGAATTTCCTTTCCTGTACTCCCAACATTAGTCTTATGCATGTTTGGTATACTTATGGTTTCTTCCTCTTTTTCTCCTCAGGATAGAAATCATTACATGATAAAGGCTACAGAGAGTTAAGTCACATTATTTTTCAGGTTAGAATCTCAGGTCGCAGGAAAATCATTTGAAATGTATGGAGAATTTGCTTGGGTTTACCTCCTAAGATCCTCTCAGGCCCACCCTGTGCCTTGGGAGGTAGAGCTCAAATGAACAACACTTTTTGGAGCAACTTTCCTCTGGCTTACAGTTAATTTAGCTATTGGGAGGCACTCACAGTAATCAAAGGGTGAAAGGAGAGCAAGGTCAGGGTATTCATTCCCTTGGCTTTCTCCCTACCATGCCACATTTGACAAAGGCTGTGTGTTCTGTATCTTAGGCCATGGCCCCCATCAGACAGTCACAAGGTTCAAAGACCCTCCTCTTAACTCCTCAGGCCTAGGGGTGATAACATCATCCCAATGCATATTTCAGCACCTCTTTTTGTTCCCATTACCCCTTCCCCAAACTTTATAAACAATGTCTTTATCCAATGCCCTTAGATTACTCTTTGAGTATGCCATTTGTTTTGCTTTGTTATAGAGATCAATGATTGATCCAGGGAGATAGTGAAACAAAAAAGAACATTGCAATTTTGCAGATTGTTGAGATTTGCAAACTATAAATTATCAAGATATGATCCTTGGTCATAAGGACAAATGGCCAATATGTGAATGATGATTAAAATATCAAGTTTCTTAATACCAAGGCTATAATCACAAGATGTGGCAGAAATAGCCATCTATCCACTAAATAATTCATGCTTCTCATTTAGAGCAAAGTAGTCATCAAAAGTTTGCCAGCCAGGCAAAAATTACATTTATCAGACCCAGCCTTTTAGAGCTAAAACAGGCATTGCATTAGTTGATGTGGGTATGCTATATGTTACTTCTTGATTATGGCTTTCAAGAAGTAGACACGGATTTGCCATCTTCTCTTTTCCTTTCTAAGGGACTCCAAAGTCTCACAAGATAGAAGCCTGGGTCCCATTTGGAGGAAATCTTCCCACTAACCAGGATTACTGGAGCTAAATTGTCATGAGAGCAAGAAATAATCTTTATTGTGTTAAACAACTGATTTTTTTGAGATTTACTTGTCACAGAAACTGCATTACCCTAACTAATACAGTGGGTAAATTTATTTTAGGGGAGAAATTCCTTCCTAGCTTTTTTTTTTTAAGGATAAGGATACACAATGATCTATAGCTCCTTATACCCTGGTTTGTCCAATGTGAGCTAACCTCGGATCTTTGCTGTCTATGTCATCCACATTCTTCATGTTTTGTACCAAATAGAAGTGCATTTTTTTTTGCACCTCTATTCTTTTCATCTTGGTAATAATCCAGTGGTATAATCCACTTCAACAACTGCTGCACTTCAGAACCCAGAGCAATAACTTACTCTACCTTAGGCCCTTTCAATTCGGTTTCTTTTCTCACTTCCTACTTTAGCAAGTTATACTTTGGCTTAAACTTCATAAACTTCTGCTTTCCAGATGAAAATGCATCTATTCTATATATTAAACCCAAACATAGTTTCCCACTACTGTGAGAAGTAGCCAATTTCAGTTCTTTCACGAGCCTGTTCCTTCCGTAAGAGGAGTTATTTGTCTTAGCTTCTCATGTGGACTGCTTTACCTATCACAGCATCTCAGACATGCAGGAGGAAGAAACATACACCTCTCTTCGTTGGGATAGTCCAACACCAAGCTTTTACCAGAAACACCTATCTTCCACCAAATATTCAGGTAACCAGTTCTAATTATTCAATCCAAGACTTTGCAGTTTATGTTTTGTTTCCTGTTCTATGATGAGCCCAAGGTGATTTTTCTAATGAAATAACCCACATATGTATGCATATGATAATGTGCATGATATGCTAATATTAAAAAATGAAGTGATGTGGAAGAGTAACTAAAGGTGCAAAAGGAAGAGATCAATGGATTTGACAAATATATGGTAACTTTTTCCCCTGTCTCTTGCTGGAAGGACAAAGAATTCCTGGATTTGGAAGATAAATGAAAAAAATCATATATTTTTATTATTTTAGTTCCTGTATAAAATGCCCTGAAAATTACCTGACAAACACTAGGAAATAAAGAGAAAAAAAGAGGTTGAAAAACTGAAAATCCTACCAGCCTGAAGCTGTATGCTATGGTGATCAGTCCTGGTGTTCTGTAACATTTGTATTCGATTCCTATCATGTTGATAATTAATTACCACAGACCAAGAGGGTTAATACAACATAAATTTAGTATCTTAACAGTTCTAAAGATCAGAATTCCAGAATAGGTTTCATTGGGCAAAATGTTGACAGGGCTGCATTCCTTCGAGAGGCTCTAGCTAGGGGAGGTTCCATTTATTTGTGTTTTCCAGTTTCTAGAGCTGCATTTCTTGCTCCGCTTGGCTCATGGCCCCTTCCTCCATTTTCAAAGCCTGCAATTACGCCTTCAAATTTCTTTCTGCTTCCATCATCATGTAGCACCCTGACCACTAACCTCTCACTTATAAAGGCCCAGATAAAAAGGATAATGTCCCCATCTCAAGATCCTTAACTTAATACAGTGTAAAGTCTTTTTTTGCCACAAAAGGTAACATTTACAAGTTCTAGAGAGTAGGACATGGGCTTTTGGGACAGGGGCATTATTCAGCCTACCACATAATCCAAAGGTAAGTTTTATTTTTTCTCTGATTTGTGTTAAGAATATAACAAACCACACATTCTTCATTTTTCTTTCCTGGATAGATGCAAGATTACTTGGGGTGGAGGGGAGGTATTCCTCATCCAAAATTGTATGTTTAAAAGAAATATCTCAGAAATAGTCATGTTCAAGTGGCACTGAAAAGGGATGATGTGCCACAGCATTTCTACTTTCAAATATGAAAGCCTGCTACCTGGTTTGCTATAATCTCTAAAAGATTGTCAGAATAGAATATAGGTAACTAGTTAGTAAGATTGTAGCACCATAAGAGGTAAGAGGAGTATGTTACTTAACCTCTTGGATTTGACATCTTTCTAAATCAAAGGTGTTCTGAGTTTTAACTTGCATTTCAAAAAGTTGGAGTTCTTTTTTCCTGTTATCACAGTTCCCATGGCCTCAAGGATTCTCGAGTAAGAACACTAATTCTTTCTTTCATTCAGTCTAGTTTTAACCCAACCCATTTCTCTCATCTACTTTCTCTAACTCACTGTCATTGCCCCATCCTACTCCAGGAGCATGGTGTCTGGTGACGGTGATTACATGTATTCTCTGCGTGGGCTCAATAGCAACCTCTGTTTTCTTGGGCCTCAAGTGTAAGTACACAAGGATATCTTCAAAATAATCTATATACATATATTTCATATACTTTATACACAATTATACATTACAAACCTACATATATGCTGAATAAAGCTTTTTTTTTAAGGATTTAATTTATTTATTCATGAGAGACAGAGAGAGAGGCAGAAACACAGGCAAAGGGAGAAGTGGGCTCCACGCAGGGAGCCCAATGTGGGATTCGATCCTGGATCCCAGAATCACGCCCTGAGGTTAAGGCAGACTCTCAACTGCTGAGCCACCCAGGCATCCCTGCATATACCTTTATATACAATTTTATTTATGTATATCATTATAAATAAAATGTTATAATTTATAAATAGAGAAACAATTAGAAACATGTAAATGCATATAAGTGATCTAAAATAATGACTTACTAATTTTTTTAAGATTTTTTTTTTTTTATTCAAGAGAGAGAACATGAGAGTGGGGAGGGACAGAGGAAAAGGGAAAGGGAGAAGCAGACTCCCTGCTAAGCAGGGAGGCTGATAAGGGGTGTAATACCAGGACCATGAGATGATGACCTGAGCTGAAGTCAGATGCTTAACCGACTGAGCCACCCAGACCCCCCAAGTGTTCCTAATTTAAATTATGGGACATTTATATAACTCACAAAGCACTAGTATGTCACTTTTAATAACATTTAATGTTCATTTGCATGTTTTTTAGCCCAATTCTAATGCTGTAGGTCTCTTTGGGGAAAATAATGCAAATAATTACCTATTGTTATGATTCAATTTGTGAATCATATTAGTATGCTAAAGGAGGCAATTTGCAGGATTAAGTATAAAGCTTTCTTTTCTAAAACTGTATGTATTCTAAACTTATTTTTATGCAGATTATTTTAGTAAGTCTTTCACTTTACATTAGGCAAAGTACAAATTAATAAGTTTAATGCAAACCTAAGCATTTTATGTGGGCCATATTTAATCACATTTATTTCCTTTAGTCTAAATTTAAGACATGTTTTCATATCTGGCAAGTGAAACTTCTATAAAATATAATTACAGGGCTATGATTCTAAAAAATAAACAAAAAAAACAACTAATAACTGCATTATCACTCATGCTACTACTAAGAAGGTTAGAAAGACAGAGATAAAAATTATAGTTCAGATAATTCTTCCTTTTCATATGCTCTGGCAAAGCATTTCTTTATGTAGAAGACTTTAGCAATGAGGGAGAATTATGAGTTCTACAATGAGAAAGAGATGGGTTCAGGTTTACTTTCACAAAATACAAGAAACCTAATCTTGTTCATATTAGCTGTGAGTTTATTTTCCTGATTCTTCTTAGAAAATTGATTTAAGAATTACTAGAAGCTCAATAAAGAATTGTTACCCTGTCTATCATCTCAAAAGAAATTGTACTGCTCACAGCAAATGTTAGCACTTCCAGAAAGCTTTCCTTATCTCACCCTACTCTCTCTTTGTGCTTCATATAAAAATGCATTATTTAAACCAAATCCAAGTCTTTTTTTTTTTAAGGAACTCACATTTAAATATATATTTATCAAACAGACACACTGGAAATAGATTCCAGAGTTGAAAGAGAACTAACTGATAAATCAATTAACATCTAATGATTCAGTTTCTTTTCTAAAACCTGGACACTTTGAACAGAATATTGTTGAACTTCATTCTAATGACAGTACAAGAATTCATATTTTTTAAAAGATTTTATTTATTCATTTATGATAGACATAGAAAGAGGGGGTGGGGGCAGAGACGCAGGCAGAAGGAGAAGCAGGCTCCATGCTGGGAACCCTACGTGGGACTCGATCCTGGGGCTCCAGGATCAGGACCCCCTGCCAAAGGCAGGCACTAAACCACTGAGCCACCCAGGGATCCCCCAAGAATTCATATTTAACTGGCATTGCAAATATCAAAAGATATGGTTTAAATATCACACCGATATAATAAATTTCAATGCTGCTTTATAAATATGAACTACCTGGGGTTAGAAGATAAAACAAATGAAGTTTATAAAGAACATTTTCAATTAAAAACAAGATTATCTAAAGATGCAATACTTCAAGTAATATTATTAAGTAATTGGGATATAGAATTTGTCTTTATATAAAAATGAACCTATAGTCTCCAATCACCAATTATTACATAGCCAAAAAACACACATAGTACATACTAAGGGTGTTTGTAAAAGCATACTCTACATTTTCCATGTCCTCAAGAAACTTGCTGTCAATATAATTTTAATTTTGTTTTTCTCTCTGTATAGTTCATGAAATCTGTTTAGATAAATCATGACAATCATGTTCCTGACAAACTCTGGGTTATTTTAAACTATACTAATTATTTTTGACCCAGAAATCCCACTTTTGGAAACTTTTCCTATAGATAAACCTACACATATAGCAACGGGATATAAAAAAAAATTGTAAGAACTTCAATGCCTATCATTTAAGGGATCATTTAAATTAACAATAGTACAATATTACATCCACACCATGGAATACCATGAAACAAAGAGGAGAAAAAGAAGGAAAAGAAAGAGAAACAGAAGGAGGAAAAGAAAAGAAAGGAGGAGAAGAGAAAGAAGAGGAAATAGAGAAGGAGGAGGAAGAAGGGGAGAGAAGAGGGGAGGGGAGAAGGAGGGAGAGGAGAGAGATGGGTTTTAAAGGGGGGAGGGTGGAAAAGCAACAGCAGTAAAAAGCAGGTGCTCTCTATGGACTGATACATAAATGTCTTCCCGATACATCCTTAAGTGAAAAAAGCAACTTCTAAAGTCATGTATGCAGTACACCACAATTTGATTGAGAACCAATATTTTCTTCATATGCCAGTTAATACCAGAAGGATATATAAGAAGTAACTAAAAATGGGATCAGGAGAAGGAGATATATGGTGACAATATCAGTGTTTACTTTTTGTTGTTTTTTAATGTCGTAATCCCATGGAATGTATTAAACAATATTTTTAACTTCCAGAACAAAAGTTGGGTGAAGAAAATATTTCAATGAAGATAAAGAAAAGCTAGCCAGAAAATAAAGTATTTAAAACTTGGGACGCCTGGGTGGCTCAGTGGTTGAGCATCTGCCTTTGGCTCAGGACATGAACCCGGGGTCCTGGGATCAAGTCCCATTCAGGTTCCCCTCGAGGAACTGCTTCTCCCTCTGCCTATGTCTCTGCCTCTCTCTGTATCTCTCATGAATAAATAAGTAAAATCTTTTTTAAAAATAAAACTTTCAGTTATTTCTGGGACATACTTACAAATAAAAGTTTTGGCTTTCTTTTGTTGTGTGTTAATAAGCATAAATACTTTTTAAACTTTTATTTTTTTTATTTTTTTTATTATTTATTTATGATAGTCACAGAGAGAGAGAGAGAGGCAGAGACACAGGCAGAGGGAGAAGCAGGCTCCATGCACCGGGAGCCCGACGTGGGATTCGATCCTGGGTCTCCAGGATCGCGCCCTGGGCCAAAGGCAGGCGCCAAACCGCTGCGCCATCCAGGGATCCCTCAAACTTTTAAATATCACTATACCAATGTAAAATACTTTTACCATTGGCTTTTGTTCAAGTATAGTGACTTTCATTTTTGTGCTATCGATACTGTCATTTTTTTTTTAAAGATTTCATTTATTTATCTGAGAGAGTGGAGAGAATGAGCAGAGAGAAGGCAGTGAGGTAGAGACAAGCAAACTTCCCACTGGGAAGGGAGCTCGTGGTGGGTTCCCCCCAAAAATTGTCATTTACCAAGGTCATCTTATACATTCTCAAAATATTCTTAGGACTTTTGTTAAATAAAACTAGTTATAGAAACAAAAAGGTTGTGTTAAACAAGAAACAATTTGTGTACTTCAAACATTCCTAACTGCTTGTCCTTCCTAGTTATAGATTATGTTATAGCCAGTAGATTTTGAGCTATAAAAATCATGTTTAATTTTTAATAATTATTTTATCTTAATCATCATTCCATTTTAACAAAGAATGTGAAATGTTTTTTCCATGAAAATTTTCACTGTAAAAGTCAATACTAATATTTAAATTATATATATAATAATGTACTATATACATTATAACACATATAATGTATGTAATTTAATATGCATAGTAGAAAAGAGGACATGTTTCTCACAAAGAGCAATGAATGGAAATCTATATCCTGTTTAAAGTATCATGGTAATAAAGTAATGAATGAATTAATTATAAATTATTCCTATATACCATCAAAAGTGCATACATAGATATCTGAAAATAAAATAACTGGTAAAAATTAATCATGTTACATTGATATAAAAGGATACACTGCAGTAATTTAAAGAAGTCTTTTAGAACTATTGTTATTAACATGGAGATATGGTTATGCAATATTTTGCCATGAAATAAGATGATTAATAAGTCAGAAATGAAATACAGTTTCATAAACATTATATGTAAAATAGATGTGTTTTTTACATACACATATGGAAAAAGTTTCAATAGATATAAACTATTAGCAACTGTTATTTGAATGGTAGGTTTCAATGTAAGTAGGAGTAATTTCTTATTTTCTTCCTACTATTTTATATTTTCTATTTGTCCTACCATATGACTTATACTAATTACTTTCTATTTTAAAAACTCTATTGTGCAAAATATTTTCTAAAAAGTCATATTTTTCCATTTATTTTTACTGTTCTTTTTCATTTTCTTAATTCATCAATTAGATATATCATATAACATGATATAAAAAATACTCTTATTTTGAGGGCTTTAAAAACATTTGTTTTATATTCTCCTAAGTAAATACACTGTTGAATCTTTGTTCTTCATTTGTTGCAAATTGATTACAAGCAGAACACCAGTAAAGATACAATACCTTGCTTCCCATTTAGGGGGAATCTAAAGAGAAGTCTCCTTTCCCTTTCTCCAATTTTATTACAGCTTTATGTAGTACAACCTTTTCAGGTAGTAATAAACAAAACAGAAATAGACTCAAGAATATAATTAATCTAGAAAACATCAAAATTCAAAATTTTGGAACAATACTTCAAATTCCTAAAAGGGAATTTCCAAACATACCAGATTATAAATAGAATAAATAAATAACATCACCCTCTTACTCCCCACTCTGGTTACATTCAACCTTTCGCTAAGAAGAAGGAACATAATCCAAGCCACTAGCAACCAGGATTACTGATAGATAAGGCATATTCATCCATTGTCCATAGCTCTTGAGCAAAACATAGAAGAGGATGAGAGTCCTAGAGTATATTGAGAAATATTAGCATATGTGTAATAGTAGACCCAAGTGTAGAAGACAGAGAGAGTTAGACAAAAGTAATATTATTTTAAGACTTATTACATGAATATTTTCCCACACTGATTAAAAATATAAAGCAACAGATTCAAGGAATTCTATAAAAGCCAAACAGCATAAAGAAAGTTAATATCTATGTTAAAAAATATTTAATAAAATAGGAATTGATACTTTATAATATGATTTTTAAAAAGAACTGATTTGGGGTGCCTGGATGACTCAGTCGGTTAAGTGTCTGTCTTCAGCTCAGGTCATGATCCCTGGGTCCTGGGATCCAGCCCTGCATTGGGTTTCCTGTGTAACAAGGAGTCTGCTTCTCCTTCTCCCTTTGTCCCTCTCCCTGCTTGTATTCCTGTTCTCTCTCTTTGCCAAATAAATAATTTTAAAAAAAATATTAAAAAAAAAGAACTGACTTAAAAAGCTATTCAGATTTATAGGTAAAGAACTACAAAAAAATGTAAAAATAATATGAAAACGAGAGGACTGCCCTTGCCAAATATAGAAATAAATTATAAATCTAAAATAATGAAGCCTATGTGGTATTGACATATGAGTAGATAAGCAAGTAGATTGAATATAATTAAAATAATATAAATATATCAAAGTAGTTTATTGAAAATTACAGTAAGCTAAAGATGGCAGTTAAAAGAGGATGAGGAGAGGGTTGTTCAGTAAATGATATGAGAGCACAATTTAGCCATCTAGGGAAATAATTTGGAAGTCATATCTTATGCATTCCAATAAAATAAATTGCAGCTACATCAAAATACAAAAGTGAAATATATTTATAAAAATATAATCTCAGGTGTAAGACTTTTGCTAAAAATGACTCAAAAAGCATCTGATGTATGTGGGGTGAACTACCAAAAAGCAAAATCAAAAGACACTGGGAGATTCATGGCTCATATCATGCATTACCAACATGTTAAGTGCGGTAACAGAATCAGTTAAATAGGAATGGAGAAGATTCACAGGACTTGAAATGACAGTGTTGACAAATCTACATTTTATTACAAGAAAAGGATACAGTTTAAGAACCACATTAAGGTAAGGATATGGTCTGAAGAGCCCGGGTGCAAATAAGCACTTTGTCTTCCCTCTGTAACTGTCCTCTCAGGATGTGAATTCTCTCTTGAGTCAGGAACACAGAGCACTTTGGTAGCAGGGAACCCAAGATGAGTCTTGCTTGGGTATTTTTATATTATGCTGACCACATAGCCATATTTCTGCCAGGTAATCAGCTTCAACAGCAGAGCCTACTCAGAATCTCCTTGTGACCAGGGGCAAATCATCATTCATATGGCATCAGTAAACAATGCTGACAAGCCAGGATCATCTGACCAAAAAATCCTCAGACTGATGATTACAAAGTTATATACTATTATTCAGTATGTCTCATACTTTGTCCAGACGACAGTGCCAGGCAGGAACTTTAGAAACACTGTTCAAGCTGATCCCGGACCTGTGTGGAATGAATTCTCATAGCACAATAAGGACCTCATATAAAACAATAACGAAAAGACTAGAAACCCAATGAAAAAAATTACAGCATGTGATTATATAAGCCATATATAATTATACACTTCATAGAAAAAGAAATGTAACTACCCTTATATGTATGAAATAAAGTTTCAACACCAAGAGTAAAAATGGAAATGCAAATTCAAATGATATTGAAATACCACTTGCAACAACCTACACGAAGGTAATTTGAAAATATCTATATACAATTTAAATGCACATAAACTTTGACCTAGCAACTTCTCTTAAAAATATACTTGCATATGTGTGAAATTATGTATGATTAAGGTCCTTTATTACAGTATTTATTTCCAGAATACCAAAAGATTACAAATAGTCTAAAAGTTAGTAGAGAATGACTAACATAAATCATGATTTACCCTTATAATGGAATCTGATAATGTTAAAATAAAAGAACGAGAAAGCTCTTTGTATACTGATACAGAATTATGCCCAAAATATATTTTAAGTGGTAAGATAAAAGATGAAAAACCATATAAGTAGATTGTTACTATTTGTTTAAAGAGAAGAGGAAGCATTTTATATTCATTGGTTGATAAAATTCGAAATATGTATGGAAGAATAAAAAAGAAATTCATAAGCCTGACTGCTCTGGGGAGTGGAGTTGGGTACATCCATCCATGTGGCAAAGGGGATTTTTCCTCTGTATCCTTTGAAGTTTTTGATTCTTGAACAGTGTCAACTTTATTTTTTTATATTTTTTAAAAGATTTTTATTTATTTATTCATAAGAGACACAGAGAGAGAGAGAGGCAGAGACATAGGCAGAGGGAGAAACAGGCTTCAATGCAGGAAGCCTGATGCAGGACTCGATCCTGGGACTCCAGGATCACACCCTGGGCCAAAGGCAGGCGCTAAACCGCTGAGCCACCCAGGGATCCCTGAACAGTGTAAACTTTAAACAAAAACTTGGTGCAAACTAAAGTCACAAAATAATCAGTAATCTATAGTTGTCCTTACTCTGTATGGAAGAACCATTGTGTTGTAATTTGTCAGTATTTTTAATTAAGAATTATTGTTATTGTCTGAAGTGTTCCAGGTATCTACCATTGCAATGAAACAGCGAGAAAAGCTCATCCTTCAGGACAGAGCACTGTTGAATTTCACACAATGGGAGAGAAACCATAACCTTCAGATGAAATATTGCCAAACCTTGATGCAAAACTCTTTCAGTTCAGGTAATTGATACAAAATCAGTTTCCATGGTGCAGATACAAATATGGGCACCAATTCCTCAAAAGAAACAGTGGCACTCATCTTACTGTCTACAAAATTGCAGACAGAATTTTAAATTAGGAGAGTCATCTTTTCATCCACACTCCAGTTCAATGTTATTTATATGTTTATATACTTCAATAGTATGTGGAGAATACTGAGATCTCAAGAAATGCAGATTTAAAAAACATACAGTTAAATTGCAAAGGGAAATGTGTAGCATTAGTAGATCAGATTTTTTTAAAGTAGCATTTTGTTTTATCCAATCATTCAAATTTAGAAGTATATCTTTACAGCTTTAAATTCTTCAATATATTTAGTTTAAACAATGCTTTAGATTCAAATTTAGATATCTCTTTCAGCAGAAAAATAATTTTAAAAATCAGAGTATCTATCATGAAATTATAACAAAGCAGAGTTTAACTCTTTTTAAAAATTCTATGAAATTACTTCAAATTTATCTTTTACATTTTTTACTAGAATTTTAAACCTAAAACAGCCTTATTTCTATGTGTTGCATAGAAATACTTTGTCAAGTATTTTATGGTTGCTTAATTGATATTAATCATCCCTGTAGGATACCATTTAAATAATTACCAATGAAAGAGGTTGAAAACCTACCTTCTAGTTGAAATTTAGCCAAAAAAAAAAAAAAAAAAAAAGTTTACAGAATCAATGTGTGCCCAACAGTGTTTTTAAATATAATAGATTTTTGCAAGCATAAGTTAGGCCCACCTCTGAGCCATTAACCTTGAGACACTGGCAATAATCCATTTTGGAGATCTACAAATAATATATCTCCAATCTTTCAGCTGCTTTTGTCAACACCACTCTTGCTATAATTTTAACAATAGTTAAGACACTAATTAGCATAGATTCCAAACAAAATAAATTGAAAAGCTTTGGAAAAGGACAAACATTATATGGTCTCATTCATTTGGGGGAATATAAAAATCAGTGAAAGGGAATAAAGGGAAAGGAGAGAAAATGAGCGAAAATATCAGTGAGGGTGAAGTGGGCAGGGGGTTGGGGTGACTGGGTGATGGGCATTGAGGGAGGCACTTGGTGGGATGAGCACTGGGTGTTATGCTATATGTTGGCAAATTGAACTCCAATAAAAAAAAAAAGTTTAAAAAAAAGAAATTGAAGAGCTTTAAATAACTCAACAGCCAACCCTGAACACCGATAATGAACTATTTGTGACCTTAGATAGAAGGCCTCTCTCTAGAAATTAGGATTCTGGAAATTTCATTGTCTTTCCCTCTGTGCAAGAAACACTTGGTCAAATTCTTGCTTTTTGGTTCCCCTTTTATACTCTTGAGCACAATTCTTTTGTGAATACATTCTTTCTTAAGACAGATTTCATAGAACTGATTAAACAATATGGCTTACAAATAAGTTATACCTGAGTCCTGAAATAAGCTTATTGGTCACTTATGTTTTTCTTCAGTTTTCTTCATCCACATATTTCAAATCACTTCTCAAAGTGCACTGTTTGTTCTATGCATCCTATAGGAAACATTTTCATATTTAACTCTCAGAATGTATACATCAACTTGAAACTTATTATTATCTTGCCTGATGGCCCAGTATATATTCCAACTAAAGTGGGCCAGTAAGATTTACAGATATGGAACAATAAGCTAACAATAAAGACTATATGTGTTGTAAACTTAAAAAGATGAAGAGTTATAAAAATAGAGTAATCAGTTCCACTATTATAGAAAAGGAACAGTTTGGGGAAAATATTCTGAAATTAATTCTGTCTTAAACTAATTCTTACAGACCTAGTGCATTTGGAAATAATTATATAATTCTTATTGTGGTAAGTATTGCCTCATCTGAACCATTTGGTTGCAATGTTCAGCTTCGCTGGGGGTGAGACAAGGGTTTCTTTTGAGGAAATGTGCTGCTGATATTATTATAATAACTTTAACAAAGTAAAATGTTTATATTCAAAGCCCACAACTGCAGCCCTTGTCCTGACAACTGGATTCAGAATGGAGAAAGTTGTTACCATGTCTTTGAAAACTGGAAAATTTGGCACACCAGTAAGGAGGACTGTTTGAAGGAGGGCTCTAATCTTCTACAAATAGACAGCAAAGAAGAAATGGTAAACACCATCTCATAGTTTCATATCATTCTGAAAATACCCTGATACCGATTAAAAGAAAGGACTGATTCTAATTAGATAGGATTTCTTAATATTTTATAACAGTAGTATATTTATTGTATATAATAAGGGTTTAAAAGAGACAAAGTAGGAATGACCGAGGTTTGTTTTCCTTTTAATTGAACAAACAATAACAACAAGAAAACCAAGACGTGATCCAGAAATCCAGGGGAATATGTTAGTGATATGTCCTTTGTTTATCAGAAAGGAGAGGGAATAAAGGAAATATCCTTTTGTCACTTGTTAATCCATCCCTAGATATACATCCATTATAATTGTATATTTGTTACAAATTTGTTATTTTCAATGATGTAAGGAAGTAAACTGCCAATAGCAATTTTGTAATTAAAAGAGAAAGCAGTATAAAAAGGGAGATGGTGTAATGAAATGGCGAGGTCTATAAAAATAAGCATTTGCTAAATGAAATGTTTAGTTGACATTAAGCTTAGTTTACTAATATCCTAACAAACGGTGCTTTCCTGAAATCATTTTTACCCATAAATATGTATGAAGTAGAATACAGTTACACATTTCTGACCTTATTAAAATGTACACTTGTTATACTCAATAATTAGTTAAAGTTCATTTTTCCAAAAATAATGAGAGAACAATTTAAGGATATGTTAAAGATATGGAGTAAATAAACTAAGGCAACTTGGACTTATAGCAATGATAGGTTTACACTATTCTGTGCAAATTTGGTGACAAAAGTTAAATGTTTTTTTCTGACAAAATATGCCTGTAGTTAAGTTGCCTCTGGAATCTCCCAAACTATTTCTCATATTGAAGACTACTGGGAAAGAGTGATCTACATGGTCTATGATGTCAAGGATATTTTTATTTTTCCTGGTAATGAAGGTTCAGTATAACATCCTGTTTTGACATATATTATCTGCCCAACTCTGGATCTGTTAGGTTTATTTTAATACCAGACACCTATTTTCCCCATAGTCCTTAACACACCATCTATCATATGGCAATAAAAAAAATATATAAGATATATTCCTTCTTTAAAACCCTCCCTCTTGAGACACCTGGGTGGCTCGGTGGTTGAGCATTTGCCTTTGGCTCAGGGCATGATCCCTGGGGTCCTGGGATCGAGTCCTGCATTGGGCTCCCTGCAGGGAGCCTGCTTCTCCCTCTGCTTGTGTCTCTACCTCTCACTCTGTGTCTCTCATAAATAAATAAATAAATTTAAATAAATAAAATCTTTAAGAAATAAATAAATAAAACCCTTTCTCCTATTCTTTAGCTCTCAAGTCCCCATTAATGTCTGTCTAGGCAAAATGCCAAACTTTGTATTTCATGATAGTTTATTGTTTTCCCCTCAGCTCACTGTTGAGGTCTTGTTTCTTCTAGGACTTTATCACTGGCAGCCTGAAGAAGGTCAAAAGTGGCTTTGATTACTGGGTGGGACTGTCTCAAGACGGACTCAGCAAACCTTGGCTTTGGCAAGATGGTTCCTCTCCCTCCCCTGACCTGTAAGTGTCTGAGGGAAATGTGACAAGAAAAATTAGGAACATGAGGGGATTCCAAAGTTCATTTTATTTTACACCTCAAATATTCTCCAGAAGACATAGCCAGCATGATCATTCCACAGGCTTTTGATTGGAATCAAAACTGAGGTAATTTAAGAGTAGCTTCATGGTTTCCAAATCTTCCTCCTTTCGGTCCTGCTGCCATGATGCTCTAGCACATTCACAACAAAATTTGAGATGCTGAATGAACAATATAATTTTCACGTATATCATTTAATGGCTAGAGAATGCTAGGAGAAAAAAGTTATAGGAACTATTAAGAGATTTCCCTGTTAAACTTTTTACTTTGATTTATTTTTCCCTATTAATTTTTTTAGATAGAACTAGGAAGATTGGTGAACAGGATTAGGTGCTTTAGTATTCTGAGAATTAAGAGTCAGGAAAGAGATCCTACATTACAGCTTATTTTTGTGTATTTGTTTTTATAAGGTTTTTTGATATTATGTTAACATATTTTTTATTGAGAGAAAACAGTTCTATTACTGAAGAAAGAGAGTGCTACAGGAGGGTACCATATTAAAACAAAGCAAAACATAAAAGCTACCCACCTCTCACCAGTTACCCTAACGTCAAATCCACTGACTTGCTTCTCCAGGTCGCCAGTACAGACATTGCAATCAACTAACCAGCTCTGTGGATATCTAAAGGACAAGTTCCTTTCTTCTGCTAACTGCAGCATTTGGAAATATTTTATCTGTGAGAAGTATGCATTGAGATCCTCTAACTGAAAAAAAATTGTACTTGAAGAGATCTATTATGATAGTATGTTGAATAGGCCATTGGAAAACCTGCCACAAAATTCTAAGAGCAAGTGCAGAAGTAAACTTATGTGTGGGCTACTAAACTCACTACCTGGGACTCAAAACCTATCTCTACATTTACACTTGGTAGTTTTCTTCAATACTTTCCAGGCCTTTATTTGATATTGTTTAATTTGCCAAGAATAAAATCAATTTATAGCCTATAGAGGACAAAATCCTGAAAGGGGAGAACAAAATGAAGAAAAATAATTTCTTTGTACTTTTTAAATTTTATAGCCTATAGTGACTATAAACTCCACTCAAAAATCTATAAGCCACTGGGGAGATGATACATTTCTAGCCATTTTTTTAAACAAATAAACAAATAAATAAATGTGGCCTTTTATTTAAAGTCTCTACCTGCCAGATTTCTATGCATTTTCTCTTTTAAACCAGTAGGATGGTAGGACAGAGAGATGGATTTTCAAATTAAAAGGAAGACAGGCAGCTATACTGTTTTCCACATGGCTGCACTAGTGTGCCTTTCCAACAATAATACACACAGGGATTCCTTTTTCTCCACATCCTCACTAATGCTTGTTGTTTCTTGAGTTTTTTATTTTAGCCATTCTGACAGGTATGAGAGGATATCTCACTGTGGTTCGGTTACATTTCCCTGACGATAAGTGGTGTTGAGCATCCTTTCAGGTGTCTGTTGGCCATCTGGATGCCTTTTTTGAAGAAGTAACACTCAGGCACTTTCAAGTGCATCTCCTGTTCTCCAATTTCTTCACTGTAAAATAATTATAGGACTTATGTCAAATTATTATTTGAAGATTAAATTATGAATGTATGTTAGTGCCTTTCCTAGAGTTTGACACTTTATCAATACCATTATCTGGAGTAAATCACCAGTCATCTCTAGGCATCAACCTTATTTGTGTAATCCAGATAAAAATGACTCTTTTCCCTACTCATATTATAGGAATATTGAGAAGATAAAGTTTATATGTGAAATGTTAGCAGCTGTCAGGACAGAGTATCTGTTTTAAAGTTAATGAATCTCCTCAGACAAATCCATAGATGATCTATATCCTAGGTCAGCAGGCTCCTTGGACATAGATTAGCTTGCTCCCAAGAGATAGGAGATACGAAAGTGTCTTGCAATTTATAGGAAGGAAAAAATCACTAATTATTACTGTATTACTTTTCTACCACTTACCATCCTTAGAATAACTTACTACACAGTAAATTCTCATCAAATAGCAGCTAAATTCAATATAATTTTAAGTAATCTCATTTTTCACAAGGAGTAGTTAAGCTACATTAGATTCTCATCTTTCTTTACAATAAGGATACTGTTAAAATAAAGTAAAACAAAACCTAATTCACTGAGGCAGTGGAAATCATTTAAATGAACCTAGAAGTCTATTGTAAAGGGTGACCTCTAAAGGCTAAGGTCCTTTATGGAAGGGAAAGGCATGATTTTTTTTCTTTTTCTTTTTAAATTCTTTTTTTTTTTTTCGGGATCCCTGGGTGGCGCAGTGGTTTAGCGCCTGCCTTTGGCCCAGGGCGCGATCCTGGAGACCTGGGATCGAATCCCACGTCAGGCTCCTGGTGTATGGAGCCTGCTTCTCTCTCTGCCTATGTCTCTGCCTCTCTCTCTCTCTCTCTCTCTGTGTGTGTGTGTGTGTGACTATCATAAATTTTTAAAAAAAAATTCTTTTTTTCTTTTCTTTTTTCTTTTTTAATTCATCCTTGACCTGGAGTTGAAATGGTGGACCTTTCAGTAAAAGGGATTCTTCTCTAATTTTCTGCTGAACCTAGGAAAAGAAAATAGCACAGAAAACACAGTATAAGTTGAGTCTTGTGTTTGGCTTTCACAGCTGACAGCTGGCAGCTGAATATAATAACTTGGAATGAAGGAGAAACAATAAAAATTTTTAGTAGTAGAAACTGTTTGTCTTCAAGATCCTTCAGAGCATTGTCATGGGAGTATGTTTAGAGAAAGGATAGGAAGCATTTAATAACTCTTTTAAGAAAAAGTACAATGAAGCAAAAGGCAAACATCCTTTGGCTGATGTCATCCCAGCAATATATGATGCAGTATTCTCAAGTCAGAATCTTATCAACAGCGCAGCTGGCATAAACTCCTACAAATTTCCTCAGTGGCAATGCTGCTTTTCATATAGCGAATATGGATGGAAGATTTTTTTCTTACAAGTTACTTGGGTCCAAACTATCAGGTTCTTTTTCCAGGCGCTGGTAAGAGTTTGGGCCTTGGCACTGGGCTAACATGTTTTAGATCTTGGTCTCACTAAGAATTAATTGGATATCTTTGATCCATCTCATTGAGATCAAAGTTAACTTTTAAAAAAGGGGGTGGGAAGGAAACAGAAAAATCTATTCTACAAATGTAAAGAAGCTGTGTTATATGCTATGGCCAAAGTGCATTAAGTGTGTAAAAAAGAAAACAAATTAGAATAGTATTATTGATAGAATAATAAAATTACTAGATCCTAAAAATTTATTCATCCAATGAACCTTGTAAAAATGTATGCTTTAAATCAGATTATGATTTTTTTGTATTCTTCAAAAAGGACAAGAATTCCTTTGCAAAGTATTTGACCCCCTCAATATTAAGGCCAAAACTGAGGCAATCTGCTAGACTCTTCCACTTATTTCATAATTGCTTCTGTCCCCAAAGAAAAAGCTCCCCTTATTCTTCACACTCTTCCTGCTATTAAAGAACTCATGACCTGTTTCCTGTTGATAAGTTTTAAGAGCTGGTTCAGTATCCTCAGGAAAAGAAATAGCTCACTGTGTACCGTAGGGAACTCCGATCTACCAGGAAAGCCTCATTTGACTTTTCCTGAAATTTCTTCAGAATTACCTAAACACACAAGAGCCTGGAAGAGAAAAATTCTTCTCAAGCCAAAAATTAATTCATGGGACACTACTCTCTGATTCTCCATGGAAAAATATTCTCAGCAAATCACGTCATGATTATTTCCTATTCTTAAATTTAAAAAAGTTTGTGGAGAAAATGTGCCATACTATTCTTCTGCACCTTGAGATATTTGCTCATATTGTAATTAGTGTTGTGAGTTTTGTTATACAGATGATGGGATTGAGGGTAAAGATGGAGAGAAATAAGGTCAAGAATAGCAAAAATGTCAAATAAATGCTATTTTTTTCCTCTTCACTATCTAAAGTGACACTTCCTCAGGTGGCAGATTTGTGGGAATACTTTAAATACTATACAACATCCACTCTCCTGGCACCTAGACTCTTTAAAGCAATGGCATTTAAAGAGAAACTTGTCATCCAAACCTGAACTAGACTGCAGTTATGTAGGTTGCCAGGAGTCAACAAATGTGCCTTGTCCCTATTTACAACTTAGTCCACAAAGTCATTTGACTTTGCTTATGTGAACCACATTTTCTTCCTGTAGTAACAAGACTTAAATTACACTTAATTTCTTAGCTGAAGTCCTAATCCACCTTTCTTGTTACATGCTTATTATATAAACTGCATTCATTAAATATCTGCTCTCATCATAGAAAATATTTGACAATATCCACAGCTTCCCAATGTAAGTGACTTTCTATAATTAACTGAAGAATACAGGTCTCCAAAAAGGGTTATTTATGTTTGTGTGTGCTCCTCTATATAAAAAAAAAATTACTAAATCCTTTATTTTACGTATTTTTAATATTTTTACATTATATATTTCAATTTGGATTATAAAACTAATTTCATATTTGCTTCATTTCAGCTAACAATAGCACCATGAGAAAATTATAAACATTTCCACTATTTTATACTTAATGAAATAAGCTTCATGAAGTAAAGTGATTTGCCCAATAATAGATCAGATTATGGGACCTAAAACTCTCATTTTATGACCACAATTCTTTTTTGCATGACACAATAAATCAATACAAAATTTGTTCAACACTGAAGAAATTTCATAATTAATCAACAGAAAATTGAAAGGAAAATTCATAAGGAAGAAATCCACAAGCAGTGATTGCTACATAATGCAGTCTTATGAAAATGAATACAGAAATGTTCTCTTTATCATGTTTGCTAATTTAATGTCATTTCACCATGTGATGGATGTTTTCTGAAAATAAAACTGAAGCACCCTAGTTTTCATTGCTGAAAAATAAAGGTTTATGGTAGATTATCATCACTAGCATTAAACCTCTAAAATTGATTTCTCTATAAATCAACAAAGTCACTGGTTGTGATGGTGTTATTTGCAGTGAGTGCCCCCTGTGATGACTGTGCATATGGGTATCCTGAGAAAGGAGGTACCTATAAAAAGGAGCCAGTGATGTGCGCAGGTATCACAGTCTCTCTTCCACTTTCCATGACCTGATTGGATAACTCATCCTATTAAAATTTTATTTACTCATCTTTCGGTATGTGCTGATGACAAACTTGCCTTTTGAAGAACATCTCTACACAGAAATTTTCCCAGAATCTATTCTCAAATCACACACATTTCACATTATTTACATTTATTATTATTATTATTATTAAATCTTTAGTACCTGGAAGGCATAAACATGAATCAGATGGAATAGGAGCTGAAACTTATTATAGACCTTCATGAAGAGACTGACTTTTGCTCTCGTCTTCAGTCTTTCTGAAGGAGCATCGAGGACAGTAATTTGGATATGGAACTGAGCTGAGAATATTTCTTTCCTGGAAGAAATTCCTAGAGAGAGGACACAATCATTGGAGTTTCTTTGAGAGAAAGAGAGAGAGAGATTGAGGTTGTGAGTTGGAGGAAGGTGGATAGAGGAGGGGATAGATAGAATCTTAAGCAGGCTCCACTCAGCAGAAAGCTCAATGCAGGGCTCAATTCCAGGACCCTAAGATCATGACCTGAGCTGAAATCAAGAGTCAGATGCTAAACTGACTGAGCCACAAAGGATGTCACACACATTTATTTCCTCTATTTCAGTAAGTTTCTCACTTCCTTCAATATGAAGGAAGACATGGAAATAGGGAGATGATATTAGATGCTAAGAAGGAAAAACACTGGAAAGTTATCTCTGAGTCAAGAAGGTGGATGACAACTTTATGAGATTCTGGGACTGGTTGGTACATAGATAGGACTTCTCTGTGACTGGTAAATATATGCATGAAGCTCAGAAATGCTGGTGATCCTGAACAAGAAACATGAAAATCCTTCCTCCACCAGTCAGAAAAATTGCCTTTCCTATTTTTCTCCCATCTTCCAATGGCTTAAATATCCTTTGCATTGACTTTGCTTGGCTCAACCTTTTTGCTCAATTTTTGTATAAACATGGATCATATGAGAGAAGATAGGAACTGAAACCAAACTAGTACAGGTACACATAAATAGACTAACTTCTGTTCTGATCTTCAATCTCCCTGAAGAGAGCTTGATATTGTAATTATGATGGGAGAGTCAATCACTTCCATGTAATGGTGCAGGGAAACTAATGGAGGCTCTCAGGCTTCACTGTGGCCGCCCTTCTTTCACATGCACACCGCCTCAACTCTTTGCAGTCCTTTGAGAAAGCTTTTCCATTGAGGATGGTCACACAGTCCCTGTTTCTCAGACTGGTAAAATCTATTATAATCTCAAACCTTAAGGAAAAAAAAAAAAAGAAAGTTTAATCAGATCACTGGTAACTTCTAAAATGAAATGTTAAATATCCAGAAAGTACATTGGGAGTACTCCTAGATTGATAAAATTATAGAATAGATATGCAGAATGAATTTACTGGAGAGATGGGGTCACCACGCTCTTCCTTTTCAACCCCTTAATGTCCATACTTTTCCCTAGAAGCAAGCATCAGTTCATCTAAAACAACAAAAATTGTTTCTAAATAAAACTAAGATGCATGCTATAATATAAATTTATCATATGATTTGCCATCATTTGAAAGGTCATCTACTTTCTCTGTGATTCAGTTTAATTAAATATAAAATAAAAAGGATTACATTAAGAATGTCGCATCTGCTGGGATAATAAATCCCGTATGATATATAGGGAAGAAAGGTATCTGGCCAAACATGGCTTCAAATTGTAATATATTTAAGTATACATTTAGCTATTTGAAAAGATATCACACACAATCTTATCTAGTGCTCAGATAAGTAAACGCTCACATAAGTTGGATGCTTAACTGCCTACACCACCCCAGGGTCCCTCAGAAACTATATTCTGAAAAATGTGTGCCCTATCATACTGCTCAGAAAGCCAAGAAATCTGAGGTTTGTTTTTGTTTTTTGTTTTTAGATTTTATCTATTGATTCATGGGAGACACACAGAGAGAGGCAGAGACATAGGCAGCGGGAGAATCCGGCTCCCTGTGGGAAGCCTGATATAAACTCAATCCCAGGACCCCGGGATCACTCCCTGAGCCAAAAGCAGATGCTCAACCACTGAGCCACCCAGGTGTCTTGAAATCTGAGGTCTTATATTACCTCTGGGTATTGATAAGTTGTGAAGTTATGTGGTCTTAGGTCAGTTACCATCCCGATCTAGGTTTCAGTTTATTCATCCATAAAACATCTCTTCCCTCATCTTTCTCCTCCTCCTCTTCCTCTTCCTTCTTCTTCTCTCTCTCTCTTTATCTCTGTCTCTGTCATCCTCCCTCAGCAGAGCCCAGACACTTAATTACTAATGCTCTAAAGGACTTCAGACCCTGAAATAAAAACTCTGAAAGCACCCAGACAGAGAACTGCCCCTACTATTTTACTAACATTTTGTATGTCTCCTTCACTGGTTCACAAGCCATTCAAAAGCAAGCACTGTGTTTTATTTTTATACACCTTTGTACATCCTCTTATAAACACAGTATCCAATACAAAGCAGATGTTTGATTAATGCTTATTGAAGCAAATTGCTGAACTCAGTCCCTCAAGTGAAAGCTCTCTGTTAAATGCCTTTCTCATCAAATGTTCTGAAGGCTTACAGTTCAGAGGAGTAAGGGGCTCCATCCATCCACAGCCAGGCCTTGCCACTGCCGTTGCGGGATAGCCCTGTCCAATAAGAGTAGAAAAACTCAGAGTAGCTCTGAGGCATGGCAAAGTCCTGTGAAAGGCACACAAGAAGATCTTTAGCTTTAGAGATGTTATACTATATATACACAGAGATGTGTAGGGCCAGCCAGCACTTTTACTTTGAGAACAACACATGAGTCCTGCCCCATATAGGTCATAGTACACTTGAGAGAAAAAGTGTGTGTGCGGAGGTCAGTTTGTCCAAGTTAAAGAATTTATCTTGTAAGTATGGAAGATATACTGATATTCTAAAACCAAAATCACATCAATCAAAATATATAAATAACCCATTATTTTCAAGTCACAGAGTAAACACTAAGATTTATATTAAAAACATGGGGGCAGATTTACTCATGGGGTGAATGGAAGAATATGGAAAGAAGAGGGTAAAAATGGGGAAAGTATTCTTTATAAACATATGCAAAAGGGACTGGCCAGAAAGGGGGAAAGAATAATGAATTATACTTTAATGTAAAAAGAGGTAAGAGAAAATTTGGAAAGATGATTTATGTCTCAGAAAAGGAAAGGGAGAAAGGGAAATTTTTCATATATATATATGTGTGTGTGCATTTATATTTTTGTATAGTATTCATATATACATTTATACTCATATATATCTATCCTGAATTTTTTAAAAGATTTTATTTATTTATTCGATGTGAGGGGAGCAACAGAGGGAGAGGGACAAGCAGACTCCATGCTCAGGGGAGTGCCTGACTTGGGTCTTGATCTCATGACCCTGAGATCATGACCTGAGCTGAAATCAAGAGTCGAATGCTTAACAGACTGAGCCATCCAAGCACCCCTCTATATTGAATATTTTTTAAGTTACCTTCTTCCTTCTATCCAGCCTTACCCTTTAACATAGAAATTATTTAAATTTATTATAATTATCAATTTTAATGTCCTTCCTTTCCATTATACTATGAGTTCCTTAAGGATACATACTTTGTTTTATGTCCTCAACCCTTTAGATAATTAATGACATATGACATATGGTTCAATAAAAGATTATTGGAAATAGATATGAAACTATCACTTAGCAACAGTCATCTAGTAGGTATATCAAAAAAAAGTATAGTTGAAAATATTTCCAATTGTATGGTAGACACTTCAAATTAAAAGTTTTTAAAAATAAATCATATGAAAATTACTTAAATATATACAAATCTTTGAAGTGCATGAGACAAAACCACTGTATAACTTTCACAATATTTCCTACCATTATATGTAATACAATTCAGTTATATATCTGAGTCCTCTTTTACGCTAAAAGTGGAGGAAACAAAGAGAATAAGAAAAACTAGGTGGGCTTATGGTAGGGACACATTGTCTTAAATAAATTACCTCCTTTTCTGCCTAAATTGAGCCATTAAGAAAGTATAAAGAATGTTATTTTAGTAGATGAGAAATATTGCAGAGTTGCATTCATCACAGATTTCAGAAAAGTGGGTAGGAATTAAGAGTAACTAGAAGGATGTTAAGAATTTACATAGTGAGTTGGGCACTTACTTCGATTAAATAATCCCTTATTGATAAACTACTTTGTGCCAAGACTTCTGCTAAAACAATGATAAATAAATAACAGTTACACTGCTTAAGAGATTAAATTCAAAGGAATAATAAATATTTTTTAAAAGGGTGAGAACAATGACATGATTTTAGAAGTTTATCTTAATTACGTATACTTAATACATGCCAATTTATAATTTTACTTTCACATTTGCCTCGACTAGTCTATGTTAGGTTTAAACTTCTGAAGGACAATATGTTTATTTGCAGGTTATAGTAATGATTTAATTAAATTTTTTTCAATTAAAAACTTGTCCTTTTATAATGGAAGAATAGGAAATGTTATTTTCATCTTTCTGACATTACCTCAGTATTGGGCCCTTCTTTCCCAAACTAAAAGAGGTAAGAAATTAGGGAATTTTTTTTTTTTTTTCATTTCTGACTGATGGGGATTTTGGAGAGTTTCCTCTCATGTTTCTAAGGTATGGAGAGAACGCCTTTTGTAGTGAGGAGAACTCCTTTTACGTACGTACCTCAGGGAATCACTCAAAACAATAAGAATAAGGCTTAGGTCTTGATTGCAGTAAGTACAAAAGTCTAGGGACATTGACTCCTTTGACTCTTTTGTACAGGTCTTTTAAGAATCTCTTTTTGAGAAAAATTCAAACACTGATCAGCATCTTACCAACACTTCTTGTGTGTTTATCTTCAGCATGGTCGCGTTCTCAGCAATGCAGAAATATTCACAGCCTTGCCAACTCTTGCTTTCTCTATAGAACCGGTAGCATTTGTCCCCATGCCACTTCCATTCTTCTGGACAAGGGCTGCATCTGTTTTCTTGGAAAGAAACCAATTTTAGTGTTATTTTTTATCCAGGTGTGCGATCTTTCCTCTCCTGAAATTATATGGTACTTGATGACTCAAAAAAGAATCAATTTCCTTTCTCTTAGATATTTAATTGCCCACAAATGATAACTACAAATGTTTACTAAACACTCTATATGCCAGAAACTAATTGGTACTGAGTATATGGTGAAAGTTAAAGCAGACACTACAGCTTTCATGGAATTTGGAATCTAGCAATGAATGATTGGAACTTCCTTGTTTCTTGCCCTATATAATTCAGCACACAGAGCATATTCAATTTCATAAAGAACTTTCATATGTTCAAAAACTCATTATGTCTTTTCTTTAAAAAACAATTGAAGCTTCCACAATTTTCTTCATCAAAATCTTCTTATATAATTGCAAAGGATTTTTAAAATGCAGTATATGTATACCAATAAGATATGGACTCTTTTCTCATTCTAAAGACAAGTAAATAAAATTTGAGAAAAAAAGACATAAATGCTAAGTAAAGTATGATTTAGAATGGTAAATTTCCATGTGTCAGAAATTAAGATGGGCACCAAAGTCAGAGAAGTAAGTGCACAGGTGAAGGGTGAGGTAGACTACATGAATAGAGGCTGTAAGTATAGGAACTAGTCCCTGAGAGCCATGGTCTTTACACTGATGAGGATACACAGCATTGGGCCTTTGAGATTTGTGACTTGTTATCAAGTCCCTTATGGTCAGATGGGAACTCAATCATTTCATAAAAATGTCTATATTTTAAAAACAATCCAGTGTATAATCACTGTATAATGTATGGGTATATCAAATCATCGTGTTGTACACTTTAAATATATACAACTCCATGCGTCAATTATTCCTCAATAAATTAAAAAAAAAGAAAAGAAAGAAAATTGTAACAAGTGAGATCACTAGTCATGTGGAAAAGAATCACTTAGAGAAGTGGAAGTGTGCCTGCGGGTGTTATTTTACTGGGTAACCACACAATCTGGCTGTCTGGTTAGTGTGGGAAGTGGAAGAGGAAGACTTTATCCTAATTTAAAGTCCTGGAAAGAAAAATAAAAAGTGGCAACTTAGAATGAATGTTGCTTCCTCTCCATGCAAGATGACCAGAACAGAAGAGAAAGGCTAACTTGAATAGAGTTAGACATTATGAAACCCAAAACCGACGGGAGGAAAAGGCACAGGAATGAGATGATGTTTTCAGCCTTGTCCAGCTGTGGTTACCAAAGCATGGTTCATCTCCCCCTGGAGCATTTTTAACCTGATCCCTGTATGATTCTTAAAATGTGAGAACTATAGTTATGAGCTCATTAACTTCTTAAGGGGAAAAGATTTATGAACACATTATGAAATGTATACTACTGTTAGGTCTTTATGTGCCAAGATAAATTGAGAAATAACCCTGTATTTTATTCACTTGCGGTGTTATTTTGGTTATTTGCAGTTAGTTGTTTTTATTATTTAAAATGTCTGAATTTGAAGAATCCTTTTATGTATTACAACACAGACATATCCGAACTAAACAGTTCCAATAACTGGGGATGACCTAAGTGTCCAAATTCTTCATGAAGTTTGCCAGACAACTAACTAAATGACATGTGATGCCCAGGCACACAGATGGGAAAGTCAGCTCTACAATGACAGCTAGCCAGAGGGCAGAAAGAGGTGATCACACACGACTCACCTCCACTTTTGTTATAGAGTTCACGACACAGTTTTTCAGCCACACGCTGCAGGATTTCTGCAAGCTTCCTGTTCTTGGTTTGGAGGGATTGCAGCTGTCGGGAGAGATTCCCCAATCTTTCTTCCTTGTGAGAAATGCTGTCTTGCTGAGTATTGGAAAGCTGGTAGATCTGAAAAACTAACCCAGGTTACCAAGTCAGACTGGACAGCTGATTTCTTCATTTGTCTTTCTACTTTTCACATATAGAGAAGACAAAACCTCATATTGTTTAAGATCTCATACTCTGAGATTTCATATTGTCTGTGTTCAAGTTTCAACTGTAGCACATAGTAAATTGCATTGTCTCAGGCAAATTAATGTTTTACATCTGTCTTTTTATCGGAATATGTAGAATCATAGTAATGCTTTCTAACTTCAGGACTAAATTCCTTAACCATATTTACTGCTCAATAAATATTTTGTGTGCGCTCTTAAACTGCTGCTTAACCTAAAACCACAAATCCATTGATCTATTAACATATTATTGACAATGTACTATATATTGTTATTCATTCATTAAAATAGTCATATTATCATTTCCATGGTTTTATAGCTTCCAATTTGGCTCAGTGAGAACAAGCAATTTCCTTAATATCACTTGACTGGAAAATTTCAACATTTAGGTTTAAATTCCAGATTTCTAAATCTAAGTTGAGAAATCCTTTATGAAAGTTGCTTTATAGTTGCTTTATGTACCATAAAAATGGTGGTTATAAAACAATTTATATCAAAATGAAGTAAAAATTGGGGGGCCATGGTAGAAACACTAAGAAATATATTTTTTAATTAAAAAATTATAATAACAAAGGAAAATTTCTAACATTTCCTAGAGAAAACAAATGACCTGCTCTTCAATGTAACCTTTTACCTTAAGCCACCTTTTTCACCTGCTCAGGCAATATTACTGTAGTGTCAATGCCATGAGGCAAATCCACCCACTTCCTTTTTTAGTTTTTGAACTTGTCTTTACTGGTGTGAAATTTAAAGACTTTTTCACATGCATTTTTCCTTGTTTGGTTTTCACAAGATTTTGCAAAATGATTCTATTATTTCCTGGACTTTTTGGAAAAATACTGTAGAAATTAAGGACCTAATCTGTTCTTATATTGAGGGAGTAGATATAAATGAAATCTCTTCCCTTTGTATGAGCTGCTGGGTCATGCATACTAAGAGCAAAAACCATTTCCTGTACTCTTTTGTAGAATGAAAGAGGGCTAAATTCATAAAAATTGCTGATTTTAGGGTCTCAGTCCTTTGAGCATCTGACTCTTGATTTCAGCTTAGGTCAGGAATCTCAGAGTTTTCAGATGGACAACCTAGTGCGATTAACATGGAACTTGCTTAAGATTCTCTCCCACACCCCATGCCACTCCCTCACCATAGACCTTCCCTCTGCCCTCCTCAAAAAAATTGCTGATTTTAAATACCAACATGTAAACAAACAGACAAAACCTGCCTATCTCAAACACAATGTAAAAGTCTAGCTGGCAAGTGATTGCTGTATTTTAATGCTTCTTTCACTACTCATTTCAATGAGTGCTTTAGAATAAGGTACATTGAATTATTCACAGGCTCCAGAATTAAAGTTTAAAAAATCCGTAACAAATATTCTTCATCCTAGATACAACTTAGAACCAGAATTCTCCCCCAAGTCAGAGTGCAGACTTACACACAAGCCCCAGGGCTAACAGGCCAATCAGCAGCACCAAACACAAAGACAGCAAGGTCAGGGCCACTGGACGCCACACTGAAGAGGGAGACCGGTGCCCTGCAGGGAACAAAGGAAACGGCAAGATTTCACTTTTTTTCTTTCTCTTGGATCTATGCCACCAGTAAGCCAGAAGACCTGGTTCTGGGAAAGAACAACAGCAACCAGGGGCTAGATAACACTCCCTCTGGCCTCAGAAGCACTATCAAAAGGTCCAATGGCCATCCTCACTTCCACAGCCGTATTCCCTCACAAGCCCTGCCCATTGCCGGAGCCCCACAAGCCTCAGTTCTACTTCACATGGAATCAAGTTATGCATTGCGCTTATCTTTATAAAGTTGCTTGCATAACCATCTTTTTGTCAAAATTTAAGTTATAAAAGACGTGGAAATCCCTGAACGGGGAACAATTTTTCACATCATCAAAGAGATGAAATGAGTTCGTTGTTAGTTTTGCAAAACACCTCCCCAATGAGTTCCGTATGTGCTGTCAGTAAGAAAATTGCATGTCAGTAAAGAGAAATGATCATTTTACTGTTTCCTTTTTTTGGGATTTCTTTGTTGAAAGTTCCTCTTTTGTGAGGATTTTATTCACTCATTTGATTTATATCTCAGCAAAAATGGATTATAGAGAGACATGATCATCAATTTCTCAAGGGTGGAATTAAGCTATCTCAATTTTGAAGTTAAATAATAAATGCCACACCCCCACGAGTTTGCCTTGTGCTAATTGCGGAGGCTCTACTGAGTCAACAATGAACCCATCACCTAGTGCGTTTAGCTGTCAATCTAAATGACAATGAGGAAAGGGAGAACCTTCCACCCTCATCCTCTCAGGTACTTGTTGCATCTAGCATTGTGATTAAAATGAAACAAAGGAGAGCAACACCCTAAAAAAAATTTTGATGTCTCCAAGACCTGCGTTTTACTTCCTTGGGAATTGAAGTCATGTTCTAAAACAAAAAGATTAAAAACATATAAATTCATCTCCTCTTTAGCAAAGTCCTCTACATAATGTATTCTAGGTATAGAGATTTGTGTTACATATTATTTCCCAATGGGGAATGATAAGTGGGAAAGGTAGTATGGAAACGGAGAATGTGATTACTATCCTTTGGAATTTACAATCCAGCAGGAAAATAAGGAAAAATCATGGAGACATTGAGATTGATAAATTTTAAAATTTGAATCTTAATTTCTCTTAATAATCATCACCGTTAAAAACTTTCAGTGGATTGCATTAAAGATAGAATAAAATTCAAACCACTTTTCATGGAGACTCAGATTTCTCTCTTTAACAAAATTAAAATTTGATTATTTCTCAATTTAAAAACTTCAAATAGCTTTTTTTGCACTTAAAATTCTATGAGTCTTTTTCTTCTGGACCCTACCTAGTTCTTTCATCCTTTTTTTGAACTATTCTCCCCTCACTCAAATGCTCTACACACAGTGGCCTCTGTTTATCCTTGAAACAAACAAGCTTGTCCCAGTCCTAGTACCTTTCCATTAGCTCTGCCTCTGCCCTGCATTAATTAATCCTCAGAGCAGCTGTTGGTAGGTTACACTCTGCTACTCAGTTTTCCATTTAAATGTCCATCCTTGGGAGTGCTCCATGAGTTCATTTCTAATATATAAGCCACTACATATGTTTTGTAAAAATAAGATTATTAATATTTTCATGGCTTTCATTTGTTTCTTTCATCTCTATCCTCCCCCTCCTTGAAGGTACATTCCATGAAAACAGTGATCTTGTCTGTCTTGTTCACCAGTATATTTCCAGTACGGAAAGTAGTGCCTGGCACATGAGGGCCAAATACATATTTGAATGCAGATATGAATGAAGAATGAAATTGTGAAAAGTTAATATTACTTAAATTATATAATTTTTACAGAGGCACAGAGGATTATCTAAACTGTTGATTTTTATAAAAATCTTTTGATCTTTCAGCAGTATTTCCGACAGCAGAAGGGGGACTCAACTAAATTCATCTTCTAACCATACTGGTCTCTATTCACTGACTTGTGTAAGATTCTGAACCATGAACAGATATTGGAGAGATTTGCTTTCTCCCTTCAATTAGCTGACCTATATGGTTTGGTCTAAATTTTTCCTGGAAACTGTTGGTTTCTCAAGGATACTTAAGAGTATCTCAAATCAGAAGCACAGAAAAGAACAAGAATATAGCTTAAGCTGAACATCCCTTCTAAATCCCCAGTCTCCTGAGAGTTCTGTATAGCCCAAGAAACTTAAGTAGGTGGATGGCTCTAGATTCCAGAAGTACAAGTGCATATGTGGACCAACCACCAAGATGGCTTTATTTTTCTCCATATATCTTATTACTATCAAATATATTATATATCTTATTCATTTCTTTTGGTTTATAGCTGTCTTAATTATTATAGTCTGCTTAGTCACTAGAAGAATATCAATTCTAGCACCTAGAACATCAGATGAAAAAAACTCAATTAATGTTGAATGAATGTGTTGCCTATATATAAATATCTGTTATATGCCTATCTACTCCTGCGCAAACCTATTTATATTATTACACATCTGAAAGGCATAAACTATTTTTTAAGATTTTATTTATTTATTTATTTATTTATTTATTTATTTATTTATTTATTTGAAAGAGAGAACAAATCCTCTCTTTAGGGCAGAGGGGAGAGAAAAATCTCTAGCAGACTCTGTGCTGAGCAGAGCTGGAAACAGGGCATGATTTCATGACTCTGAGATCATGACCTGAGCAGAAACCAAGAGTTGGGCACTTACCCAACTAAGCCACCCAGGTGCCCCAGGCATAAACTATTTTTAAAATATTGTTCGTTTTTATAATTGATATTTCCCTTCCCAAAGTTATAAATAATAAGAGGAAAAAGAAAAAGAACAGCTGTAGAAATCAACCAAATTATCCCTTAAGAAACCTGCTTTTCCTTGTGTAATACTGGGGCAAGAGAAGTGCTGATCTTCTGCCCAGAGAATCAAAAAGAATAATCGTAAAACCTTACTGTGAAGTGAGGGTACAGATTTAAGGAATTAGAATATTATTTAATAATAATTCTATCCATGTAAAGAATAAATACATTATCCTTCCTAAGGTTATCTCTAGGACAGGAGATGAAAAAAGTATACGATATCTTCTGCTAAGAAACAAAGTTTTAAAAATTCCATTCTAGTGAATCATCTTTCCCTGGTCATTTGGAAATTTTTCTATTTTGACTCTCTTCTCTCTCTCCCTTCCTCCCTTCTTCCTTTTTTTCCCTCCCTGCCTCCCTCTCTCAATATTCACAATCTCTTTCTATCTCAAAACCCAGAAAAACACAACCCTAAGGAATTTCTATAGCAGATATGGTCATTTCCTAGGAAATCCAGCTTCTATGTTGGAAAGACTATGAAGTTGAAAGTTTCATTTAAAAAAAAAAAAAAGAAGAAGAAAGAAAAAAACAGAGAACAAATTGAGGATTGCTCTAGGAGAGGTAGGAGGGGGAATGGGTTAAGTAGGTGTTAGGGATTAAGGAGGGCACTTGAAATAATGAGCATTGTGTGGTGTTGTATGGCAGTGATGAATCACTAAATTCTATATCTGAAGCTACAAAACCCCCCAAAAATGTTTCACGTCTTTTTTTTTTTTTTGATGATGATACTATTTTTTAACTATAGATTTAATATCCCTAAGCTTTATTCCAAGTGCCTTGATCATAATGAGGTCTCTCTCTAGGGACCATCCCCACCCTAAAATAAGAAAAAATAAGCTGCCTGGGAGGTGCTTCAGTTTGGCTTGGCTTTATTGTGGTTTTAGTGTTTAGAAGAGAACCCCTATGCTGTCTCCTGAGGCATGTTTAGAAAAAGGTGTGGACAGGGCAAGGAATGATATAAACATCCTTAGGAATAATAAGATATATATAGAAAAAAAATTCCTGTATCCTTTTACTATAACTATTCTATAAAAGGCTACAGTGCTAAGGTTAAGTTTTGAACACAAATTCCTTTGTAAGAATAAGAAACTTTGTAGATGAAGAGTTGTCATACACGAGCAGTTAGTCTTCATCAGGCATCAGAGAGAGGAAATTTTATAGACTTCCATTCCCAGGGCCTATGAGAAATGAAGCATGTATTACCAGACGTGGTCTGTTAGTATGACTTTGAAATAGAAAGCATAATAAAAGCTGGAAAAGCAAGAAAATTTAAATAATTTGCAGAAAGCCACATCAAAAACTAGGGGCAGAACCAGGATTAAACTGTCATGCTTAACACCACACTTTGTATTTTTCCTCTTGACCAGAACTCACAGACAAATCAGGACTAGACTGGTGATGAAGTTCATAATATTTCGGAAATTACTTTTAATATTTTTTAATCATGAGATATTGCAGATTGCATATCTGACTTTGGGATATATTTTAAATTTTTAAATGTTGTCTGTTTAGCAACTTCTCTTTATTTCCGTGATCCTCACTTATGGCACATAATAAATCTCATGGGAGAATATTCAAGGTTCCATGAGTTGAGGGTATTTTCTGGTGTTCGTGAAAATATAGGTATGTAGTCAAATATATATGTAGAGAGAGAGAAAAAGAGTAAAATTTAGGTGAGTCAATTTTATATTCCAATTAAGGAGTTTCATTTATGAAAGATTCAAAAATAACATGACTATTAATAACAATTGCTAACACTCCTTGAGTTACTAAGATAAATGATTTATATGCATTATCTCATATCTTACAACACCCCATGAATAGATACCACTATGATCACCATTTTACAGGTAGTTAACCAAGTCTTAGGGGGCTGAGCTTACCCAAGGACACACAGATCCTGATAACAACTCCTGAGTGTTATGGATGCAGTAGTGTTTCATTGGGTTCATCCAAAAAATATTTAAGAGAGCCCTATTTTTCACTTTTGTTTGGATTTTTGAAAACTACTGTACCTAGGAGTTGCTTAGTCTCCTTTGGTTTGCACACCTGGTAAATGATGGAGCCAGAAGTACTAATTCTGTCCTTCCAGATCTGAATATTTTAAATAATTTTCCCATCCTCCCAACAAATCCCACATTAATATTTGCCCTTACATGCCAGTTCCTTATGAAATTGTAGAAAGACTCTGGTGTTTTAACTGCTTACTACTTTTCACTTCTTTATTGTGAAATATCTCAGGAATAGCCACCTACAATTATACATTCTCCACTCTATCCCCAAGGTGAACTTTCTAGGGTGTAAATTTAATTTCTTCCTTAAGGAAAAAATGTTTCTTAGCATGCTATAAAAGAGCCTGCATAGTAGGATTAAGTCCCACTTTTTAGCCTCATCTGCCCACATGCCCCCTCGTATACCCCTTCCTTTGATGGCTAACCATTCTTTCTGCCAATAATCTACCTTGCCATTGTGTTTGAATCATCTGCTAATGATTCACCAAATGATCTTATCCTGTTCTAAATTCGCACCTCATTTTTTCCCTCTGAACTCTTGTCTTTCTTAATTTTACCAATAAATACATTGCACCAAGCTAGCTCCTACCTATCTACCTTTATCTCTGTACATATAGGCCTGATAACTAGTGCCCATCTTGCTCTGCCTGAAAAACTTGGACTCAGGCTTACCGACAAGAGCGAATGTCATTTCATTCAAAGATACCCACATGAGTAAAACACAGTCGGTAACTTATTCATCTCTACTTGCTTCTTGGTCTCCTACATATATTCAATAACATTAAATGCATTTTCTTAGAACTAATTCAAATTATTCCTTCCATTTCTCCAAACACCTAAAAGTAGGATCTTCCCATAAATACAGAAGGCAAATGGATGATTGCAAGAGAGGGAGCAGGTGGGAGGATGGACAAAATGAATGAAGGGTAGTAGGAGGTATAGGTTTCAAGCCATGGAATGAATAAGTCAGGGATAGAAGGTACAGCATAGGAAATATAATGGATGGTATTGTAATAGCGCTGTATGGTGATAGATGGTAGCTACACCTGTGGTGTCAAATCACTATGTTGCACGTCTGAAACTAATTTAACATCTCGTGTCAACTATACTTCAATAAAAGAGAAGGATCTCCTATGCCTGCAGTACCACTTGATATTAAGTAGGCATACATTAAAGATTTGTTGAATCAATTAGATGTGATTTATGCCATGACACTTCAAAGAAGAGTTAATGCTTTAGTTGGGGAAATGAAGCTAGAAAAATTTGAGAATATTATAATTAATATAGGTAGAGAAAAATAGAACTTGAATTTATCATTAAAAGGTTTTAATTTTTTTTGTAAACCCAAATAGATTTTCATATTCTTTTGATAGGTCTATATTTAGTCTTCAGTAGAAATTTTAGCCTATCAGTGATTTTATTCTCTGTCTCCCTAGTACATTATTACTGTGACATGCTCTTGCTGCACTTCTTTTCAATTGAGTTAGAATCTCACATCTTAAAAAATAATTTGGGCAGCCCCGGTGGCTCAGCAGTTTAGTGCTGCCTTCGGCCCAGGGTGTGATCCTGGAGACCTGGGGTCAAGTCCCACATTGGGCTCCCTGCATGGAGACTGTGTCTCTGCCTCTCTCTCTCTCTCTCTCTCTCTCTCTCTCTGTGACTTTCATGAATAAATAAATAAAATCTTTAAAAATAATAATAATAATAATTTTAGGTACACCTGGGTGGCTCAGTTGGTTAAGCATCTGCCTTCGGCTCAGGTCATGATCCCAAGGTCCTAGGATTGAGTCTCATATTAGGCTCTCTGCTCCGCAGGAAGCCTGCTTCTCCCTCTCCCTCTCTTATGCTCTAGCTCTCTCTGTGTCAAATAAAGAAAGAAATAATCTAAAATGCGCTCACAAAAACTCATTCTACCTCAGATTTAACACTTTATATTTTCTTTTTATAGCTGGTTCCTCAAAGAGAGATTTTTTTAAAAAAGAAAATGACAAATTATTTATTTTCCTATTTGACTATGTTCCTTTCAAACCCTTGCTATTAAGAATTACCAATAATCCATTTTCTCCTTATTGCTAAAACAAAAAATTGTTTTTAGCCTTTCTTTTACTTGAAATTTCTGCAGTATTTACTGTTTATTATTTTTAAAATTCACCATTTATTATCATTGACTTTTCTGTTTCTCATGAAGTTATTATTTCTTGGCTTCCTTAATGTCTCTCTCTCCTGGTCGGCTTCTATCACTACCAATCATTCTTTGTAGCTTTTCTTGGAATCTCTCACTCATCCTTCCCTTCATTTGGTAGATTCTCTCCTAGGTACTCTATTCCTTTGGGGTTTTTTGTCTTTTTGTTTTACACTGTCATCTTCAGTGATCTTGCTCATTCTCAGAAAGTGTAATTCTTACCAAAATATCAACTCCACCTCCTTGGCATCTGATTCCTCCTCTTCATTCCTATACTACTTCAGTTCAGATTCCTCTAATCTCATGCTTAGACTAATGTAAAATACCTAGCTATTAGCTCATCCAGTTTCCTACTCCTTCAACTCATCCTCCTCATTACAGCCTAGATGGTCTTCTAAAAACACAAAAGTCATTATGTTACTCCCTGCTTAAATCCCTACATGAGTTAATTTTACTGAATTAGAATCAAAATACCTGAGTATAACATAATAGGCCCTTCATAACTTCCCATACTTCCTTCTTGCCAGCTTCCTCTCTCTCCAATTCTACACCCCCGCCAAAACACATTGCTTATAGTTCTCCAAAAATACAGAATTAGGTATGAGGACATTGTCATTCACTTTTCCTTTTATCTTCTAAATTGTTTAGCATTTTTAAAGATGAACATAACTTTTATATTTAAAAAATGAAAATCTAGAAGACAAATGAGTGTACATAATTTGTTTTTACTAATTCTAAAGAAAAAAAAATTTCCATTCATGAGGTTATTATAAGTTATTCAACAATATTATGTTGAATTTAAATCCTATGCATTGCCAAAATATTCCTGCAGTGATTTTTGCTCAGTTATTTTAAACAGCAAAATTATATCAAATCATTTTCCTAAAAAATAATTAAACTTCTGTGGCATTCCTCTACATATTTGCATTATTACAAGATAAAAACAAGGTATCATACGTGTAAGGGAAGATAACTATTTTCAGAGGCTGGCCTTCAAGACACTTCTTTGTAACCTCTACTCCTACTGTTTCTTCAGTTTTGACTTCTTATGGAAAGATTGCCAGATCTTTCAGCAAGTGTTTTATCCTGCCCCACCTACTTCTTCACCCTTGAGCTCAGTAGAACTTATTTGTACACCCTGTTCCTTATTATGCTAATCACCAATCCTTGTGAGAGTTCCTGGCTCTAGTCAAAGGTGAAATATGAAGTTATACACAAGCCACTTAAAACCACAGCCCTGAGAGCTGATTCTTCACAGGATTTGCTGGAGGAAAACATATCTTATTACACGTATCTGGTGCCTACAGAAACTGATATCCCAAAATTGTCATTTTGCTTCACATCAAGGAAGCTGGAAATCTCCAGTATCTTCTTACAACTGAGTACATAGTTTAGGAAAAAGCAAAAAATAAAATAAAATCATATCAGTGAGTCTCAGGTGGTGATCATTCAATGAATAGAATGGGAATGGAAAGGTTTAACAGGGGAAAATGAAGAAAACCTAAAAGCTATGTGATAAAGAAGTGGAAGAGAACAATGAAAAGATATGTGCCCAGATTTATACAGGTGAAGAACACCTGAATGTGGTCAAAAGAGAAAGGACATACAGTCACTGAACAGGCATCTCTATGATGCCAACTGACACAGAACACTTAAGAATTCACGAGGAATGAAATATTGAAAGGTAATGCACATTTCTGGTGTGTCTGCAATATGCCAAGGACTTATCAACCTTTTACTCTAACCACCTTATAAGAGAGATATTTGAATTGAATTATAAAAATATTTAATTTGTGGACGGCCTGAGTGACTCAGTTGATTAAGCATCTGCTTTTGGCTCAGGTCATGATCTCAGAGTCGTGGGATGGAGCCTCATGTTGAACTCTCTGCTTGGCGAGATGTCTGCTTCTCCCTCTGCCTCTCCCCCAGCTTGTGCTCTCTTTCTCTTTCTCATAAATAAATAGATAAGTAAATAAAATATTTTAAAAATATATTCAATTTGTTACTTAGCTTGCAACTTATACTTTTATTTCTAGGAATTCACCTCTGACATAGTACTAAAAATATATTTTTCAGTCCCTAGACGAGAGAATTCATATACATGGAGAAGGATCTTATTTCCTGGGCAACTCAGTCAATGTAAGGCAGAAATGTCACTTGAGTTTTAATGTTATTATTATTTTTTTTAGATTTATTTATTTATGATAGACATAGGGGGAGAGAGAGAGAGAGAGAGGCAGAGACACAGGCAGAGGGAAAAGCAGGCTCCATGCCGGGAGCCCGACGCGGGACTCGATCCCGGGACTCCAGGATCGGGCCCTGGGCCAAAGGCAGCCGAGCCACCCAGGGATCCCCTGTCACTTGAGTTTTAATGGAAAAACCTCACAGTGGAACACAGACAGGACTAGGTTCTAATACCAGGTGTGCCGCTTACAAACTGATATCGGACTAGTTACTCAAGTATTTTGGGGCCTCGGTTTCTTTACTTATAAAATATAACTGATAGTAAACATGTATATACCGAGAATTATGTACCTGGAATTATTCTAAACACATATATATCAAACACTTTTCTTATAAATGGTTGGAGTATAAGGTTAATAAGTTATGTTTTACATATATATGCTGAGTTTCCCAGGAAATAAGATCTTTCTCTATATATGGGAATTCTCTCTTCTATGGACTGAAAAATAATAAAAGGGAGTGGGGTGGGATATAATTGCAGCTGAGACCACTATTTAGATCATCAAATCACAGAATTTTAGAGCTAAAGGGACACTTAAAAAGTGTTTACTTTAATCCTTCCCTCATTTCACAGATGATAAAGCCTAATATGACTCTCCTAAGGCCTTGCAACTTTAAGATGCAGAATTCTGACAACAAAATACCAGAGCTGATGTGTCTGCTTAGAAACCTTCCTCCAAAGCTATAAATTCAAAGCTAGTGAAAAGAAAACCACTGTGCCAGCAATTGAATCTTAGAAAAAACAAACATCTGTGTATATACTGAGTTTAAATTTTCAGATGTTCATACACAGGCACATGAGTTGTGCGAAGTCCACAGCTACACATAAATGTAAGTCATGAAAACACTTTCTCTTTCCCTCACTTCGCACATTCTTCAGAAAGATAGTTTATCTCACAGATTGCTCAAGAGTCCGACCAATTTGGACTCCCAGAGACAGAGTACCTGTGTGCCTGAGCTCTGGCTGCTGGGTTGTAGAAGAGGCTCGAGATTGCACACTCATGATGGTGTCCCCATCAGCATCCAGCATATCCCTCGTGCTGCTGTACTTGGCCTGCATCTGGATTCCTGCTGAGGTGAGGCTAAGCAGCAGTTTGATTGTCCCCAAGCTGCGTGGCTACTGTGAGACAGTACAGGAACTATGGCGTTGAAAGTCATTCCTAATGTTCTTCGCTCCCAGCGAGTAGCAGGGGGAGCCTCTGATTCCAGTTCCTGCCTGGAGAGGCCCAGCCCCTCTCCTGGGAACTTGTACTCTGAAGGCCAAATTGGTCAGGCAGAGGGGAAATAGCATGTGTTTTCTATTTGGGCGGTCTCTGTCTGAACAATTATTGAAGGGTTGCCCTTCTCAAATCTCCTTTGTTCATTTATTTGTAATTCCTGTGTAAGTACAGTGTAAAAAAGGCAAGCTCATATAATCACACAGAGATTCCTTGAGGCTCTGCAGAGCAATAATCAGACAAAATATATATATATCACCTAGTCTCTTATCTACCAGATATTCCTTCAGTCAAGTAGATGAGGTTTAACTTCTGTGCCTTCATGAAAAAAAGAAGAGATCATAGAACCAGTCTCTTCCTTTCTCCAAAGGCATAGTATAAAGCATCATATACATGGAATGTCAGCACATTCTTTTTGGGAATATCTATTGATTGTACTTTTTCTCATTTTACATAAAAAGGAGATTGAAATCCAGTTAGATGAAGAGGTTGTTTTAAAGTCACATAGCTGGTCAGTGGCAGTATTAGCTTTAAAAGTGTTCTCCTGTTGGACTTCCCCAGGAACAGAGTAGCTGGCAGGTGCCATTTTCCCTCAGCATAAAGAATGACCACCAGCAGGAACCAGTGTGGTGCCTAATTTGCTAATACACATACCCCTAACCCACAGCAATCCACCCATCCACACTGCTTCAGAAGATTTGCCCTTTCCAGGTAATCTTGTCTCAGTCTCAGCACCACAGGTGGCATCTCTGAGAAGACCAACACAAACCTGGCCAACATTCAGTCTTTTGCTCCCACACACTTTTAGGACCCTGGGCCAGCTTTGGTGGTGGCAGTGGGTCCCATAAAGACCAACACACACTTTGTTAAAATTTTGTGCCCTGCCCATATATGCTTTACAGATATGCCTTAGTTAAGACAGATCATTTTGCAAGGAGGCCAGTATGCACATTGCTAAAACTTTGGACTCCACTCTGGCCAGTGCCAGAACCAGTGGCATGTCTGCTCCAATACACTCTTGGGCAGAGTCCATTCAAACTGCAGCCACAAGGCTGGCAGTGTGCAAACAGCCCCAAATATAGGCCAATATCACTCTAAAATGATACCTGCCCTGGAATAAAAGGAGACAAGCACATATATCAGTCAGAGAGCTGCCCCAGCAGTGGCTGGGGGCAGACTGTGGGTTTGATTGTAGGCCCTTCTCACGAATGAAAACTTCTCAGGGGATAATACAGAGAAAGTACCCTGCAATTTTCTGCTATTGAATCTTGGCAAATGCCTGGTTTGACTCAAGTCAAACCCAAGGTGGACCCCTAATAACACCTCAAAGGCCAAACACTGTCCACAACAAAGAAAAAGAGCCAAATGACTGGACTGAAGGAAAAGCAGTCAAAACTCAAAAGCAAGGCCCACACAACACACATAGGAGACACCTCTGAAGCACTAGGCCATACTTTTAAGAGCAAGAGATGTAGCTGACTTCCTTAACACTGAGAAACAGACACGGAGAGTTAGAAAAAATGAGGAGACAGAGGAATATGTCCCAAAAATAAAGAACAGAACAAAACCATAACAAGAAACCTAGCCAAAACAGATATAAATAATATATCTTATAGAGAATTTAAAGTATTTATCATAACTTTACTCACAGAACTTGAGAAAAGAGTGGAAAACATCAGCAAGACCCTTAATAATGAGTTTAAAAAGAACCAATCAGAGATGAAGAACACAACAAATGAGATTAAGAATACACTAGATGGAATAAATAGCAGGCTAGAGGAAACAGAAAGATGAATTAGAGACCTAGAGTACTGAACAATGGAAAGTAATCAAGCTGAGCAGATGAGAGAGAAAAAAATATGCAAAATGAGAACAGACTTATGGAACTCAGCAATTCCATCAAATGTGATAACACTCACATTATAGGGAAAAAGAAAGAAAAGAAGAGAAAATTCAGTTGAAAACTTAATAGCTGAAAACTTTCTAAACCCGGGGAAGGAAAAAATATTCAGATCCAGGATACAGAGAGAACCTACAACAAAATCAACCCAAGGATGCATAGTAATTAAAATGGCAAAAAGTAGTGGAAAAGAGAATTTTAAGAACAGAAAGAGAAAAGAAGACACTTACATAAAGGGGAAACCCCATAAGGCTATAAGTGAAATTTTCATCAGAAACTTTGCAGGCCAGAAGAGAATGGCAAGATATATTCAAAGTGCTGAAAGGAAAGAAAAAATCTGCAGCCAAGAATATTCTATCCAGCAAGGCTATATTTCAGAACAGAAAGAGAGATAAAGAATTTCCCAAACAAAAAGCTAAAGGAGTCCATGACCACTAAATCAGCCCTATAGGGAATATTGATGAGGACTCTGAGTGGAAAAAACACCATAAGTAAGAGCAAGAAAAGTAGGAAGCACAGAGGTAGTAAAAATAAGTATATCTGTAAAACGCAGTCAAGGGACTCATAAAATAAAAGGACATAAAATATGACAATATATACCTAAAACGCAGGGAGGAGAGAAGTAAAGCATGGGTTCAAGGTCAATTGATCATCAATTTTATATAGACTGCCATAAAGCAGGAAGATGCTTTATACAAGCCTAATGACAACCACAAATTTAAAAACCAGCAATAGATCAGCAAAAAATAAAGGGAAAGGAATCTAAGTATATCACTGAGGTAAATGAGCAAACTGTGTGAGAAGAGAGCAAGAGTAGAAAAATAATTAGAAAAAAGCTACAAAAATAACCACAAAATGAGTAACAAAATTGCAATAAATCCCTGCTTATAATAATTGCTTTGAATGTAAATGGACTAAGTGCTCCAATCAAGAGACAAAGAGTGATGAAATGGATAAAAAACAAGACTTATCTATATGCTGCCTATAAGAGATTCATTTCAGACGTAAAGACAACATGCAGATTGAAAATGAGGGAATGGAGAAACATTGATCATGTAAATGGATGTATAAAGAAAGCTAGCAATATTTTTATCAGACAAAATAGACTTTAAAACAGAGACTGGGGCAGCCTGGTAGCTCAGCTGTTTAGCCCAGCCTTCCGCCCAGGGCATGATCCTGCAGACCCGGGATCAAGTCCCACGTCAGGCTCCCTACATGGAGCCTGCTTCTCCCTCTGCCTACGTCTCTGCCTCTCTCTCTCTCTCATGAATAAATAAATAAAATCTAAAAATAAAAATAAAACAGAGACTATAGCAAGAGATAAAGAAGAACACCAAATAATCATTGAGGCGGCAATCCAACAAGAAGAGATAACAACGGGATCCCTGGGTGGCGCAGCGGTTTGGCGCCTGCCTTTGGCCCAGGGCACGATCCTGGAGACCCGGGATCGAATCCCACGTCGGGCTCCTGGTGCATGGAGTCTGCTTCTCCCTCTGCCTGCTTCTCCCTCTGCCTGTGTCTCTGCCTCTCTCTCTCTCTGTGTGACTATCATAAAAAAAAAAAGAAGAGATAACAACTATAAATATTTATGCATCCAACATGGGAGCACCCAAACACATAAAACAGGTAATAAGAAACATAAAGCAATACAATAATACAATACAATAATAGTAGGAGACTTTAAGACCCCACTTACATCAATGGACAGATGTTTTAACAGAAAATCAACAGGAAACCTTGGATTTAAATAACGTACTGTACCAGATGGATTTAACTGATATATTCATAAGCATTCCATCATAAAACAGGAGAATACACATTCTTTGCAAGTGCACATAGAATATTCTCAGAATAGATCACATATTAGGCCACAAAACAAATCTCAGAAAATTCAAAAAGATCAAAGTCATACCATACATCTTTTCTTATCAGAAGGCAATGAAGCTAGAGATCAATCACCAGAAAAAATATGGAAAACCTACAAATACATGGAGGTTAAATAGTATGCTACTAAAAAATGAATAAGTCAATTTGGAAAAAAGAAATAGAAAATTACATGGAAAGAAACAACTGAAAACACAGCAATCCAAACTCTTTGGGGTGCAGCAAACATGATTTGAAGAGGGAAGTTTATAGTAATACAGGCCTTACCACAAGAAACAATAAAAATTTCAAACAACCTAAGATAAACTTATGCCTAAAGGAGCTAGAGAAGGAAGAACAAACAAAACCCCCAAACCAGTGGAAAGAAGAAAATAATAAAGATTAGACCAGAAATAAATGATATGGAAACTAAAAAACCACAATAGAATGGATCAATGAAACCAGGTGCTGGTTCTTTGAAAAGATAGACAAAATTGATAAACCTCTAGCCAGACTCAAAAAAAAAAAGAAAAAAGAAAAAAGAAAGGATAGAGAGATAGAAAGAGGCCTTGAATAAAATCAGAAATGAAGGAAGAGAAATA